>NW_026057586.1:77299503-77355890 GCF_023721935.1 Panthera uncia
AAAAAAAAAAAAAAAAAAAAAAAAAAAAAAAAGAGCTATTTATCAGCAGGCTTGTAATGTGTGTTGTACCAGAGAAAGAGGACCAGTGGTTAGAAGCAACGGTAGGATTTAGAGTTCGGGTCCCGACTTGGAATAATAGTCCAGGCCCCAGCTGTTAGTGAACCTTCCCTCTCTCTTCCTTTGTGTGCTCTGGGAACAGTTCCCCAGGAGATACTTGGGGGCTTTTTTTGTTCTTTGGACACGCGGATGCTCGGGACTTCTCTCTTCTCAGTTCATCCCAAAGAAATACCGCTGCCGTGAGGCTTCCTGATCAGGCATCAATGGTGTGCATCAGTTACACTGTCTTTAGTGGTGTCCTTGGGCTCTCGCACCGCATCAAAACCCTCACTCATTTGTCCATTCTTTCATTCTGCAGACTCTGTTTTCAGTGTTTATGATGTGTGAGAGATCCGGGGTGCACAGTGGCAAAAAACCCAGCCTTCCTCTTGCAGAGCTCAGAATTTAGAGGAGAGACAGACTGGAAGCATCAGTTTGTTTATTATTTAAGTTTTTATTTAAATTCCAGTTGGTTAACATGCAGTATGATATTAGTTTCAGGCATACAATAATGTGGCATTTCTATGTAACACCTGGGGCTTATCAGAAGTGCCCTCCTTTTTTTTTAAGTTAATTAATTAATTAATTTTGAGAGAGAGAGAGAGAGAATGCATGGGGGAGGAGCAGAGAGAGAGAGAGGAAGAGAGAGGGAATCCCAAGCAGGCTCCATCCGGCCACTGTGGGGCCCAACGCAGGGCTCGAACCCAAGAAATGTGAGATCACGACCTGAGTCCCACATTTAGGCCTTTAATCCTTTTGGGATTTTTTTTTGTGTATAGTGTAAGAAAGTGGTCCAGTTTCATTCTTTTGCATGTTGCTGTCCAGTTTTCTGAACACCCTTTGTTGAAGAGACGGTCTTTTCCTCATTGGTTATTCTTTCCTGCTTCGTCAAAGATTAATTGCCCGTAGAGTTGTAGGTTCATTTCTGGGTTTTCTATTCTGTTCCACTGATCTGTGTCTGTTTTTGTGCCAGTCCCATACTGTTTGATCACGACAGCCAGCTTTCTAATACAACTTGAAGTCTGGGATTGTGTTGCTGCCGGCTTTGTTTCTCTTTTTCAAATTTGCTTTGGCTATCCTGGGTCTTCTGTGCTTCCATACACATTTTGGGATTGTTTGTTCTAGCTCTGTGAAAAATGCTCGTGATATTTTGATAGGGATTGCGTGAAATGTATCAGTTGCTTTGGGTAGTATACACATTTTAACAGTATTTGTTGTTCCAATTCTGTGAACGTGGAATGCCTTTCTGCTTCTTGATGTCTTCCGTTTCTTCCATCAGTGTTTTATAGTTTTCAGTGTACGGGTCTTTTACCTCTTTGGTTAGGTTTATTGCTAGGCATCTAATTGTTTTTGGTGCAGTTTTGTAAGACTGATTCCTTAATTTCTCTTTCTGCTGCTTCATCGTTGGTGTATAGAAACGCAACAGATTCTGTGTGTGGATTTTGTATCCCGTGACTTTACTGAATTCACTTATCAGTTCTAGCAGTTTTGGGGTGGCGTCTTTTGGATTTCCTATATATAGTATCATGTTATCTGCAAATAGTGAAAGCTTTATTTCTTCCTTGCTGATTTGGATGCCTCTCGGGGTTTTTTTTCTTGCTGTTGTTGTTGTCTGATTGCTGTGGCTAGCATGGAAGCATCAATTTCTTTCTTTCTTTCTTTCTTTCTTTCTTTCTTTCTTTCTTTCAATTTCATTTTTTATTTTTTAAATGGAAGCATCAATTTCTAATTCAGTAAGGTAAGGTCTAGGGGAGAGGAAGTAACACTAGGGCTGAGGAAGCCGCGATGAGGAACCCCTAAAACATTTGAGGGAGCCAGGGGCAGCTTCCTAGAGGACCTGTCATCTCAGACAGAGGTGAGAAAACTGTCCCTGTAAGGGCTCCGGTAGTAAATACAGCAGGCTCTGCAGCCCTGTAGTCTGTCTTACATCCACCTAACTCTGCAGCAGTGAAGCAGAAACAGCCATAGGTGGTTTGCCAGTGGATGAGCCTGGTGGTTTTCCAATGAAACTTTGTTTACAAAAACAAGTAGGGGGCCAGATTTGGCCCGGAGGCTATAGTTTGCCAACCCCTGACCTAAGATGAGACCTGAAGAGTCCGTGGGAGTTGGCCGGGTGAAGAGAGGGAAAGTGTCCAGGCGGGACAATAGCAGGTGGAAAGGCCTGGGAGCCAGGACTGGTTGGAGAACTGAAATAGTTTTGGGGCTAGACTCTGTGTGTGTGTGTGTATGTGTGCGCGCATGTGCATGTGTGTGCATGTGTGTGTGTGTGCGTGTGTGCATGTGTGTGTGTGTGTGGGGGGCATGGGGTAAGGAGGGAGGGGAGGTTTAAGGAAGCGCTCTTGGGCACTTTGGAGTTTGTCCTGGCGGCTGTCAGTAGGGAACCACTGCAAAGGCTAGGGGCGGCATGACTTGCCTGTATCACTTCCAGGGAGGCGCGTTTTGGCCTCAGGGCCTCAGGCCAGTTGCTCGGAGCCCTTTTCTTCCTGTTTCCCATTAATTAATTCTCTCAGGTATGCGGTGTGCCTTCCAGAACACAGGAGAGTGTGGCTCTGGTGACACGGCTGAGCAGAGGTTAACGGGAGACAGTGCCGTCTGCTCTGGGTGACTGGTGGCAGATAAGGGAGCCCCTGACCCCCGTCCTAGTGCTGCTTGCTTCCCCACGTGTGTCACCTCCAATGGCCTCCCAGCCTGTGGCTCCTGATGGGCCCTGCTGGGACTCTGTAATTCAAAATGAACATGGCCAGGGACTGTCTGGTCGCTAGCAATGAGCTTTCCACCCCCTCTTCCTGTTCCCTTTAGGCTGGAGGTATTTATTAACTTGACTTAATAAAGAATAAAAATATTAACAACTCTCTAGGCCTCCAGCCGGGGCTCCCTCCACCATAGCTGGGCTTCCGGAAGCTCCAAGGAGAGCAGGCCAGGTTAGTTTTCTAGAGTGGTGCTTAATGATTTTTAGGAGACAGTCACCGAGGTCGTTCCTTGCAGCCTGGCAGTGCTCCAGGATCATGATGCGTACCTTGGGGAGGTGGCCCTTCTGTGTCTGTCAGCTGCATCCGTCACTGGGTTAGCAGTTGCCACCTCACCACCTTGGGCTTTAATCACCGAGTTGGGGTGGGATATATCCGGGGGCGAGGCGAGCTGTGTTGGATGTCATCTCACGGGACCTGGGGTTGGTACCAGCTTTGACTGGACTCTCCAAGAGGTTGCGACTTAAAATGTTTAGTTTTCAGGGAAGATGTGGAGAGATGGGTAAGAGACATGTTCTTCGCTCAGGGAACGAACGGGTTCATTTCCTTACATCCTCGTGTCGCAGAAACCCTGTGTTTGAGAACCGGACGGTTTTCCAGTCTTCAGGAAGCTTTTTGAATAGCAATCCAGCCCTGCGGGGAAGTTAGTGGGGCTTTGACCTTGTTCTGACAGGTGAACAGAGAGAGGTTCAGGGCGACACTGTTAGCTGTGGTTTCCCTCACGTGGAGCTGACCCCCCCACTCCTCTTTGGCTCTGTCTGAATGCTTCTGTTATCACGCTACAGTGCAATTAATAATAATAGGAAGAGCTAATAACATCGATTGAATCTCTACCATGTTACGGGCACTGTGATTTACATGGAGTATCAGCTTATATCACCCTGTGAAGTAGCTGTTATCAGTAACTCTCCTTTATAGTAAAAGAGACTGAGGTGTAGGGAGATTATAAAACTCACCTAGGATCACGCCTTCTCTCTCAGGGATTGGCAAACAACCACCTGAAGACCCAATCTGCCCCTCTCCCCCCCCCCCCCCCCCCCCCCCCGCCGCCTGTTTTTGTAAATAAAGTATTATTAGAACACGGTCACACCCATCCATTGACCTACGGTCTGTGGCTGCTTTCACAGTGCAATGGCACATTTGAGTAGTTACACCTGAGACTGTATGCTCGGCGCAGCCTAAAATATATGCTATCTAGCCCTTCCAGAAAATGTTTGCAGACTCCTAGCCTTAGCTGAAGTGGCAAATGGGATATAAATCTGACCCACGGGCTGAACTCATGACGATACGTATGGCAGGCTGTCTCTATGGTTGTCGTGCCCATGCCTGTCATCTGTTCTTCCAGCAGGTTTTAAGTCCCTGTTGTTTTCCAGACTGCTAGCCTGTGAGTTCTTTCAGTCAGACCCTGTCTTACTCATTTCTGTCACTTCTTTACTTAACACAGCATTGGGTACATAGTTAAAGGGTCAGGGAATGTGGATGGATGGGTGTGTGTATGTATGTATGAGTGAATGAGTGGATGGATGGATGGGTGGATTGGTAAGTGGATGAATGTACCCACAGCATTGGGCACAAAGTTAAAGGCTCAATGAATGTGCATGGATGGATGGGTGGATGGAAGGATGGGTGGACGGGTGGTTGCTCACATGGGTGGATTGGTAAGTGGATGCATGGATGGATGGATGGATGGATGGATGGATGGATGGATGGATTGGTAAGTGGATGCATGGGTGGATGGATGGATGGATGGATGAATGTATGAATGGATGAGTGGATGGATGGATGGATGGATGGATGAGTGGATGGGTAGATGGTTGGATGGTTGGATGATTGCCAAGTGGATGGATGGATGTGTGGATGGATGGATAGATGGATGACTTTCTCAGCACTGCCCCCCCCCCACTTCATTGGAAGCCATCCCTCCTAACTCTTGGTCTAGTGTTCTCTCTATTACACAGTGAATATAAGAGAAGCTGTACAGGGTGGCCCTTTTCCAGTTATGCTCCTTTTTAAAAAAAATTTTTGGGGGTGCCTGGGTGGCTCAGTTGGTTAGATGTCCAACTTTGGCTCAGGTCATGATCTTGCAGTTTATGGGGTCAGGCCCTATGTCGGGCCCTATGCAGATAGCTTGGAGCCTGAAACTGCTTTGAATTTTGTGTCTTCCTCTCTCTCTGCCCCTCCCCACTCACAGTCTATCTCTCTCTCTTGAAGATAAACATTTTTTAAAAATTAAAAAAGAATTTTAAGTGTTTATTTTTAAGAGAGAGTGTGAGCGGGGAGGAGCAGAGAGAGAGAGGAGACACAGAATCCGAGGCAGGCTCCAGGCTCCGAGCTGTCAGCACAGAGCCTGGTATAGGGCTTGAACCCACGAACCATGAGATCATGACCTGAGCTGAAACCAAGAGTTGGATGCTTAACCCACTAAATCACCCAGGCGCCCCACAGAGGAAGCGTTCTTTACTGTTTTTTGACACAAGCCTCTTAGAGTTGTCCTTGCCTGGAATTCAGTTTTCTGAGCATTACTAAAACACCATTGTCTTCAAGCGATACTTACCGAGTCACATGGCAAGCACAGTCCTGAGTGTGAATTCATGGGGGCCCTTCCCTAGAGCTGCTGCAAGACATCTGCACGAGAGGGGTACTCTTTTGCTAAGCCAGCCGGGAAGGAAGTCCAGAGAGAGGCAAAACAGCATCACCTTTTTGAAAGGGCTGCGACGAGCCCAGACTCGGCGATGTGCATAGACATGTTTTTATCAAATGCCAAGGCTCCAGAAAAGCAAGTCCCCGGCGGGGTACTTTTCTATAAGTGAAGGATATAATTGGTGTGCAGTTTGCAACCTAATGTCAAGGGTGCTCCTGACTGCATTTCACAAAAAGATACCGGCAGCTAGTGGGCTCCCGTTCCTGATATGCACGCATGTGTTAAACCACATAACGTTCTTCCCAATTCCCAGCCGAGGAATTGATGGCATAAAGAGCCCAGGGAAGAAACAGTCTCCGCCCTTGAACTCTGGACTGTCTGGAGGCAAAGTTAATGATGTTGGCCTCCCCCCACATTTGCAGTGAGCCTCTGGTGTGGTTCTGCTGTGAGTGGGACAGCATGGGAGCCTCTGGCCCCTGGCTGCTACTTCTTACCTGAGCCCTGGTGTGCCAGCAGCTTGCTCTGGCCGGGTCTGCATATGCAATGAGAGCCTGGTGCTGTGGGGGGCTTGGGTGGGGCAGGGTGAGAGCTGTAGGACTGTCCTCCCCACTTGGACTGTTTCACGGCCTGGGGGATACACATGGCACATGGGTTGCTCACCAGGCACTGCATTCCCAGTTTTTCCTCAGTTGTCCATTTAGATTTTGAAGAATACTCCTGAAGTGTGGGGCATCTAGGGGCTCTGTGGGAGCCAGAGGGGCCTCTCAGAAGTTAATGTTGCATTCCAGGTTATAATGGACAGCAGCTGGGATGTCCGCCTGGGCCAATTTGCTGTGAGCGGCTGGGCAAACTTGGCCTCCAGTGGAGAATTTGTGAGTTCATTTAGCCATGGTGGCGAGTGCAGGTGTAACAAAATGATAGAACTTGCTGGAACTGTTCAAAGTTTCCAGGGTTCTGCAGTTTGTCTTTTTCTCATGTGACCCCGTGCCTTCTCCCTCTCTTTTCCTTATCTGCCCCTTCTCATTGGGAAAGGATCACATGCTCCCCCATTTTTTTCCTCTTCTCCTTAGCTTCTTTAAAAAAATTTTTTTTAATGTTTGTTTATTTTTGAAGGAGAAAGAGACAGAGCGTGAACAGGGGAGGGGCAGAGAGAGAGGGAGACACAGAATCCGAAGCAGGCTCCAGGCTCTGAGCTGTCAGCACAAAGCCCCACGCAGGGCTTAAGCTCACAAGCCGTGAGATCGTGACCCAAGCCAAAGTCAAATGCTTAACCAGTTGAGCCACCCAGGCACCTCTCTTCTTAGCCTCTTGATTTGCAGTTTCTAAAATTGAGTATTAGTTTATATACAAATAAAAACAGGCTTTAATTTAAATGAATTTTCGTCTGTGTATATCCCCAGGGACCCACCTCCTCAGTCAACATATAGAACAATTCCTACACACTCTGGAAAGTTCTCTCATGTCTCTCGTGTCCAATCATCTCCCCACCTTGAAGGCAACCAGAGTTCTGATTTTTATCACATAGTTTAGATCTCGTACAGAACTTCATATAAACGGAATCATGCATCACTTATGCTCTTGCGTCTGGCTTTTTTTTACTCAACAGAATCTTCCTGAGATGAATCCATCTTATTGTATATATGAGTAGTTCATTCCTTTGTATTACTTTATTACTCTATAGCAATAATGTTTCATTGTGTGAATACGCCAGGGTTTATTTACCCATCCTCCCTGGGATAGTTTCCTGGGATCACTGTAACAACATATCACAAATTTGGTGGCTTAAAAAAAACCAGAAATGTATTATCTCACAGTTCTGGAGGCCAGAAGTGCAAAATCAAAGTGTTAACCTTGCTTCTTCTGAGGGATCTGGAGACTGACTTCCTTGCCTTTTCCAGCTTCTGGGGGCTCCCAGCAACCCTTGTGTTTTTGTTTTTGTTTTTTTGTTTGTTTTTGGCATATAGCTATATTGTTCCAATCTCTTCCCTCTGTACATTCTCTCTTATAAGGATGCCAGTGTTTAGATTTCATGCCCGCCCTAATCCAGGATGAGAGTCTCTTAACTTGATTAGATCTGTAAAGACCCTGTTTGCAAATAAGGTCACATTCACAGGTACTGGGGGGTTAGGACTTCAGGATATCCCTTTGAGGACACAGTTCAGCCCCGTCCACACACATTGATGGACATTTGGAGTGTTTCCAGTCTGGGAGCATTGAGAAGGAATCTGTTACAAACATTCTTTACAAGTTTGTTTGTTTTTCTTTTTTTGGTCAATATACATTTTTCCTTTCTCTTGGGTAAATACCTACCGATAGAATTTCTAGGTCATAGTGTAATAACGTGTTTACCTTTATAAGAAACCGGCAAACTATTTTCCAGAGTGCTTGTACATTTTACAAACCCACCAGAGAAGTCCATGGCTCTGCGTCTATGGTTCCCAGCGTGGAGCAGTTTTGTCTCTCAGACATTTGGCATTGTCCGGAGATGTTTTTGGTTGTCTTAACTTGGGAGAAGGGGCTATTAGCATCTAGCACCTGGGGTAGAGACCAAGGATGCTGATAGACATCCTATAGTGCATAGAACAGCCCCCACCTTCAGCCTCCAGGAAAGAATTATCCAACCCAGAGGTGCCTGGCGGGGGGCATCCGACTTTGGCTTAGGTCATGATCTCACAGTTCATGGGTTTGAACCCCACATTGGGCTCTCTACCGTCAGCACAGAGCCCACTTTGGATTCTCTGTCCTCCGCTCTCTCTCCCCCTCCCCTGCTCATGCTCTCTCTCTCTCTCTCACTCTCCAAAATAAACATTAAAAGATTATCCAATCAGAAATATCAATAGAAAGTGGTATCTCATTGTATTTTAATTTGACTTAATTAATTCATTAATTTGCATTTCCCTGATGACTAAAGATGGTGAATGTCTTTTTGTGGACTTACTAGCCATTTCTCTCTCTCTTTTTAATGATCTGTTCATCTTTTGCCTGTTTATAAATTAGGTTGTTTTTCTTTAAAAAAATTTTTTTTATGTGTATTTATTTTTGAGAGAGAGAGACAGAGCGTAAGTGGGGGAGGGGCAGAGAGAGAGAGAGAGACATAATCTGAAGCAGGCTCCAGGCTCTGAGCTGTCCGCACAGAGCCCAGCACGGGGCTCAAACCCACAAACCATGAGATCATGACCTGAGCCGAAGTTGGACACTCAACCCACTGAGCCACCCAGGCCCCCCAGATTGTTTTTCTTTTTAATACCATGTTGTAGGTCCTTTGTCAGTGTATGTATTGTAGCTGTTTCCTCTCCGTTTGGAGCTTCCTTTAACACTTTCTCACGATTATCTTTCAAAGAGGCAAAGTTTTCCATTTTAAATGGAGTCCAATTTATCACATTTTTTTCTTTTATGCTTAGTGCTTTTTATAGCCTAAGAAATCTTTGCAAATCCCAAAGACACCAAGGTACTCTCTTATTTTCTTCTAGAAGCTTTATAATTTTAGCTTTTATGGTGGGCATATTATCCATATCACGTTAGCTTTTGCATATGGTGTGAGGTAAGGGTCAAGGTTCATTATTTTCCATTCAAACATCCAGTAGTTCCCATCCTGTTTGTTGAAAAGACCACCCGCTGCCCATTGAGTTACCTGACACCTTTGTCAGTTATGAATTGGTCATTTACACGTGACTCTATTTCCGGACCCTGTTCTGTTCTTACACCAGCACCACACTGTCTTGATTACTGAAGTCTGCCTGGTCTCTTCTCTCCTTGTCTACCCCTTCTGTTTCTCTCTCAACTTCCCTCCTTCCACTGGGTATTTGGGAGAGAAAAACCAAGCTAATTTCCTCTTCTTTCCTGCCTCTTTGCAGTCTGTCTCCCTTTCCATCGTGTGTGTGTGTGTGTGTGTGTGTGTGTGTGCAAATTGATTAAGCCAGGAGTAACAAGCTTTAAATGACTGTACCCAGCATCCCTGTTCTTGTTAACCAGTGTTCTTATCTTTCGGTCAGCACCTTAGTTCTCACGGTCCCAAGAACCTCATATCTAAACAGATTGGCCAAGTCTTATTCTTCCCCTTGCCTTTGACTCTGTCGACGTCTTGAAATCTCGTCCCCCCCCACCCACCCCCAAGTCTTCCTGGAATCAATACGAAAAGGTCAGGTTTCTTCTTTCCTAATGACTGACTCATCAGGCCAGGGCTGGAGACTCACAGCCATCTCTGTAAGGGATCGAAAATGTTTCTTGTCTCTGTTGATTCTCCCATTAATTCTTGGCATGTCCTTGTGCATCTGGGATGATGCCATTGGCTGTGTCGTGGCATTGCAGCCCCCCTGCCTGCTTGACGTGGATCATGGAGCATCTAGTAGCCCAAAACTGCTTGGAGGGGAAGTGGGGGGGCCAAGACTATTTTTTTTGTTAATGATCCAGAGAAACGATGCTTGTTGGGTAGCTATCAGCAGCAAAACCACCTAAAGTCTCATGACTCTTCAGGACCGGACGGAAAAGTTCTACTGCTCATCACATCACAATTTAGGAAAAGTCCAGTTTTTGTATATGCAAATGATAGATTAGAGCCTGTAGTGATTCCTTGGTATCTGAGGGGTGTTGCTGCTTATGTCCAGGTATAGTTTAAAAGATATACGTTAAATCCTATCCCCAACACATATTCTGTTTTAAAGGATACATTGAAATCAATAGTCAGAGCAGGCTTTAGAGACAGCTTGAGTCTAAAATACTTAGATAATAAAAATTTAGGATTTCATGGATCTTCAAATGATCAGCTTCCTTAAAGCATATGCTAGTATTTCTATGCCAGAAATACGTAATAACCATTCTCTCGTACAACCAGGAAATGAGATAACAGTTGTTCTTTGTTGCAGGCACTCCTGGGGAGCAGGAATGGGCTCTCTTTGCGAATCCTATGCCCTCACAAAGTGGAGACCAAAACCTGACCCATCCCCCTGCCTCTTCTTATATAGACTGGGGAGGAGGGGACCGTGAGAGGTGGGGTATAGGGCTGACTCTGCCCCCTCTTTGTTACCCTTGTGGGAAGGAGTCTGGTCCCAACTCTGGCTCATTGACAGCTCTCTTTAAGAAAGCGGAGTTATTTAGGGGCACCTGTGTGACTCAGTTGGTTAAGTGTCCATCTTCAACTCAGGTTATGATCTCTCCGTTCCTGAGTTTGAGCCCTGTGTCGGGCTCTGTGCTGACAGCTCAGAGCCTGGAACCTGTTTCACATTCTATGGCTCCCTGTCTCTCTCTGTCTCTCTGCCCATCCCCAACTCATGTTCTGTCTCTCTCAAAAATAAACATTAAAAATACAATTTACAATAAAAAAGAAGTGAAGTTATTTACATCTTTTATTTTTAACTTTGGGCCATACCCATAATTCTGGGATAATAGGAGAAATCCTATCTGCTATCATATTGTTACTAGGAACAGTATCATGCTGACCATATAACCTTTTAGACTTAACCTATATGTATGGAAGGATATTACCTAGTGTTTCTTGTCTGCGTTCATATATAGCCCTCATTTATCATAAACATTTCCCCAAGATGTCTACTTTGACTATAATTTCCATTTATTATTATTATTCTTTTCTAATTTATTTTTATTTTTTTATTTTTTTTATTAAAAAAAATTTTTTTAACGTTTATTTATTTTTGAGACAGAGAGAGACAGAGCATGAACGGGGGAGGGTCAGAGAGAGGGAGACACAGAATCTGAAACAGGCTCCAGGCTCTGAGTTGTCAGCACAGAGCCCGATGCGGGGCTCGAACTCACGAACCGCGAGATCAGGACCTGACCCGAAGTCGGACGCTTAACCGACTGAGCCACCCAGGCGCCCCTCTTTTCTAATTTTTTAATGCTTATTTATTTTTGAGAGAGAGAGAGAGAGAGAGAGAGAGAGAGACAGTGTGTTGGGGGGGGAGGGGCAGAGAGAAAGGGAGACACAGAATCTGAAACAGGCTCCAGGTTCCGAGCTGTCAGCACAGAGTCCGACGCGGGGCTCGAAGCCACAGACCGCGAGATCATGACCTGAGCTGAAGTCGGGTGCTTAGCTGACTGAGCCACCCAGGGGCCCCTATAGTTTCCATTTTTTAGATTGGCACATAGCATTGCATCGTGTGGAGACCCGTGGTTCTCAAATGATTCCTCTTTTACTTGGGGGTTTCCACTGATTTCCAGAACTTTAATGTTACATGCAGATAGCAGGTAGCACCGCTGTGAACACCTGGGCTCATGCACGTAACTCCTTGCTTTCAATGACTTCTTTCCTTTGAAGATTTCCTGGAAGTGGGAGGTGGGGTTGAGTTTGCAAACCTCTTCAGTCTCTGTCAGAGCTTAAATTAGCGCCCTCTCGCCCCGCGCCCCCTCCCCCTACGAAATACAGCCAACTTGCAGCTGTGACGGCTCATGGGGACCTATGGGGGGCTATCTGGTCAACACTGCTACATGTCATCTGCACCTACATACACCTCTTCTCTTTCCAGCTGCATATCCTGCCCCTCTCCTTCCCCGCCTGTCTGCTCAGGGACTTTGCCCACATCCTTCCCTCTGTCTGGATGCCTCTTCTCTGTACCTTTCCCCCTCTTTCATTCATTCCTGTTTATTCCTTAGATCTCAGATCTGGGTGGAAGTGTCACTTTTTTCGTGAAATCTCTCCTTTCTTCACCACCTTCAAATGTCAGGCTCCCTTATCACGCACCGTTCTTTTCCCTGATAGCTTTCATCATGATGTGTGCTCAGACATTTATTTGTGTAATAAGTGGCTGATGTTCGAGTCCCTGGTTAGGACTGACGGTGGAGCTCATCACGGCATGCCCAGTGAGCCTCTGGCACCTGGGCGTTTAGAGTTTGCTGTATGAAGAATTCCATCTGAGGCTGCAGAGCAGGGAGGATGCCAGTCGGGACGTCGGGGATTTTTATCAGTCTTGCCTCTGTCTTGTCTCGCTTTGACTCCTCCTTGGGGATGGAAACAAAATCAGGGCTTTCAAAGTCTGACTTCAGCAGTCTGTAAACACCTTGATATTAGATACAGAAGTGTGGTGTAGATAGGGGTGTTCAGGAGGGGAAGGCAGTAGAGGGTCCGCAGCCTTCATCAGATTTTATAAAGGGTAATGAGCCCTCCAAGTGATAATGACCGTCAGCCTGGATGCTTGTTGGCGTCTTTGGGACACTCACTGTCTAGCGCTCCTTCCCCCACTCTCTGCCTGAGCTCTGAGTTAGTTGAGAAATAGGGCTAAAGGATGATGGAGATGGGGATCGGGCTCAAAATATACCCTTTGCTACTCGGAGAGATTGGACAGTGTGACTTTCATCTGTGGATGAACAACCTGAGGAGCGGTCACTGGCCGCCCCCCAGATTGATCAGAGCCACCCAGTCCCTGGCACTGCCCGATCAGGGAAGGACTCCCTCGGCAGGGGCGAAGCCTGTACTTGTAGAACTTCAGGCCTGGAGGGGGACATGGGCATCTGTACTTCCTGCAGGTGGTTTGCTCCCAATCCGAACAACGTGGAAGGGGAGGGGTTACGTGTTGCCAGCTCCTCTGCCAGACGTCCAGACTCCGTGTCACTCAGTCACCCTCCCTCCGTGGAAGGACTGATTCGGGGTGCAGAGGGACCCCCTTTCACATGGGAAGAAACATTAAGGGCGGGAGACACCTGTTCCCCGCACGCCCCTCAATAGTGGCCTCAGAAGCCCTTATACTTCTTCTATTCTGAATCTGCCTCTTCCTATAATCACACAAGGCTAAAGCTAGAAAGGACCTTAGAAACATCTTCTTAAAAAAAATTTTTTTTTACGTTTATTTATTTTTGAGAGGCAGAGAGAGACAGAGCGCGAGCAGGGGAGGGGCAGAGAGAGAGGGAGACACAGAATCCAAAGCAGGCTCCAGGCTCCGAGCTTTCAGCACAGAGCCCGACGCGGGACTTGAACTCACGAACCGCGAGATCATGACCTGAGCCAAAGTCGGACGCTTAACCGACTGAGCCACCCAGGCACCCCTGGATTTTACCTAGACAGTGTACCATGCAATAAATTCATGTGCGTTTTGCAGAGCTTGCAAACTCCAGCACTTTGTAGGACCAGTCAGGAACCTCAGATGGATGAAGAGGCTCTGGTGTAAGGTGATGAATGGCAGTTGACATCCTGCTTCGACTCAAGGAGTCACAATAGGGCACGGTAGAGAGTGGGGCAAACGGGCAAGTTCATGCCCCACCTACAGAAGGCGGTCACTCCTTATCGCCAGTTCACCGTTGCCCTGTAGAATGCAGGTCCTGAATTACTTCCACTTATCACGAGAAGCCAGATTATGGAATTTCTAATGTGGAATTTCTCTATTTGAAAAAAAAAATGCTGCCAACAAATCCATACGTAAGCCTTGCTAGAGCCAGATAAAATCTGTCTGCTGTCCAGATGTTTACTCTACAGTTCACCCCTTTGCGTACTGCATTCGAGCCCCCACAAACCCATTTAATAAGTGCTTTCCATGAAGTCCACCAAAATACAAAGCCCGCTGGGTCCGTTGTTGGGCCGTTGGTCAGGAGGTTAGAAGTCCTCTCTTTTAGGGAGATGGTGACACTGTGTCATTACCTTGGACCTTGTCAGTGTCTCCATATTCAAATTATATATGGCAGAGGGAATACAGCAGAGATCAGCACACACCTGAAAGGCCACGCTTTGCCAAGGCTGCTGTTGACATATGTATTCAAGCCCCATGCCAAAGAGGCTGAAAATAGTCTCAGGTGTATGGGTGGCTGTTTTGTTTTAACCGCCTCCAGGCCCTTGACGACTGCCACCTCATTAATCTTCATGATGGGGAGTCTGGCTTGGAGGGCAAAGTTGGGCTTCGAAGTTCACACACTTAATTCTGCCTGGGCCCGTGTGACCCTCAGTCTCCCCATCTACTCATGAGCCAGCCACTCACTAACCTCATGGACTGGCTGACCAGGTGACCTGGGGCCAGGATTTCAAGGTAAAGGTGGAGGTTTTCTGGGTAGTTTGCTGACCGGAGGTTTCTCTCAAGTAATAAGAGTAAAACCCTGAAGGCCACATTAATTTAAAGTTTGGTTTGGCCAGGCACAGTGTTTCTTCCACGGACAGCGAATAATCAGATTTTAGTAAAATAGTCCCGGAGAAAGTGCCCTTCTCGAGGACCTCTGTGCATTTCCAGTGACCTGAGAAGAGCCTCTTTATACTTAATTCATAATCTAGTTATAAAAGATTCTTAGCAGCTCCTCCAGACAACATTCTGTTAACCCAGAGGGAGTTACTACCTTAATTAAAAGTCATGAAAGTAAATTTATTTTAAAATGCATTATACTTGAACTCTCTTTGCATTAGACAGGATTCTTTTGGTCGTAAGTGATTAAGTCTCAGACTGGCTTTCCCCACACAATGAATTTGTTGGCTTTTGTGACTGCGAACTTCAGAGGGATGACCAGCTTCAGGTATAGTTGGATCTAGGTGCTTAAACAATGTGGAAAGGACTCTGTCTTGATTCTTTCTCCGTGAACGCTTTGCTTTCCTGTGGTGGTCGGCTTCCCCCAGCTCCAGGCCTCAAATAGTTCCAGGCCTCCAGGCTCAGTGGTAAAAGCAAGGTTTTTGAAGGTTCCTACAAAGCCCTGGGATTGGCCTTCACTAAATCAGCTTGGGTTTCATGCCCATCCTTGAAACCACTCCTGTGTCCAGGGAGGTGGAACAAGCTGATTGGTACAGGTACACACACACCTGTCTGCTCCATACAAACCATGTGGGTGGAGACCCAGGAAGGAGTGGGTCCTCAAAAGTGAAATGACCCTGCTTTATGGGAGCCAAAGGAGAGGAGATGGATGGTAGGCAGACTAGACCAATATAGCTTATCTACATTTTTAAAATAATTAAAACCTCAACCCCAGGTCAGCCTAAACTGTAAAAGGCTCTCTTGAAGGCATAGTTGGCAATGTGCAGCTGTAAGATAAGAAGTTGTCTGAATTATCGAGTTTTCCGTGGTGCCATCGTTACTTGAATGATCACCTGAAGTAGAGCGGGAAAGTAGACAATGACTTTGGTCAACTTGAGGAGTCTGACAATGGGCACGTCTTGCTGAACTCTTCCGTTCTGAAATCCCATCCCGAGGGCTGGGCAGGGAGGGGCAGCGTGTCACTTGAGAGGAAGGACCAGTCTTGACTCCAGAAGTCGGACCATGAGGATCCGAAGGCGGGAAAGATAGGAGTTAGGTCATATCCAAGAGGCAGTGAGGGAGGGGAGAACACACTAGGGGAGGTGGAGACAGAGTCCGAAAATCTCATTACAGAAGAGCTTGCGTTCGTGTAGATTTTTTCCCCCGGGCACTTCCATACCCATTATCTTACTTGAGCTGTACCACAACCCGTGTGGTTGGCAGGTCAGAAATCCTTATACTCATTTATTGCATAAAGAAACCAAGGCCTGTTGAGGTTAATTGACTGGATCAGCATCAGAGAGCTAATTGGTAAGAAGTCTGGGAATGGAATCCGAGAGGTTCGAGACCAGTGACACTCAACAGACCTATCACGCAAACCACATACACAACTGCGAATACTGTAGTAGCCGCGTTAAAAAAAGGAAAAAGAAACAGCTGAAATTGATTTTAGTAATTTCTTTCATTTTTTACCCATTAAATCCAAAACTCCATTTCAACATATAATCAATATAAAAGCCTGAGGTATTTTATGTTATTATTATTTTTTTCAGATTTCAAAATCTGGCGTGTGTTGTATATTTCTGGCACATCTCAATTCAGAGTAGCCACGTTTTAAGTGCTCACTAGCCACATGTGGCCGACGGCTGCCATATTGGATGATGCAGCCTGAGCTGTGTTAGGTTGAATGGGTGGAAGCCATACTTGGGAACCCGGCCTTTCTGGGTTCAAACTCACTACTTCGGTTTAGTGACTACCTGAGGAACATATGTTTTGTGCCAGCTGCTGAGGTTATAATGACAAATGAGAAAGACTTGGTCTCCACCTTCATGGAATTCATATTCTAATGAGGGAGGCTGCCACAAGACAAATTCAAAATGAAAGACATAAAATGTTTCAAATTGTCCCCAGTGCTAGGAAAGACACACACAGCGTACTGAGACTGAGAACGATAGGGGGGGTCAAGAAGGTCTCTCTATGCTACTGAAGCTGAGATCAGAAGGATCACAGGAGTGGCCATACAAAGAGTTAGGGGCAGGGAAGATAGAAGAGGGTATTTTAGGGGCATCTGGGTTTTTCCATCAGTTGAGCTTCTGACTTTGGCTCGGGTCACAATCTCATGGTTGGCGAGTTCCAGCCCCACATCGGCTCACTGCTGTCAGCGCAAAGCTCACTTTGGGTCCTCTGTTCCCCTCTCTCTGCCTCTCCGCTGCTTGTTTATATAAAAATATATAAACATTAAAAAAAAAGAAGAGGGTGTTTTAGTGGGAGAAAAGATATGTGCAAAGGCCCTGAGGCAGGAAAGCAGCTGCATGTTCCAGGAGCTGAATGAAGACCAGTGTGGCCAAAGCTATCTGGAGAATGGCTTGGAGGAGACTCATTTGCCCTGATATCCAGAGTGCTTGACACTTGGTAGATTGTCAGTGAATATTTGTTGGTTGGACGGATAGATGGATGGATGAATGGGTGGACAGAGGGTACATTCCTTACACGTTGTCTCTGGTTGCTTTGGTGCTAAAATGGCAGAGCTGAGTAGTTGAGTGGAGATTCTATAGCTTACAAAGCCAAAAATATATATCTGGCCCTTTACTGAAAAAAAGCATGTTGACTTCTTATTTATAAAATGGGGACAACAGTAAGATTAACTTCTTTTAAGAGTTGTGGGTTTTAAATTAGAGGAGGATGTGCCTTGCCTGCCCCAGAGACTAGTCTCTGTGTACTCTCAACAGAGCTGAGTTTTCTTCCCTGAATTCCCCCAAATCCTTCTCCGAGCTCCTGGTCCAGTGCTCCTGCGGACCTTTCGTGTTTCTAGGCAGCTGAAATGGGAGATCAAGTTTCCTCTTTGGATACCTCAGTTCTTCCTGCATGTTAACATTTTACTTGCACGGGGCGGGTAGGATGGGGTGGCTGTGGCTCGTAGACCCTGCTGCGGTGACCCTCTTTCGTTGGCACGTGGGCCGACTTAGGGGTTTCGTTAATATTAATTTCGGCCACGCTTCACTTCTGAGGAGCCCAGATTCTTGCTCTCAGTGGAGAGAAACTTAGACCATGTCCCTTAATGAGAACGTTGTGCCTCTCTCGCCACCGTGAAGTTGTGAGCGTGAACACGAATTTAGATGAGAATTTATGTATCCAGGGGCAACGCAGAGAGGCAAGAATCCCCCAAATACCTGCTTGCCACCAGGTGAGTGTTGTCCTGGGCGCTGGGCAAAAAGCTGAGTGCTGGGGAGCGTTTCTAGATTCTCAGGGTGAAAGCCGGAAGCCTGGGATTCATGAGGGTGATGGTAAGTGCCCTCCACACCACTGGCGTTTGGGGATTACATCGTTCTTCTGTGGTGGGGTGGGTGTTTAACAGCTTCCCCACCGGCTACCCACTAGATGCCAGTAGCACGCCCCTCCCCAGGTTGTGACAACAAAAGAAGTCTCCTGACATTGCCCATTGTCCCCCGGAGGGCAAAATCATCCCTTGTTGAGAAGTACCGGTGACGAGGGACCCGTCGGATGTCTTCGTGAGTCCGGAGACAGCTGCTATAGGGCACGGGGCTCAGAGGTCCCCTTGACTGGGGTGTGCTCAGCCAGCTGTGCGACATTGGGCAGGTCACTTAACCGCTCAGAGCATAACTCCCGCCTCAGAGGTTGTTGCAGAGATGAAGTGGGATGGGGTCCGTGAAGTGTGTGCACAAAGTAGATTTCTCTGCAGGTGTCGATTTCCTTCTCTCCTGGCTGCCCTCCTCCCCTCCTCCTCCTTTTCCCCTTCCTCCCTTCTCCCTGTACTCTGAGAATCCTTCACCCTCTGAACTGGTCGCTAGGGGCCAGTGGGCACACGCCAGCCTCCAGGTTTCTCCCTGCTCCTTCTCTTGCCTTTCTTCATGAGATTCAGCGCTGGAGGTCACGTGTCAGGGTGAAGAAAAAGTTGAGTTTGATTACTTAAAGTTCCCTTCAGAGAATGGCGCGGTCTTATAATTTGCAGCTGCATGAAAGAGTCCCACCTGGGGCTCCAAAAAGAATAATAGATCAGTGAGATCCGAACCTTAAATCCGCTCATCCTCCTGGATGGGTGACAGGTATGTGGATGAATATTTAACGATACTGGCTTTGATAATGAAGAGCTGCTACTCCCCCCCCCCCCAGCCCTGTCCCCAAATCAGGAAAGAGAATTCCTCTTCTTCATTCTGGCCCCGTGGATGAATGCGAGAAGCATCAAGTAAAAGATTGGGGAATAATTTGCCCTCCCCAGCCCCCAAACATCACAAGTAATGCTGTGCCGAACTCATTTAGTTCTGCCTTAGAAGCAGTGGGTTGCTGGCTTCCAAGGAGCTCAGGCACTTGAAATGAAGTCAGCCTCCGGGAGTAATTTGTGTTTTTGCCTCATTCCCTGGGGAGCAGCCCCATCTTGCCCCACTCTAGAAGCCCTTTCTCTGGTACCTGCTCATCAGGGCTTGCAGAAGATGGGAAGGAAGAGAGAGCAAAGAATATAAGTGCGGAGGCTGGACGTGCTTCCCTTTCCTTGTCCTGCCCTGTCCTCCTGTTCCTGTCCCTCACCTTCCCCTGTTTTATCTTTTTAAGTTTATTTATTTTGAGAGAGAGCGAGAGAGTGCATGTGTGCACGTGGGGGAGAGGCAGAGAGAGGAGAGAGAGAGAATCCCAGGCAGGTTCCACACTGTCCGTGCAGAGCCCAGCGCAGGGCTCGAACTCACGAACCGCGAGATCATGACCTGAGCCAAAGTTGGACGCTTAAGCCTCACCGACTGACCCACCCTATCAGACGCCCCACCTTCCCCTATTTTAACACAATGTATTTAAATGTAATGAATCTGTGCTGGCGTAACACGTTCGAATTATACGAAAGCGTGTAGAGTAATGAAAGCCTCCCTTTCCTCCTGCCCTAATTGTAGTCCCTGGGCAACTGCTTTTAACCCTCTACGGTGCATTTGGAGGGTAACAGGGAACGTGCCGAAGTCTGTCAGGGTCCTCTGGAGGAACACACCCAGAGGATGTGTGTGTGTAAATCTCTCGATCTCTGTCTCTCTGTCTTTATTACCGTTATCTCTATCCGAGAGATTTTAGGGAATTGACTCATGCAGGCATTCAGGCTGGCGAGTCCCAAATCTGCACAGCAAGGCAGCAGGCCGACAGTCTCAGCAGGAGCCGATGTTGCAATCTTGGGTGGGGAGGGAGTCTGGAGGCCGAATTCCCTCCCACGTGGCAGGTGCTGTGTTAAGCTCTTTGCCAGCATTGTATCACTTACTCTCAAGGGTAGAGGTTAAGCTCATTGCCTCATCTTACGGGTGGAAGGAAGGAAGCCCAGGTGGGAGCCGCTTCTGCGGACTCCAGCCAGTGGTGTCTCTGAGGGTGTCTGCTGTGGAGCCCCTGTCTTGTTCCTGGTGGTGGCCTTTGTGGCCCTCCCCCCCTCCCCCCCTCCCCAGTCTCACTCTGAGACCCTGTCCCACAGACTTCATCCTTTCTTAGAAGGAAAAGTTGCCCTCACTTCCCAAGGCCTGTCCCCTGGAGAGGAGCTTGGGAGTCTCTCGTGAGTGGAGACGAGATTCTTTTTTTTTTTTTTTTTTTTTTTTTTGCTGCCAGGAAGTTAAGGAAGGTTTGGGCTTCTTCCCCACTGGCTGCCTCTCACCGAGAAGGAGGAGGATCGAGAGCCCTGGTCACTGCCGACGTGGGGATAAGACACTCACAAACCCAACGGCAGCCTTCTTGTGAGCCTGGGAGGGTTAGAGTGGGTGACTTACACCCCGGCAAGCCTCACGCGTATGCAGCCTGCATGGAAAGGGAGGTGGGTGGTGGGCTGAGCTCTGCCTGCTCCGTGCCGGGCAGGTGGTGGGAGGAGCAGAGAAAGGGTGTGGGTCAGCTGTCAGTGTCCCTCATCCCCATGCCCCCTCGCCACAAGGGGCTCCTCGGGCTTTCTTCTTCACCACAGGATTGCCCACTGGTTTGTATATGACGGGAGGCAGCAAAGGGCATCCCTGCAAGAGCTTAAGGTCGTGACAAAGCCAACATCTGTCTTGATTCCATCCACCCGTCAGGTGGCTATTCCCGTTGGCTCACTGACTGCCTCCCAGTCATGATTGTCCTTCTCCACGCCTTTCTCCAGAGAGTTCCTGGAGCATTAAGTGCTTCCTGCCTCAGGGCCTTTGCACATGCGTTCTCTCTCCCTGGAGTGCCTCCTCCATCTCCGCCCCCACTCTTTGCAGGGCTGACTCCTTCTAATCCTTCAGCTGCTTGGGTCTTCCTGACCACCTGATCATCCTCAATCAGCACCCTGGGTGCTTCCTTTATAGCACTTGGAAATGATTTTATGTATTTGCTTGTCAGCCTGTCGGCCAACCCATGTCCCAGCTCTCGCAGAGCACAGAGGCAGCAATCGTCTGTAAACAGGTAATTGCTCATAGAATTATATAAGTCCTAAAATAGCGATAAGGGATAGGAAGGGAAATAAAGGGCCCCAGAGGTCAGGAGGATCTGGCTTAGGCGGGACAGTTGAAGAAAGTGTTACAATTGAATGACATTTAAGACAAGCTCTCAAGGACGTGTAGACATTGGCTAAGTACCAGGTGGAGTGGCCTGCCCTACCCAGAGGGGACAGCACGTGCAGAGGTCTGGAGGCAGGAACAGTGTTAGTGTGTTCATGGAAGGAGGGTTGGCATGGATGAAGCATGGTGAGGGGGGAGATGGGTCATGGCGCTAGGGAGGTAGGCCAGGGACAAATCTTGCGTTTGTTAAAAAATGACCAGTGTGATGGTACATCCCATTTTTTCCGCCCTGTTACGTGTTAGGCCCTGAGCTAAAAGCTCCATACAGCTCCTCTTCTTACAACCACGGGTATGATTATTCTCAGGGTTGAGATGAAGGAACGGAGAACTCCAGAGGTTAAGGTAACATCCCCAAAGCCCCACCCTGCACCCTGCAGGGGCAGATCAGTTTTGAACTTGGGACTCCGAGTTCATTTTAAACTTGCTTCTGTCTACGCTGTGTTCCTGTATCAGGTTCCTGTGCCCCAGTCTGCAAGGCCACCTGGGGTACAGGGAAGTGTGAGCACCCCCAGGCTCCCCCGTAATCCACCCCAGGAACCCAGCATCCCCCCCTCCGCCCCAAAGCCTTCATACATAGGCTTCTTCGTCATGCGCTTGAATGCTCCATTATTTCCATCCCCCCAAATGCTTGGAAACATTCCCATTGCTTGTTAAATAAAAGATGAGAGGCAGATAATGAAATCCAGATGCCCCCGAGGCCCTTGATGTCACCTGCCAGTTTTTCTGTTGGTCATTTTTTTTTTCTTTAAACAAAACAGAAGCAAGGTTTGATGGTTCGGAGCAAGAGGCCATATTCAAATGGCATCATTATCTGTCGGGTCTGGCTCTGGTTTATTCACTTGTTTCTCTCCTTGGATGCGGGGCTGGGATTCAATATTCCGCCTGCCTTGCAGATGATTTTTCAGATACCTTTCGGATGCCAAGGTCCTATCCAAACCTGCTCCCTTGAGAGGTGGGAGCAAACCTACTCTGTGACCTTTTATTTTCCCCCGAGGGTGAGAACTCGATATGAACCTAGACTCTCTACGGTCAGATGAATTTAGTGCCTGTCTGCTCCAGGCCACTGGCTCTTCATCTGGGTGATTTGCTCCCAGGAGTCACTGGGCAGTGCCTGCAGTCAATTTTGGTTGTCACGATCGGGAAGGGAAATGCTACCAGCATCCCATGGGTAGAGACCAGAGATGCTGCTTGATGTCCTGCAATGCACAGGACAGCCCTTCACAGCGGACGGTTGTCTGGCCCCAGATGTCAACAGCGCCGAGTCTGAAAGACCGTCAGATCGTGATTCCTGTCGGAAGCTGTCCCGTCTGCTGCCTTGTCCCCAGTCTGGTGCCTGCACTCTGTAGAAACTCCATAAAAGTTGGTCGAGTCAGTGATCTCGTTTGGCTGCTCTCAGCCAGGAGTTTGGGGATAGCTACATCTGCTTCTGCATCTGTGTGTCCCTTCCTTCCCCATTCCTCTCCAGCAACCCTCAACCACGTGTAATTCCTTGACTTGCTCCTTTCTCCATGCTTGCTCTTGTCCTTTTCCCCTGGCTAACTCCCATTGTATTCTTTAACACTCAAGCCAGATGTCACCTCCTCCGGGAAACCTTCCTTGACTTCCCCAGGTGTGCCGGCCTCCCTCCTCCAAACCCTTTCACACTTTCTGCCCACCCAGTTGTAGTGCTCATCACCATGTGAAATCCATCAGGTTGTGGATAGATGCAGCCCCGTGCCTCCCCAGTGGCCCATCTGTATCGTAACCTGACCCGGCTTCCTATTCCTGATGACCGTCGTCTCCTGACATTCCCTCAGAGTTCTTCCTAAGGGGAAAAAAAAATCACATAGAGATTCAGAACGGACATTTTAGGAGTTGGGAGCTGTGTTGGCCGCCATAACAAATGCCCACAAAGTGCGTGGTTTAAATAACAGACATTGATTCTCTCACGGTTCAGGAGGCTGGGAGTCCAAAAGCAAGATGGCTTCAAGGTTACTTCCTTCTGCAGGCCCTGAGTGAGAATCCATCACATGCCTGGCTTCTGGTGGTTGCTGGCAATCCTTGACGTCCCTCGGCTTGTAAACACATCACTCACATCTTTCCTTCCACTTTCCCCTGGCTGTGTCCCCTCTGTGTATCTCAGATCTTCCTCTTTATTTTTAACATTTTTAAAAAGTTTGTTTATTTATTTTGAAGGAGAGAGAGAGAGAGAGCACGTATGTGCACACACAAACAGGGGAGGGGCAGAGAGAGAGAGCGGGGGAGAGAGAATCCCAAACAGGCTCTGTCTCAGGGCACAGAGCTTGATGTGGGGGCTCGATCCCATGAACCATGAGATCATGACCTGAGCCGAAATCAAGAGTCAGATACTTAACCGACTGAGCCACCCAGGCACCTCTCTTCCTCTTTAAAGACACCAGTCAGTCATTGGATTTGGGGCCCACCCTAAATCCAGAGTGATCTCCTCTTGAGATCCTTAACTTAATCATATCTGCAAAAACCTTATTTCCAAATCAGGTCCCATTCACAGGTACTGGGGGTTGGGACCCAGACATATCTTTTTGAGGGACACAGTTCAACCCACTATAGATGCTTGAGGTCAAGTCAACTTGCTACCAACTAGCCCGATGATCTTAGACAAGGTACTTGACCCCTTGGAGTCCCCACTGGGTCACAAGCCGATAAAACATAACGAGCATGGAGCCCAACGATCATTCGATGGGCAGGGGAGGTTCCTTGAGAAACAGCCTCTGAGATGGAAAATAGGGAACATGACATTTATTAGGAAGTGCTCTTGGGATCAACACCTGGGGAAGAAAAGGTTGGAAAGCAAGATGGATGGGGGAGGCAGAATAATGCCCCCGCAAAGATGTCCACATCCTGGAAGGTGTGAATAGGCTACTCTTACGTGGTCAGAGGACTTGGTCAGATGTGATTGAGACTCTTGTGATGGGGAGGCTATAAGGACATGGGTCCTTGTAAGAGGAAGGTAGGGGGAGGAGAGTCATAAGTGTGACCACAGAAGCAGAGGCCGGAGCGATGCACTCTGAGGGTGGAGGGAGGGGTCATGAGCCAAGAGACCCAGGCAGCCTCTAGAAGCCGGAATTGATTTTAGTCCTGCGAGACCTAAAGCAGACGTCTGACTTCCAGGACTGCACAATAGCACATCTGTGTTGTTTAAAGCCATTAAGGTTGCGGTCATTGTTACAGCAGCAACAGAAACGGGGTGGTGGTGGACAGGAGCGGACAGGAGCCTCAGCAGAGGTCGTAGGCAGCCCTACGGGGAGGTTGGTGCTGGAGTGCGCTCCACGTTGGAGCAATCGATCCGTCTTCAGGTGTGGCCTGACCCCGAAAGAGGTTCAAGTTTTAGCACAGCCACTCAGCAGCTGAGCAAGCCCCCTGACCCATAGAAAGGAGGGGAAATCCCAGCCCCTACTTCCCTGTTCTCGAGAGGATCCTGTGAGAGAAGGCACAGAGAGCCGGGCATGGGAATCATGGGAGAATGGAGTCCTGGCTTGAGTTTTCAATTACTATTGATTTAACACCCAACAGTAGGTTCACGGAGGTTTGACTGAAGCCGTAGATCACTGTTTCCTAAAGGAATGGTTTGTTTTGTTTTGTTGTGTTTTGTTTTGCCAAGGTGTCGTACCACCAGAAGTTCTCAAAATTGGTTTGTGGCCAAGTTAGTTTTGAAAATTCTGGGTGCCATCTCCTTGTGTAACGATTTGGTGCACAAATATGTGAATTAAAGGCCCTGATGAGGCCTGCAAGTAAAGAGGCCCATTTCACTGCACTTAAACTAGGAAGTTCTCAGACTAATTTGCCTTGGGGACCTTTTTATTCATATAATAACTATCCAGCTCTATTGGAACTAGCGTTCTGAGGAGCCTCCTGGGGGAAATACTGCCGGAGATCATTGATCCGGAGTGACTTGGGCTTAGGAACATTTGTGGCCTGTTACCAGCCCTCCCCAGATGGTCACTCCTTGTTGCTGGTTTTAGAGCCAGAATCCCAGTTGCAATTGGTGGGTGACTGTGGGACCAGTCAGGGGACTCTGCTGTCCTCACCTCTTATTATATCACCATCCTTTTTGTATACGATGCAACCAGGGCTCAGAGAGGCCAAGGCACTAACTAGCTCAGGGTCACATAGCTAGGAGGAGGGACAGCTCAGCTTTGAATCGTGGCTGTCCAAGATTACAAACAACCCTCCTATTCACTTTATGTTTTTATTTATTTATTTTATTTATTAAAAAATTTTTTTTTAATGTTTATTTATTTTTGAGACAGGGAGAGACAGCATGAATGGGGGAGGGTCAGAGAAAGAGGGAGACACAGAATCAGAAGCAGGCTCCAGGCTCTGAGCTGTCAGCACAGAGCCTGATGCGGGGCTCGAACTCACGGACCGCGAGATCGTGACCTGAGCCGAAGTCGGACGCTTAACCGACTGAGCCACCCAGGCACCCCTATTTTATGTTTTTAACAACTTTATTGAAATAATACTCTCATGCCATCCAGTTCACCTGTTTATAAACTGTGCAACTCAGTAGTTTTTAGTATCGTCACAGTGTTGTGTGACCATCATCACCATCTGATATCAGGACATTTTTGTTATCCTGAAAATAAACTCTGTGCCCGTGAGCAGTCGCTCCTTACTGTAGGAGTCCCTGCAGGCTCCCGGCCACCTCCCCAGTGCTGCCCCTGACAACCATTAATCTCCTTTCTGTGTCTATGGATTTGCCTGTTCTGGTCATTTTGTATAAACCGGATCATACACTGTGTGACCCTTGTCTGGCTGCTTTCATTTAGAAAAGTGTTTTGGAGGTTCATCTGCATAGCAGGTAGTCAGTACTTTTTTTTATGGCTAAATAATATTCCAGTGTATGGATAGACCACATTTTGTATCCATTCATCAGTAGATAGGCATTTGGGTTGTTTCTACTTTTTGGCTGCTGTCAATAGTGCTGCTCTGGGGCACCTGGGTGGCTCAGTCGGCTGAGCGTCCGACTTCGGCTCAGGTCATGATCTTGCAGTTCGTGGGTTCGAGCCCCACGTCGGGCTCTGTGCTGACAGCTCGGAGCCTGGAGCCTGCTTCGGATTCTGTGTTTCCTCCTCTCTCTGTCCCTCCCCTGTTCATGCTCTGTCTCTCTCTCTCAATAACAAATAAGCATTAAAAAAATTGTTTTTAAATAGTGCTGCTGTAAACACTGATACGCAAGGTTTTGTGTGGTTTTCGTATGCATTTTATTGATTACAATGTCTGTTTCGTATCTACAGCCATGACATTGGACCAGGCTACTTTTTAAAAGCATAATCATATTTGTTTATGTGTTAATTTACATACAGTGAAATTCACCCATTTTTTAAAATGTTTATTTACTTTTGAGAGAGAGAGAGAGAGTGCGAATGGGGGAGAGGCAGAGAGAGAGGGAGATACAGAATCTGAAACAGGCTCCAGGCTCCGAGCTGTCAGCACAGAGCCTGACATGGGACTCAAACCCACGAACGGTGAGATCATGACCTGAGCTGAAGTTGGACACTTAACTGACTGAGCCACTCTGGCGCCCCTAAATTCACCCATTTTAAGTACAACTCAAGGCATTTTAGTAAATTTATGGAATATGTACCCTTCGCCATACCCCAGTTTTAGAACACGTCCACCACCCTAAAAAGACCTCTTGTGCCCCTTTGCCATTAATCCCTGCTTCTGTCCCCCTTCCATACGACCACTGATCTGCTTTCTGTCTCTACATATGCAACTGAGACACTTTTAAATCTGTTTTCCAAGCAGAGTGACCACTAGAAGACGTTCCGCTTTCTGAATGTCTATCCCTTATGGGAATGTGGAGAATGTGGACGAGTGAGCTCACCTCTTTGAGTCTTGTCTCCTTATCTGTGCAGCGGGGTTGATCATTGCAGATGGTTTTACAGGGTTAGAAGTCGTAATTGGTGAACGCACTTGAAACACTCACCTTAATGCTGTGCACACGGCGGACGCTCAGTGAATTTTAGACACTGCGGTCACGTTGCAGCAGCTCTGGGAGGCAGGTGTCATCATCCCATTTTACAGATGAACACACTGAGGCTCAGAGCAGCGGGGGGAGGTGCTGGGAATGAATTCCAGATGGGTGGATTCCCCCTGGGCCTGGGCCCTCTCACCTCACCAGCAGCCTAGATTTCCCAGCAAGAGTTCCTGCAAAGGAGGGCAATCCCTGGCCCCAACCTTGCCTGGCGGGGTCTAAGTGCTTTGTTATGGCCCAGTCTATCAGGAACCAATTAGGGCTGAGAGCACTTAGCTGCAAGTGTGGTTTCTGGGGCTGATGGTAATGAAGCAGATGGAAACTGTCACCCAGCGGCAAAAGGCCACATGCAGCTGTTTGCCACAAGCTGAGGCCACACTTGAGGCTGGGGCTTTAGGACCTGAAGTTATCAGGATGAAGACTGGGTTAGGGACCTCTGCTTGGTGTCTCTGGGACCCCATCAGAGCGCCTGCCACTGTGCCCAGAGGAGCTAAGAAATGGTTTCCCTGAATCACAGTGTCCTGCGTCCGTGTCCCTAATTCTTGTTACAGAAATGGGTTTATTGCCTAACTGGAAAAGCATTGGAATAGATAGACAAAGCTGACGTTTTTCAGTGCAGGGGAGAAATGGCACGTGCGTCTCCCCCTCTAGGGGAGTGTCCTTTGCCTGACTGGTCTCTGCTCCCCCAGCTGGCCTTACCTTCCTCAGGGAGCCTTCATTCTTCCTTCACTGGGGTTCATGGCCCAGACCAGCTCCCACAGCACCCAGGACTGCCCTTCCATAGCACTTTCTATAGTTGGAATTAAACATCCTTGAATGAACTCGAAGTCTCTCGAGGGCAGTGCCTGGCTGGTCTGGTTCACAGTCCTCTTGCCAGCATCTGGCCCCAGGTCTGGCACAGACAGAGGAGGCCCATAAGGAGTATTTGTGGGGCTCATCACTAAACAAAAGCCCAGATGCATGAGCCCTTCTGACCATGCCCTACTCTCTAATCTTAGGCTTGGTAGCTTCGGACTAAAATCATTCGAGCTTGACATTCTTTTCCATTGTGTCCCGAGCTTGGTGTAATGCAGAGGCCGGCAAACTTGTTCTGTGAAGGGCCAGGTAGTAAGTATTTTAGGCTTTGCAAGTCATACGGTCTCTGTTGCAACAAATTCCAGCCTTACCGTGTGAGAGCAGTCCTGGACAATAGGTCAGTGAGCAAATGTGGCTGTGTTCCAAGAGATCTTTATTTATAAAAACAAAAGTGGTGGCCACATTTGGCGGGAAGCCCACAGTTTGCTGACCTCAGGTGTGGAGGACTGTCGTTGAAAAATTGCAAGATCTGGCATTGTAGAGCCTGGGCTTGGGAAAGGAAGGTGATCCAGATTATGTGTGTGGGCTTGGAAAGGGGTTTTTGTGTGTGTGTGTGTGTGTGTGTGTGTGTGTGTGTGTGTGTTCAACATAGCAGACCTATCCAGTGACTTCCATCGTTGAGGCCAGAACAAGTGAAATATACCCAGGTTAGACGGCCTCTGGTTAGAAATAAAGAATTCATGGTTGTAAGGGAATAAAGGCTTAGAGAGTGTTGTGTCTCAGTCAGAGCTCTAATTCATGCAAGGAGCAGAAATCCCGTTGTCAAGAAAATTCATAATTATGCAAAAAAAAAAAAAAAAGGTGAGGTTTGTTGGAATAAGGGAACCTGAGGCTGGAGTTGCACCAGGAACTAAGTAGGGCCCGGAATCCAGGAGACTGTTGCCTCTCTGTGCCTCTTTTTACCCGCTTGCCCCTCTGCAGGTCCTGCACACAGCAGGAGGTGGGCGCCAGTGTGGCAGCCTCAGCCCCCAAGTTCACACACCTTCATAGCACAGGGTTTGCAGCCAGCCAACCAGACGCGCTGGGTCCCAGCTCCGGAATCCCAAGAGAGAGACTCTGATTGGCCCATCCTCGGTCAGGCGTCCCGCCCTCATCCAATCACCTCTTGCCGGGGGGGCGGGTCCGTTTCGCGCAAGCTCCGTTGCAGGTGGTGGACGTCGTCGGACGGGGGAGGATGGGGGCCGTGTAGGCGTCTTGAAAGATGTGTGCTAAACGGAGGTGCCGGGGTCTTCTTCCCGGTGACTGTCAGGATTAGGGAGAGCATGAGTGGTGAGTGGGTTGAGTAGTATCACTCCACAGCGATGCCCACCCAGAACCTCAGAATAGGACCACATTTGGAATACAAGACTTTGCATGTAATCAAGTTAAGAGGAGGTCATTCTAGATTAGGGTCAGCCCTAAATCTGCTGACTGGTGTTTTTAGAAAACGAAGAGAGGTCTTGCACTGTTGGTGGGAATGCAAACTGATGCAGCTGCCCGGGAAAACAGGGTGGAGGGTCCTTAAAAAATTAAAAATAGAACTACCCTACGACCCAGCAATAGCACTACTAGGAATTTATCCAAAGGATGCAGGAGTGCTGATTCATAGGGGGCACACGTACCCCAATGTTCAAGCAGTGCTTTCAACAATAGCCAAATTATGGAAAGAGCCTAAATGTCCATCAACTCATGAATGGATGAAGATGTGGTTTATATATACAGTGGAATACTACTTGGCAATGAGAAGAATGAAATCCTGCCATTTGCAGCAACGTGGATGGAGCTGGAGGGTATTATGCTGAGTGAAATAAGTCAGAGAAGGACAGATACCGTATGTTTTCACTCATATGTGGATCTTGAGAAACTTAACAGAAGAGCCTGGGGGAGGGGAAGGGGAAAAAATAGTTACAAACCGAGAGGGAGGGAGGCAAACCATAAGAGACTCTTAAATACAGAGAACAAACTGAGGGTTGATAGAGGGGGGAGGGGAAAATGGGTGGTGGGCATTGAGGAGGGCACTTGTTGGGATGAGCACTGGGTGTCATATGTAAGCAACGAATCCCGAGAATCTACCCCCAAAACCCAAGAGCACACTTTACACACTGTATGTTAGCCAATTTGACAATAAATCATATTTAAAAAAAATAAGAGAGAGGCAAAAAAAAAAAAAAAAAAAAAAGCGAGGAGAGGGACAGTCAGACACAGACGCACCGAGGAGGAGGCTGTGTGAAGACAGAGACAGGCACTGGAGTGAGCCGCTACAAGCTGAGAAACACCAGGGATCGCCAGGAGCCATTGGAAGATGCTGGAGGCCAGGAAGGGTTCTTTGGAAGGAGGGTGGCCCCTGTCAACACCTGGATGTTAAGCTTTCAGCCTGCAGAAATGTGAGAAAATAAATACGTGTTGTTTTAAGCCACGTGATTTGTGGGAGTTGGTTACGGCACCCCAAGGAAACTAACACAGGTCGTTAGCTATCTGCTCAGAAGTATCATTAGCTAACGTGGCCGATACACTCAGAGGCACTGAGGGCTTTCCATGCATTATCTCATGCAATTGTCACAATGGCCCGGTGACGTGGATACCATTTTCATTCCCATCCTACAGATGAGGAAATCGAGGTCTAGAGAGACTGAGTATCTTGTTTAAGTTAGTAAAGAGTGGACCAGGGGTTTGGACCCAAGCATGTGATTGGGGAACCCATGCTTTTTGACAGTCTTGCTTCTTGGCCTTCCAGGGACCCAATCTAGTGTTCCTCGGGGATTCCTTCTCTCCCCAGTGGTCTGGTTGCAAGCAGGGGCCCAGTTGTTGAAGAGACACTGAAGGCAGATCCGAGATCGGGGGCAGTTGGATTCTTTTGGCTTTACCCGTGACCAGTTTCCCCATCCATGCTGGAAATGTGGTTTTCCACTTGCCCTCTTGGCTGGAGGAGGTGGTGGGTGGGATAGGGTTTTAGTGGCTGTAGTTGTTTGGAAAGCTGAGTTTCCATAACTGAAAACAATTGATGCAAAAAGATCTTTCCAGGGGCACCTGCAGCTCAGGAACCATTCACCGTGAAGGTTCGAATGTGAATTTCCTCCACTCACGAATGTGAACTATCCTCCTCGACATCCAGATAATCCCAAAGATTCTAGGTCTTCTGTTGGAACACCCCATATGAAGCAGTGCGCAGATCAAATCATACCCCGAAACGAGACTCGGCTTTTACCCAGAAATTGCCCAAACGCCTTCTGTTTATGTGAATACATCCCGGTTGTAGCAATGTGCTGTTTTGTCCTTTTTCTCCACGGTTTCTTTGCAAAGTAAAGAGACTAGCTGATTTCAGCCTGTTTTATTTACACCGCATGGAGTGGAGGTAATTTCAGTGCTCTGCAGTCTAGACCCCCACCTTGTGGTTGGAGTGCACCGCGCTCAGATTGGGAGGACGTCCACCCCGGCAGAGCAGATCTGGGAGAGACTGATCTTCATGGGGTCTGTTTGTGTTCATTTCCTTTGGCCTCTAATCCCGCTCTCTGGGAAGATTGCTGGGTAGCTGTGTGTGTTTAATAAATTCAGCCTAGCCTGAGACACACGAGTGGTTTTTCAGCGGGAGGTGGGCCTTTTAAGAACTTCAAGGTGCAGTTTCTTTGCTGTTGTTGTGGCCAGGGGATCAGTGTCACGAGGGGCAGGGAAGTGTCCTCCCATTCGGCTCCGTGGACTTTATGCGGAACAGCCAAATGGCCTTGTTGGTGGCCATCGGCGACCCCCAGCAGCTAGCCACCAGGACCAGGGCAAGGTACATAGGAGCATGGAGAGCAACATTCAAGGCGTTCGCTTTGGGGTTGGGCACGTGACTGAGGGTCGTGGTGCCTTAATTCTGTGCTGCAGGCATCCACTGACCTCACCTGGGTCCCGGCCCCACCTGGCACACTGCTGGTACTCCATAAGTATTTGCTGAATGCACACAGTAAACCCTGCTCTGTGGGTGAGAGAACAAGAATAAAACAGGTTAAATAACTTGCTCAAGACTTGGCACATGGCAGATCTTGAGTTTGGGATTTGACATAGGCCTGACTCCTGAACCATGTCTCTCTCTCTCTCTCTCTCTCTCTCTCTCTCTCTCTGTCTCTCTTCCTGACCTCAGCTCGATCCTGGCTTTCTTCTGTGCCCCTTCGTTTCTGGGTTGGCTTTTTGTAGGGGATTGATGAGTTTGAGCGTGAAGAGAATGCGAAGGAGACAAGGAATGGCTGGAAAACTGCCCTTCCTCCCTGCGTCTCCCCGAGTCCCCCAGCGAGCTGGCTGGTTTCCCTTCCAGTCTATCGTCCAGCCGCGAGCAGAGAAAAATGGCCCCAAACGCGTGCTAATGTCGCTGTGGAATATCTTTTGAGCTGAACATCCCATTAGCCAGAGAGGAGCTTTTCAAAGGGCCACGGTGTGCTGGCCGCCCACTTCGCTGAATGTTTCCATCTTTCTGCAAGTGGCTGAAGCCTTCGACTTGTTCTCTGGGAATATTCCAGTTCGGGGAGGTGGGGGGTGCCGGGCAGGGCTGAAAATGATCCTTAATGAGGAAATTAGTCCTGCCAACCCTGGGGAATCTGGAAGACAAGGAGTCTTGGTTTGACACCATCCATAGGCTCCGGAAGTTGTTTTTGAAAACTGATGTGGTTTTGGGAAAACAAGTTGGGCTAACTTGCCCGCTCACCCCAGAGACCTTTTTTGTTTGTTTGTCCTTCCCTTTTTAGTTTGATGGGTTTATTTGAGATCTGCCTATGGCACCTGTGTTTGAGATTCTCTAAATTACTCTTCCCTTCACTCATTCACGTGTGTGGGTATCCATTATGTGTCAGGCACTGTGTGCATAGCTCTGGAGATAGGAATGAAGGAAGTGAACGTGATCCCCACCCTTGCAGAGCAGTTCTGAAGAGGGAGATGACTGAGTCCCGCACCTTGGCAACGGCAGCTGGCAGGAGCTACTTGGTATTTGGAGGATCTTTAATGGGGTCTGTAATGGGGAATCCGATGGGGAACGTTTGGCCATTGACATCAGGAAGGGCTTCCTCAGGGGAGTGGTAATTGCACTGCTATCTGAAAGTGTAGAAGAAATTAACTGGGAGTGGGCGGGGGCAACAGCATGTGCAGAGGTCCTGGGGTGTGTGGGAAGCATGTCGCATGTGAGTGGCTGGAGACGGGCAGTGTGGCAGAGGAGAGAGCAAGCGTGAGGGGCCAGATCACGTGGAGACTTTGGAGGCTGTGTCACCTTCCTGCAGCTGCTGTACCAAACTGGGTGACTTCAAACAATAGAAGTTCATTCTGTATCGTTCTGGAGGGCAGAAGTCTGCACAAGGCATCACCAAGGCCGTGCTCCCTCCAAAGGCTCTAGGGGAGCATCCTTCCTGGTTTCCCCCAACTTTTGGAATGCGTTATTCCTGGCCTGTGGCTACATCACCCCAGTCTCTCCTCCTGTTCACACGGCCTTCCCCTCTGTGTCTTCTCCTCTTCTGTGTCAAATCTCCCTCTGCCTTTCTCTTCTAAGGACACTTATCATTAGATATAGGGCCCAGCTGGATAATCCAGGATAATTTCACTTAAAGATTCTTAACGTAATTACATCTACACAGACCTTTCCCCCCCGCCCCCCCCCCCAATAGGGCAACATTCACAGGTCCTGGCGGATACATATTTGGAGGAAGGTGTGTATACCATTCAACCCACCACAGAGACAGTGGTGAAGAATTTGATATTTATCTTTTTTTTTTTTAACATTTATTTATTATTGAGAGACAGAGACAGAGCATGAGCATGGGAGGGGCAGAGAGAGGGGGGGAGACACAGAATCCGAAGCAGGCTCCCGGCTCTGAGCTGTCAGCACAGAGCCCGACGCGGGGCTCAAACTCACAAACCGCGAGATCATGACCCGAGCCGAAGTCGGACGCGTTACCGACTGAGCCACCCAGGTGCCCCAGAATTTGATATTTATCTTATGAGCCTTGGGAAAGCACTGAGGGGTTTTAAGCAGACATGTGGTGTGATGAGATTTAAACTTTTCAGAAGCTTTCTCTTCTCAGTGCGGAGAGAGGGTCGGTGAGCATTCAGGTGCAGCGAAGAGGTGTTTTTCTCAATCACCTGGTGAGAGGTGATGGGGGCTCATCCTGGAGCGGTGGAGGAGATGATGTTGAGGAGTGGATGGAAATAACTGGAAGCTCGTTTTTACCAGCTTGAATCATTTGTTCAGTGTCCCCCCTGCGTGATGGCCCCGATGTTGAGAATCGTACAAAGACCTGGTAAGAGGACGCCTCTGCTGTTTGAACGAGCCATTGTCCCTTATCTGGGAGATGCCGACATTTGCTCCCGTGTTGACAATTCCCTCATTATGTGGCTTTCTTGTGAATAAATGTTTTCTTCAGTGCAGTTAATAGCATTCTCATCCACTTAAGTGCACACAGTGGCAGGAAGCCAATTAAAGCTCGGGCAGGCTTTCTATATCTCCATATATCTCCATGGCATCTGTGCGGCATCATTATTTTTCAGTGGCTTGTTATTATTATTATTATTTTTACAACAGTCAGGACAGTCCTGTGCAGGAAAAAAGAAATGAGAAGGGCAATCTGTTGCTTGTTGGTTGCATTTAAGGTTTGCATTGCATTGAGGACCTCACTCTCCTCTGATGCTGAGGTCAGATCGCGGCTGGGGAGGCAGGGTGGTAGGTGGTTAATGGTCACTGTCATGTGGAATGCACAGGAGGTGAGCAGAGAGCGAGGCGTATGGTCTAGCCCACGGGCTTTGGGATGTGACGTCTCATGGTCGACCCCTACCACCCCCAGCCTGTAGCTGCATGGCTGTGGGTAGGTCACTTAGCCACTCTGTATCCCACCTGTGGAATGGGAGACGCGTACCTACTTTACTGGGCTCCTGGGACAATTAAACGGGATAACGCATCAACAATACTCGGGAAAACGGTAGTGATAATTATCGCTGACGTTTTACGTAGAAGCTACATGCATAATGTTGGGTGGTGCTAACTGCCATAAAGGAAATGAGACCCAAGGTGAGGAGGCCGAGAACTCGGAGAGCAGACTGCCGTTTTAGATGCGGTGGTCGGGACGGGCTCTCTGATGAGGGCACACTGGGGCACAGAACTGTGTGAAATAATGGAACAAGCCGTATGGATTTCTGTAGGAAGAATATTTGAGGCTACAGGAATCGTATGTGCAAAGGCCCTGAGGTAGCCAGGAAGGACTGTGATGGCCCCATTCAGGAGACAGGTGGAGATCAATAAACAAGAAGTAACATAATGTCAGGTGGTGGTAGGAGAAAACAAGGAGCAAAATAAGGTGAGTGAGGGGACAGGACGTAAGCATGGGTGGCCCCTGGAGGCTTTTGTGGGTGGTGGTCAAGAAAAGGTCTCTCTGAGGATCTTGATATCAAAGCTGTGCACATTCTAGACAGCTGGCTATGGGAAACTGCTGTGTGGAGCCCTTCCCGCTCTTCGGTGTTGATGGTGGCTGTGATCTCGGCTCAGGGGTAGGGGGGTGGCTGCTCTCAGCTGTGGGTTGCTGCCCCAGAGGCCCCCGCCAGGGTCCATTCTGTGCAAGGGGGCCCAGAGCTCTGAATCCAGGTGTGCATAATGTCTCACAGCCAAGTTGTGGACAAAGCTAAGACGGGGTGACAGATGCACCCAGTGATGAAAACAAACGACACAGGAGGTCATTACAGTGGGGACCTCTCGGGAACTGGACCGAGAATCCGAGGAAGGGACGGGGGAGCGTATTAGTGTCTTTGGGCTGAAACAGGGCAGCCTCAGTGATAGAGATCGGTAGTCCCACAATTCCAGAGCCAGAAGCCCCCAGTCAGGGCATCTGCAGGTCTGTGTTCCTTCTGAGGGCTCTGCGGGAACCACGCCTCTCGCCTCTCGTGGCTTGCTGGCCATCTTTGGTGTTCCTTGGCCTGTGGAAGCATCACCCTGATGTCTGCCTTATCTTCATGTGGCTTCTCCCTGTGTCTCCTCACATCATCTTCCCTCTGTGTGTCTGTGTCCAAGTTTTGCTTTTTCATAAGAGCCACAAGTCCTGTTAGATTAGGGGCCCACCTACCCTAGCATGACCGCATCTAAATGTAACGAATTACATTTGCAATGACTCTCTTTCCACAAAAGGTCACATTCTGGGGTGCCTGGGTGGCTCAGTCGGTTAAGCGTCTGACTTTGGCTCAGGTCATGATCTTATGGTTCGTGAGTTCGAGCTCTGCATTGGGCTCTGTGGTGACGGTGTGGAGCCTGCCTGGGATTCTCTCTCTCTCTCCTTCTCTCTCTGCCCCTCTTGAGCTCTCTGTCTCAAAATAAATAAATAAACTTAAAAAAAAAAAAGAGAGCACAGTGTGTTTTAAAAAAAATAAAGAGTCTTAGCCTGTGGACATCCAGGGAGAAAGAGCTGATACGGATCCCTCCCACCCAGGAAGGAGAGCTGCTTCCTTTGGTCTCCGTGCTGGGTGCTTTTCAGGGAAGCTTCCCAAGCAGTGTCCCGCAGAGTGGTTAAAGGTACATGCAAGTATCGATCAGCTCAGTCCCCTGGCTGCCCAGGGCAGCTGGAACCCCCTCATCTGTTACCCCGGTGCACGCCTTGTATCACTTTCCGTGTCTGGAGGTTTAAAACGGTTGAGGAGTCCAGCCTGACACGGACTATCTCAGGAAACCCTCTCAGCCACCCAGGGGAGCAGGGGTGAAGGCTGAGGCTCTGCAAGGTGACCTCCCAGGTCCAGTTGCTTAGGGGTTGTCTCAGCCATCATCTGGATGGGGCAAGGGGAGGTCACGGATGTCTTTGGATCATCTGGAATCACTCAGTAGTTGACATACTAGTTAGTCGTAGGGAGGATTGGGGCGAGAAGGGTCCTTTTTGGGAAAGGCACTGTCTAACCCAAGCCAGTCTCTTTACAAGAGAGATTAAGCAACCTTGCTATGCTACCATAGCTGGTCTGCTGCAGAGGTGGGTTCTGATTCCCATCCCGACCCCTGAGCCCACACCCCAGATGACTTCGTCAGCTGCCTCCAACAGTGTTAGGATGTAGGTCCTCCCTTCTTGCGGAAGGGAAACCCAGGGTGCAAAGGAGCAAATCCCAGATCTGTCTGAGTCCAAATCCACATTTTTCTTGGCGTCCACCGTGCAACGTGGCTGTAAGGACAACTCAGGTTACGCGAGGACCGTTATCGCCATGATCACTTCTGAAAGTCTGTACAAGTTGTGCGTCTGAGAAACCCACTCTCATTTGGGGTTCACCGTCCGCTGGTTTTCTTATGATGCAGATAATGTGTTGATCGTGGGTGCGGTGGGACCCCAAAGAAGCCCACGCTGGGGCCTGGCAACCTGTCCAGGGTGGCAGGTGGCCCTGCTCTGCACTCAGCCAGCCTGGCTTTTACGGCTCTTTTGTTAATGGTCATAAACTTGGTATTCGCTCTGGTACTCGGGGAGCCCTGACCCTCTAATTAAATTGGATCTGAGCAGGTGGAGAGAGCACTCAGCTGCAGAAGATATTTAACAGCTGCAGGGAAGGTGGAAGGGAACCAGACTCAGCCGGCTGGGCTGGCTGTCAGCATCCTTTTGCACAGGCTTGGCCTCCTTTTCCCAAGGGAGGGCGCCCTGTCCGTACTGGGAGCCTCGTGGCCTTCCCGTGGGTCTTCTTAGAGAAAAGCAGTTACCTCTCCAAGTCTCTCTCTCTCTCTCTCTCTCTCTGTCTCTCGCTCTCCCCCCTCAGGACTCTCCACCCCCGTATCAGCTCTCCATTATCAGAAGATGGGTTAGACAGTTATCAACACGTGTTTTTAAATTGTGATAAAATATACATAATGTGAAAGTTGTTTTTAGGTGTGTAGTTCAGTGGCATTAGGCACATTCAGCCATCACCACCATCCATCCCCAGAACTGTTTCGTCTTCTCAGATTGAAACACTGTAGCCATTACACACCAGCTCCTCACCCCCTTTCCCTCTCCAGCCCCTGCCAACCATGATTCCACTCTCTGTCCCTATGATTTGGACTGGTCTATGAGCCTCACGTAAGTGGCCTCATAACGAGATTTGTCCTTTTGTGACTTTCTTATTTCACTTGACCTGGTATCTTGAAGGTTCATCCATGCTGGGTCAGGTGTCAGAATCCCCTTCCTTTTTTTAAGGCTCAGTAATATTCCACTGTGTGGATAGAGCATATGTTGTTTATCTACTCCCCTGTGGGCGAACACTTGGGTGGCTGCTTCTGCTTTTCCGCCATTGTGAATAATGCTGATGTGAACACAGGGGTATAAATATCTTTTTGAGATCTTGCTTTCAGTTCTTTTGGGGTATATATCTAGAGTCGCATTGCTGGGTCACATGGCAATTTTGCATTTAGTTTTTTGAGAAACTGCCTTAGCTACGTTCTCCAGCAGCTACAGCACTTACATTTCCACCAGCAGTGTGCCAGGGCTCCAATTTCTGCATATTTTTCGGCCCCTTGGTTCCCTTTTAATTCCTCCTCTCAGACAAAGTTCAAGGGCCGAGTGATGACCCTTCAGCCAGCGGATCTCAGGGAACATGGAATTGGGGAAAGGAAATAATTCGAGAAGGAAGAGCAGAGTGGTTCAGCCCGGAGGCATCAGAGTCAGAGACGGTGTAGCTGAAGCCTACATTTATTGCTCATGGGGCAGATGACTTGAACAAATGACTGTCCTCTGTGAGCCTCAGGTGTCACTTGTCAATGGGGACACTAAACAGGACCTGCTTCCTGGAGTAGGGAGGACGTGAGGTTGTACCTCTAAAGCATCTAGCCTGGGGCCTCACAGGAGATCGGCACTCTGCGAATGTCACTGAAGACGGGAGGTATTTACGCAGGATTTATCGGCCACCTGCTTATCACAGAGGCACGGATTGTCTGTTGTGACCTTTGCTTCTCAAGACCTGGTCCTTAACACGCAAGGGTTCTTAGAAGCAGCTACTCATCATCTTCAGTGACCTGAGCAGAGACGGGGTTGAGGAAGGAAATCTAACTTATTTTTATTAAAAATTAAAAAAAAAATTTTTTTTGTTTAAGAGACAGAGCGCGAGTGGGGGAGGGGCAGAGAGAGAGGGAGACGCAGGGTCCAAAGCAGGCTCCAAGCTCTGAGCTGTCAGCACAGAGCCTGACCTGGGGCTCAAACCCATGAACTGTGAGATGATAACCCCAGCTGAAGTCAGATGCTCAACTGACTAAGCCACTCAGGTGCCCCTTAAAAAAATTTATGTTTGTTTATTTTTGAGAGATAGAGCGTGAGCAGGGGAGGGGCAGAGAGAGAGGGAGACACAGGATCCGAAGCAGGCTCCAGGCTCTGAGCTGTCAGCACAGAGCCCGACGCGGGGCTCAAACTCTCGGACTGTGAGATCATGACTTGAGCCGAAGTCAGACGCTTAACCGACTGAGCCACCCAGGTGCCCCCGTTCTGTGTAACTTCTTTGCGGTGGGGGTAGGGGGGACTTTGTCTTGGCTCCTTAACTAGACTGTTAGCAGCTTGAGGGCAGATGTCTTGACATATGTTACTCCATGCCCCTGGACATGTTATTCTGCCCTATCTTTCAGTAAATATTTGCTCAGAGAATGAATAGAAGACTGGATACTGCCTCAGTTTCCTTATCTGTACAATGGGTTCAACAGCAATAGTACCTACCTTACAGGGTGTTTGGGAGAATTAATGAAGAGCACACAGTAAATTCTTGTAAGGACAGTGCCGGGCACATAGGAAACCCTGAGTCAGTGTTATTTTCCAGGGCTTACGGTGCAGTTTGCAATATAATATGGGGCTCCGGGGACTGGGGATGGTTTGTAGATAGGGAGGACTTGAAACGCTTACGAAGTGCCAGGCACATGCTCTTTACGCACATCCCCAGTTTTACTCCTTAGCCTCGGAGACAGGCGCTATTTCCATCCCCGGTGTAGAGACGAGGAAGTGGAGGGTCGGTGTACTTGGAGTGACTCACCGGAGCCCACAGCTTAGTAAGCGGCAGAGCGGCACCTGGCTGCCTCCCGCATCTGGTAGCGGCTTGCCTTCCCCTTCCCCTTTCCTTTCTCAGCCTTCCCCATCTTCCTCTCCCCGCCGCTTCCTGTCCCCCTGCACTGCGAATCCGAGTCCGGAATCCCGTCGGCTCAACTAACGCTTTGCCTTGAAGCCACTTGGGGGGGGGGGGGGAGGCTGCGTGAAGTTGCTTCCTGCCTGCCCGAGGCCCGGACCAGTGGTTATTTGCAGGGATTTCTGACGCAGCTGGTCTCCTTTGGCAGAGTAAAGCCCCAAGAGCCTCCGGACGCAGGCGGAGGAATAGCAAACGGTGTCCCTGCTCCCGGAATCACCTGGGACTGAATGCAGTTCGGCAGGAGCCGTGACCCTCGTGCATGGGGGTCCCCTTCCGGGGCGAGGTCCCTTTGCGGGTCAGGGGCACCATCCAGCCCACTGTGCCCATTGGCTTAATCAGAATCAACTCATATGCCTGTTCTCACTTTTCTCCACATCCTCATAGACACTTGTTCTCTTCCATTTATTTTATTTTATATTTTATTTTATTTTATTTTATTTTATTTTATTTATTTTATTTTATTTTATTTTATTTTATTTTATTTATTTTATTTTGTTTTATTTTATTTTTTTAAATCTTTTTAGCACTTTTGAGAGAGAGAGAGAGTGGGGGGTGGGGAGGGGAGTGGAGAATTCCCCAGCAGGCTCCGCATCCAGAAACCGTGAGATCGTGACCTGAACTGAAATTGAGTTGGACGCTTAACCAACTGAGCCACCCGGAAAACCCTCTTTTCCATTTTTTAAAAAAATTTATAGCTATCCTAGTGGGTGTGAAGGGTTATCTCTGTGGTTTTCATTTGCATTGCATTAAGGATGTGTAACGTCTTTTTGTGGGCTTGTTGGCCACTGTTTGTATATCTTCTTTGAAGAAATGCCCATTCAGGTCTTCTGTACATTAAAAAACTTTTTTTTAATGTTTATTTATTTTTTTTTTTGAGAGAGAGAGAGAGACAGAGCAGAGTGGGGGGAAGGAGCAGAGAGAGAGGGAGACACAGAATCCGAAGCAGTCTCCAGCCTCTGAGCTGTCAGCACAGAGGCCGACGTGGGGCTTGAACTCATGAACCGCAAGATCATGACCTGAACTGAAGTCGGACGCTCAACTGACTGAGCCACCCAGGCACCCCAGGTCTTTTGTGCATACGTTCATTGGGTAGTTTGTCTGTTTCACATTCATCATCTCTCTTTCCCTTGAACTCCACCAGCCTGATTGTCGCGGTGACATCTGCAGAGGGGAATAAGTACAGACTCTGAGTAGAATGCCACCTCTGTGTGCCCTTGGGCAAGCCGCTTCCATTCTCTGTGCCTCATTTTCCTAGTCTGTACGATGGGGACATGGTCCTTTACCTCCCACATTGGAGGAAGATTAGACCTCTGAAGATTGGAGGTCATGTAGGAGACATGTGTCCTTGCATTCAGCATGGGGAGACCCCTAGGAGACAGTAAAGCTTCTTAGTAGCTTGGTTTTTTACTCCTGCTTCTCAATTTTATTTGTGGTTCATGGCTTGGCCCGTGACACATCCCACCTTCCTGGATGCTTTTGGGTCCACAAGAGATCTGGTGTGGACCCGAGAGCGTGAGGGAGACAGCCGCACAGCATGGGGACTCTGCACCCCAGCAAACAAGGGGCAGGCAAGGGCCTCCTGGAACACCTCGATGTGATGGCTGTGTCTGCACCCAGCATGGCCTCTGGTGGGCAGCCGTCTGTCTCTGTCAACCTGCGGAACCTCTCTGATGCATAATTCATCTTGATGCTGAAGTCGCACTGAAGGCAGTTAGCACCGGAAGGGCAGGCATATTCAGGGGCAAGACGGGAGCCTCCTGTCCAGCTCCCCAGGTCCCTGTGGCTCAAGGTGAGGACCAGTGACTCGGTGTCCACTGCCATGGTCTTTCTTTGCAGGCAGTAGGACTCCAGGTTGTATCATCTCCCAGCGACTTAAAGACTGCCTTTGACGTTGCTCCTCCGGTCCGCCAGTGGAGACACCAGTTGCCCTTGATTCCCATGAAACAGTGTCCCAAAGTGCAGCAGTTTTCTTTCTACTCTAAAAACCCACTTGCACAGCGTCGCGTTTTTCCTCCCATGCCCTCAAGAATACAGCCCTGATTTCTTTTGAAAGTCTTCTGCAGCATCACCAAGCCATGTCAGGTCCTCCCCAAAGCCCTGTTCCTATTTTCGCGAGAAGGTTTGCAGCTTTTCCTCCGAATCAGAATCTGTTTGCCTGTGGTTGGAAAACACTGCGTGGCATTTCAAGATGTGGTTTCCTTGGAGATGGGAACATCTGCCCGCAGATCTGGGAACCTGCACGACCACAGACCAGCTTTCGTGCCTGGCAGGATCTAGAAAACAGATCTCTAGATGCAGAGCAGAAGCCATCAGCCCTCTTTTTCTTTTTTAAGCCTGCAAAGTGCCACAGAATGAGGCCCCTTTGATGCGATAATGTGAGAATGAGAACTGAATTTTTTTTTTTGAGATCACTGCCATTTAATTAACCTGTGTGCTGGCAGCAATTAGTTCAAGATGCTTAAATAAGTAACACACAGCCAAATTCTCTTTATACATGCTTGTGTCAAAAGCATAAGGTAATAGATGGATTGTTGGTTTTCCAGGTTAGCAGGGAGAGATGAACAAAACTGCCATGACCCTGCCCTCTTGAAGTTGATAGTCTAGATCAGGGATCAGAAACGAGGGCCCGTGGGCCAGGTGTGGCCCCTTGCCTGTTTTGCAAATGAAGTTTTATTGGAACACAGCCTTCCTTCTTCCCTTTCCTCCCTCCCTCCTTCCTGCTTCTCTCCATTCATTCTTCTCTCTCTCCTTTTTGCCTTCCTTCCAAGTTACACACACGTTACACTGATGGTAGGCATTTTATTGTAAAAGGATCACACATAGTCAAACGTGGAAGTTTCCCCAACACCCTTCCTCCCACTGTTGTTCTCAGTGGAAACCCTTCCAGTTGTTTTTCTGTGGCCTCGTGGAGCCCAGGTCCACGAAAACAGGCAGAACTGAAATAAAAGCATTTATGTGAGGTCTTAGAATTGCAATTTGGGGAGCAAGGGATTCAGGTAGCAACCCCATTTGTGTCCCACTAGGGAGCACGAGTCAGGGGTTTTTAAAGGCAGCAAGGAATGCTTGGATGCATTGTTTACAAAGAATTTTGATTCGTGTTGGTGGCAGAAAACTAATTTTGGCTGAACATCACTGGTTGCTAAGGCTTCCACTGAGTGAAGTCTCTTACTGTAGCAAGTTGCAAGTGTTTTAGCCAAGTCCTTGGACTACTTGCCATTTGGTCCAGTTCACAAGTTCACGGTTCTACCTGATGATGATGGACATACGAGCCACCTTCTTTTTTTTTTTTTTTTTATTAATTCTTTTTTTTTTTTTTTTTTTATTTATTTTTTTATTTTTTTTATTTTTTTTATTTTTTACGACCCACCTTCTTAATGGCCTCCTGGCTTCGTGTTAAAACCCCTTGCCATTACTGACTCCCATTTATGTCACCTTCCACACCTTAGATACATCATGTGACTATATAGGAAGTACATTCAAACATTTTGTAAGTATATTTATACATATTTACGCTTACGTATTTATATAAATGAGATCATACTATGTGTGTTGCCTGGCAGTTTTCTTCACAAGTCCGTGTGTTGTAGGGTTTTACGTGTCTGCTTGTGGAGAGCAGGAGCTGGCAAACCATGGCCCTTGGGCCAAAGCTGGCCCGCCCCTTGTTTTTGTAAATAAAGTTTTATTGAGCCACAGCCACGCCCATGTGTTTATATATCGCCTGGGATGGCTTTGTGCTTCAGTGGCAGAACTGAGTGGTCGTGGTGGAGACCGTACGGACTACAAAGTCCACAATGTTGACCATCTGGCTTTTTTCAGAAGTTTGCAGTCTCCAGCCGTTGAACCACCTCATTCTTTTTAACGACTGCATCATATTCTAAAGTATGGATCCATCGTGTTTTATTCAGTCCCTCCCTTTTTAAGACGTCTCCCGCCTTGCTCTCTCTACATATTCCTCTGGGGACCTGCTAGGTGGGACTGGCTCTGGGGTGCCTGGGATTATCATAAATACTACGCACTTCTCTGATGCAGAGCGGGCTGGAGCTTGGGTTTCCAGAGCTGGGGGTGGTGATGGATTTCACATCATATGTGGTTGTGTGCCTGTGGCTGTTTCAGAGAATATCCTTTGCTGCTACATTTCCTTTTCCCTTCTGGCGTGCTCCAGCCCTGATTTAGCCTAGACGCTCAGCCCTGATGTGTGGTTTGTGGAGACCCCGAGGAGAGGCTAGCAAAGGGAGTGGTATTTTGTTCCAGAGCATCAGTCTGTGCCAGAGCCGCTGGTAACAGTGCAGGCAGGCGTCATGCATGTAGACTTGCCGAGCAGAGCAGTGGTTCTCAGGAGTGGGGAGGCATTTCTGGGGAGCTCGTTAAAGTGCACATGTCAGGTCCCTGCCCCCAAAGGATTTGAGAGACTCTGGGGCTCAGGGTGCTTAGTCTGACTTAGAGAAAAATTGAGCTGTAGACTTTTTGAAAGAGAAATTCAGCTTTAGTGGCCTCGGTGGCCTCAAGGATGCATTAGGGGTCTTTGGTTGCAAACTGGTTGGTTTAAGCAGAGAATGAATTTCTGTGGAAGATTCCGGGGTAACTCTTGGGATAGACAGGAAAGTTGAGAAAGGAGCAGGATCCAGAACATCCTAGGGAGTCCAGGTAGCAGGAGTGGCTTGACAAGTTTTGGGGGGAGCCACCAGGAGATGAACTGAGCGTCAGAGATGTTTTCCATCATTGTTACGCCAGTCAGGATTCCTGTTCTTCAGACAGAGTCTGACTGGTCTGACTTGGCACCTGGTGGCTTGGGGATGGTAACCTCTGTCCCTTGGTCGATTCCCCTAACCAGACTGTGCTCAGAGGAGAGAAAATTCCCTCAAAGGGAGGGGGGTGAATGCTGGACGGTCAAATAACCCACTGCAAAGAAACAGGACAGGTCATTGGCCAAGACATTAAGTACACGAGCCCTTGGGGCAGGGAGAAGCACCGGGATTAGAAGGTCAAGTAACAGTTCCCAACGGGGCCCCTCCCCTATATTACTTCATCCCAAATGAACACATTTTGCATCATAACAAGTTACTGCTGGATGCGAAAGTTGAAAGCAGGTCAAAGGCCTTGGTTTGTAAAAGAAAAAAAAAACCCACTGATTTCAGGCAATAATTCTTCAAACTCCTATGGAAAAAAGAGTTTCAGACTTACTTCTTGGAGTCACTGTAGGACAATCACGAATGACTTATTGGAAATTCCACACTGCTGGGATCACGCTAGCTGAAGTTTTTGTTCAGCTCATGCTGACTCATTTGCCCCCCGCAGCAGCTAGGGGCAGACGGAGGGTCTGGAGAGGTTGTACCCCACTGGATAAACAAGAAGACTGAAAACCTCACAGATTCTGACCCGCCCAAGGTCACGCTCTAAGTCTGGAGGAGAGGGAGTCGCATCGCAGAATCGTCACAGCGAGGATGGATGAGATTTGGGGGCTGGTCTGCTCTAGGCCCTCATTTTACAAGGAAGGAAGCCGAGATCACGGCAGCTTAAGCGGCTGGCCTGGAGCTCCCAGCTGACCCCTGGTATGGCGCGTCCTTCCCGAGCCATCAGCAGCTGCCTGTCTGTCAGGCTGTGATGGAAGCATTTCAGCATGGATCTCCTAGAACAACCAGGTTGAACTCTGGGCCTCTTCGGGCATGTCCATAAAGACTCACTGTCAGTTCGCTTTCCTCGGGGTAAAGGAAGCGTCTTTGAAGTATTCCGTAGGTGGCGAAATACTCAGTTCCCCTGAATAAATATTTCTAGCCGACTCCAGCTTGCCGAGAGAGAAGGCCCTTTGCTGGCTCAACACTTGAGCAGACAGTTGTGCATTCTGCATTTGCTTAGGATGCTGACCCTGGATGACTTTATATGGAGATGTCTGGGGTGTTGAGGATCCAAATGACAGCATGCTTCCTTGCCGAAGCGTCCCAAGCAAATCCAGGTCCTGCGGAGGCTGCCGTATGTTTTAGGACTCAGAGCATTGGGGTCAGACAGAACCAAGTTCAGTTCCTGGCTCTGCCTTTTAGATGCTCTGTGACCTTGGGTAAGTTGCTTAGCCTTTCTGACTCTCTGTTTCTTCACCTGGAGATGATCCCCATCTTAAAACATAAAATGAGCTAATGCATAGAAAATGCTTAGCACATGACCAGGTACAAAGTAAGGGCTCAATGAACGGCAGCTATCACGATCGGAACCAAGATACCATTATACCTAGATTAGAGAATTCTTGTTTTATTTATTTTTTTAATGTTTATTCATTTTTGAGAGGCAGAGATAGAGCGCAAGTAAGGGAAGAGCAGAGAGAAAGGAGACATGGAATCTGAAGCCAGCTCCAGGCTCCTAGCTGTCAGCACAGAGCCCGATGTTGGGCTCGAACCCACAAACCGTGAGATCATGACCTGCGCCGAAGTCGGATGCCCAACCAACTGAGCCACCCAGGCGCCCCGAGGATCCTTGCTTTAGCCAAGAGGGGAAATCAGCATCAAAACCCACCATGACTTGCTAAGTAACAACAGAGCCAGGTCAGGAACTCAGCCTCCTGCTTTCCTCGTCCAGTCATCTTATCAACCCAACACATGGCCTCCCTCGGGGTCACTCAGTAGGGCGGGTGTTACGGGCAGAGGGTAGTGGTGCTGCTGATTCACCCTTCCTGGCCCTCCCCTCTCAGTCTCCTTTAGGGTTTCTGATTTTAGGGGATGTTTATGAGTCAAACGACTCCCTGCCCATGGGGAGGCCGAGCAAAGGGGGCAGAAGCCAATGTTGGTCATCACTTAGTGGGCTGATGGAAGCTGCCCATGTCCCCCTGGCCCCAGGGAGACAGCAAGAGCAGACCTCTCTGCCAATTTGTCTCGGAAATTGCCTTTCTTCAGGCAAGGGGAGGGGGAAGGAAGCCTAAAAGAAAACATCCAGCCACATGCTTGTGAAATCTCTGCCCAAAATCAGTCATCCTTTTTAATAATGAGGGCTGTCAGAGCCCTGGTTCAGTCGGAAATGATGGCCTGTGTAAATATTTGGTCTGTAACTGATTTATGGGTTGGGGAACAAAAAAATAAGATTAGTCGCTAATCACAGGGATGCAGGAAAATCAACGGGCCTGGAAGGCAGAATTGAGGTTGGCTGTCTGGGTGAGCTCAGATGGGGTTAGGGGGAGGCTGGGCCAGGCTGTGCAGTGGTATTCACTTGGAGAGGGGGCTGCGGGCTTCTGGATTATTCCATCATAATGGGCAGAGAGAAGCAGCATTGTCCATGGGCATGTCAAGAACTGGGTGGGACCAGCTTTGTGGCAAGATGCCCAGTTTGCAAGCCCAAGACTGGCTCTTGCCAGCGAGCCCTGAAGTCAGCCACCCAAACAACCCTAAGTGTGCACAGACATCCCTGTAAGATGGGAATATATGCAGTCAGCCATTATAGTGGAATTAATAGAGCAATTTGGAACAGGCTTTGAAGTCGGTGAAATCTGTATTCGCACCCCAGGCCTTCATGGAGTTGTGACCTGGGTACTTTATAGAGAACACCGGTTACCTCAACTGCAAAAGGGAGGTTATCCTTGCTCCTACCCCAGATGAGATAGCACGTCCCAGGCAGGTCACCTGCTCCCAGCGTCTCAGCCAGACCCATCTTGTGCTGACATCAGCGGTCCTGCGATTACTGGCATTCACAGCCCCAGGTGGGCTAATACAGGCGCTTCACCTTCCCTGCAGGTGGACTCCCACTCCCGCCTCAGCCACTGGAGGCAGCACACGCCTCCTATTAGCCCCGATAGCATGGAGGCAAAGCGGATGCATGGGAGGGCCACCCTCTCCCCAACTCACCTCCTCCAGAAGCCCGCCAGCGTTCATGTGCTGGTGCGATGGAAGCACACGGACTTTTCGTGCATTCGTTTACTTAAGTCAACTCCCGCTCTGTGCTGGGTCCTGTCGTGGATTCTGGGGATCCACAGGGAGCAAGTTGCACAGGATCCCTCCGTGGGTGGGAGGGACTCACGCTCATCGAATCATCAGAAAAACGAGGGTGTACTCCAGAATGTGGCCAGACCTTGAAGAAACGTAGAGGGGCCATGGCAGGACCCGGTCTAACCCAGGAGAGGTGGGGATGAGGAAAGACCCCGGGTGGTGGGACTAGCAGCTCTCGGGGTGAGCCACGTGATGGGGGAATGGGATTCAGGGGTTGCTTTGGGTGGTTTGCCTTACTTTTCCTAACTTTCAGGTAAGTCCAGACCCTACTAGAACAGGGCTAGTGGGCTGGAGCCCACAGGCCAAATTCAGCCCACTGCCTATTTCTGTAGGTAGTTTTGTTGGAACAAGCCACATCTGTTCATCCACACGTGGTCTCAGACTAACTGCATGCTGCGTCGGTAGGACTGAGGCGTTGTGACAGAGAACGTAGGACTTGCAGAGGCCTTTACAGAAAAGAATTCACCAACCTCTGCACTAGAATATCTTTCCTTTCCTCTCTCATTCCTTCTTCCTCTTGTACTCGTCCTGGCTCTGAAGAAGTGAAGTGGTGTCTTAGTGTGTGTGTGTATACACACACACACACACACACACACACACACATGCTCTTTTCCCAATCAGGTCTCGGTAGAAGATCTGTTTGATATTGAGAACTGATCTGTTACTGAGCAAGGTTTAACCTTAAAAAAAAAAAGACATGGGGCACCTGGGTGGCTCAGTTGGTTAAGCATCCGACTTCGACTCAGGTCATGATCTCACGGCTTGTGGGTTCGAGCCCCGCATCAGGCTCTGTGCTGACAGCTCAGAGCCTGGACCCTGCTTCGGATTCTGTGTCTCCCTCTCTCTCTGCCACTCCTGTTCTCTCTCTCTCTCTCTCAAAAATAAATATTAAAAAAAATAAAATACTGTGTATCTATTTTTAAGAAAACAGTTAAGTATGTATGTGTATATATAACATGTTTAATCACATACTATAATACATATATAAATGTATATATAAATATATACTATACTATACTATATATTATACTATTATATGGTATATATACATATATAAATTCGTACACATAAATATAATATATACTACATTATATATTATACATGGATATATAGATTTACATATGTATATGTAGTACTCATACTGTGATATAGTGTATTATATATATTATGTACATGTATTATATGTCATGTACTATAAATATGTAAATTAATATATAATGCATATTATATATACAATGATACACATATATATATATGTTTAATTTCTAGGAATCTATAAACAACCACATTTTTATATCTGTCAACTAAATCTGAGATACCAATTACTGAGTGACTGATAGAAGCCATTTAGGAAACAAAATCCATCTCAAATTTGATCTTCAATTTAAAACTTATTGAAAAAATAATGAAACATCATTGAAATATTAAATAATGTTTGACCACATTATTCCATGTTTGTTCCTCTGTCTTCTAGAGTTTTTTTTAATAAAACAAAGAGAAAAATTCAAGCCAAAAATACTGTATGCCATTTTACAGTTATGTTTTTTTTAATTATTATCAAAGAATACTCTTGTTACTAAGTTCAAATGGCTACTAAGTTCAAAGCCTCAAAGTAACAAAGTACCTACTCCCCAAATCAACCTGCCTCCCCTCCGCCAGCCTGCCCACCCCCTCTTGTAAATTCTTCCAGGAAATGTTTCTCTACATGGGAGACTGTCCAGCTAAGACCGGGCATTCACACGGCACAGCTGATTTAGGAGACGTCAGAGGTCTCTTTCTCTCATCCCACCACACTCTTGGCTGGCAAGTCCCAGAAGAGCTGTGTTCCAGATGCTTCCCTTTCCTCCCCCTCTGATGCCCAGACCTCGGTCCGTGCCGTCATCATCTTTTGCCTGGGTGACTGCCACAGCCTCCCCTCGGGATCCCGTAATCCCATTCTTGCCCACACCACAGTCAACTCTCTACACACTGACAGAGTGGTCTTCCCAGAACAGAATTAGGTTTTGTCCTCTTCCTTCTTAAAACCTGCTGGCAGGTGCCCATTGCTCTCAAATAAACCCCACCTCCCTACAGTGGCAAGCACCCACGTGGCACCCACCGATCGCAGTGATCTGGCCCCATGGCCCCTGCTTGTGCCTTCTGCCTCTCTACTCCTTGCTCACAACGAGTTGACCTGCCCTGGCCTTGGACTCCCCAGCATCGACTTTGCCTCACTGCCTGGTCCCCTCTCCCTCAAGATCTTTGCATTCTGGCTTCTTTTTTGATATTCAGTTCTCAGCCTAAATACTGTGTCCCCAGGAAGGCCTTTGGAAACCTTGTTGTAGCTTTCCCTCTTTCAGGAATGTTTCATGTCTGCTCAATCTGGTCATCGCTGAATCCCAGTGATGGGCAGCCTCCCTCCTCAGTCCGTGTGGTCCACAGACCATCGTATGTTTCCCCTGAGGAAAGAGGTCCAGGGTAAAGAGGAATTCTTTGGTCCTCTTCATGAATGCTTGTCCATTTTCTCTTGATTTTGAGCCTGACTTTCACATCATCTTTGCCCATAAAGAGCCTCAGTCTGTCTAGAGGGAAGGAGGCATCTTGGCCAGGGACCAGTGCAGGAAAGAGGATTTACCTAGCAGGTGCCACACACTCTCTCAGACACTCCAAGTACGTTATTTCATTAGACCTTCATACAATCTTGTGAAATAGAGGAATTATTATGCATTTTTACAGGTGAGGACATTGAGGTTCAGAGAGGTTAAATGACTTCTTGAAGGTCACACAGCTAGTAAGAGGGAGAGATCTAGGTCCTGCATTACTATTATACATTTTTCTAACTGTAGGAAAATACTTAGAGCATAAAATTTACCATTTTAACCAGTTTATTTTATTTATTTTTTTGTAACTTTTTAAAAAATGTTTATTTCTTTTTGAGAGAGAAAGAGAGACAGAGCATGAGCGGGGGAGGGGCAGAGAGAGAGAGAGAGACAGAGAATGTGAAGCAGGCTCCAGCCTCTGAGCTGTCAGCACAGAGCCTGATGTGGGGCTCGAACCCACGAACTGCGAGTTCATGACCTGAGCTGAAGTCGGATGCTTAACCGACTGAGCCACCCAGGCACCCCCATTTTAACCAGTTTAAACTGTACAGTTCAGCTGGATCACCACTGTCCAGCTCTAGAACTTCCTCGTCACCCCAAGCGGAAACCCCAAGCCCATTAACCAGTTACTTTTTAAGTCCTCCTGCCCCCTGGACGACCACTAATCTGCTTTCTGTCTCTGTGGATTTGCCTTTTCTGGAGATTTCATATACATGGAGTCATAACGTGTGGTCTTTGGTGTGCATGTGTGTTGCACTAGCTAATGTTTTTGAGGTTTCCCCACAATGTAGCACGAATCAGTACTTTGTAATACTGGATCGTCTTCCTTTGCACGGGTCGACCACAACTTGAATGTTTATCCATTCATTTGTTGATGGACTTTTGGGTGGTTTATACCTTTTGACTCTTGTGAATGATGGTGCTCTAAACATCGTGCACAGTTTTTTGTTTGAACATCTGGTTTCGGTTCTCCGGGGTCTGTATCTAGGAGTGGAATTGCCCCATCATATGGTGTTTCTCCCACAGTGGCTGCCCCTCTGGACAATCCCACCAGCAAGGTGCAAGGGTTCTGGTTTCTTCATATTCTAGGGCACCTGGTGGCTCAGTCGATTAAGTGTCTGACTTTGGCTCAGGTCGTGATCTCACGGTTTGTGGATTCAAGCCCCACGTCGGGGTCTGTGCTGACAGCTTGGAGCCTGGAGCCTGCTTCAGATTCTGTGTCTTTCTCTCTCTCTCTGCCCCTCCCCCTGCTACCCACCCCCCCCCCCCGCCTCAAAAATAAATGAATAAACATTAGAGAATTTAAAAAAATCACTCTTCTAGCCTCTCCAGCATTGATTAATTTGGCCTGTTCTCGAACATCATGTAAATAGAATCATAATGGAGTCATACAATACAAGCGTTTCTGTGGGTGGTTTTCTTTGCCCGACATTCTGTCATTGAGATTCAGCCACGTTATAGTATAAGGTGTAGTTTTCTCTTTTTCATTGCCATGCGGTGATCAATTGTATGAGCATACTATACTTTGTGCTTTCTGTTACTGATGGACATGGAGACTGTTTCCAGTGTTTGGCCACATGAATATTGTTGCCATGGGCATTCTTTTGTGGATGTGGGCACTCGTTTTGGTTGGGTACATACCCAGGGGGTAAATCTTTTGCTTAGAGGGTATATTCACTTTAGTTGATAGGTTTTCAAAATGGTTGTACCACTTTACAGTTTTACCAGAATTGGCAGGGGAGGGTGGGGGGAGGGGACTTCTGGTTGCTCTCTATCCTGGCCCACTTTTGGTACCTCAGACTCTCTCTTTAGCCATTCTGGCGGGACCCGTTCTGGAATGTACTTCACATGCTTTCCAATCAGTGTCTCTTCCTCTCCCTCTTCTCTGCCCCTTTCTCCTCTTTCTCCTTCTGTTTCACCTGCTTTTTCTTCTTAGTACATTTTACATAAAGCTGTCTACCAGGAAATCATTGCTGTGAGATTATGCAGTTGATGTGCAAGTTCATTTTTAAAATTTTAACTGTTAAAAGACAAAAATTTCACTCTTGCCTCGTCTGAAGGCATTTCATATTCATCCACACCTGGGGAAATGCAGCTTACGGTGTTTGATTGACTTACTCATGCTTCCTTTTTCCGAGTGCTCTCGTAGATCAATGTCATGCTTGGGGTGTGTTTGAGCCAGAATTGAGGGTTGTAGTCTGTGGTCAAGAGCATATGCTACCAAACATTCTCCTGGTGTTAGACTTACAGGCCTTTGCTTTTCCAAATTCTCTCCTTCCCTGGGCTCTGTGCACCGCCCCCCCCCCGCCCCCTTCCCACCCAAGAACTTGGTGCTATTATTTGGTTTTGAAAAGGGTCTTGCTGGGGCGCCTGGGTGGCTCAGTCGGTTAAGCATCCAACTTCGGCTCAGGTCGTGATCATGCAGTCTGTGAGTTCGAGCCTCACGTCGGGCTCTGTGCTGACAGCCAGAGCCTGGAGCCTGTTTCAGATTCTGTGTCTCCCTCTCTCTCTCTGACCCTCCCCCACTCATGCTCTGTCTCTCTCTGTCTCAAAAATAAATAAAGGTTAAAAAAAATTTTTTTTTTAAAAAGAAAAGGGTCTTGCCTGGAGGCCTCATTTTTGGGTAATCAGATCATGTCAGCTGCAGACGACTTAAATGGCCCCATCTGGGAAGAAGGGACAGCTCGTGCAGCCCCGTGTAAGACCAGCGAGCATTGTTTTCCTCTCTGGGAAAACGGTTATGGTCAAGTGCTTTGCTGCACAGAGCGGGGTGTGAGAATGTGTGCTGTGCCTGTCCTCCAGCCATGCTTTCGAGGAGCTCGTCCACCCCCAGCTCGCTCATTTCCTACCAACTGGCCAAGCTGGATGCCCCAGACACTGTTAATGAGACACTGACGTTTGTAGCTGGGTGAAGGCATCCGAGTTCAAGCGGACACAACCCCACATTCGAGGAAGTGAGGGTAAAGAGACCACAGGAGCCAGCAGCTCTGCTCGACTTGGCACCCATCAAACTTTGGGAATAGAAAGTAGTGCAGAGGCACCTGGGGGGCTCCGTCGGTTGGGCGCCCGACTCTTGATTTCGGCTCAGGTCATGATCCCAGAGCTGTAGGATCAAGCCCCTGCGTCGGGCTCTGTGCTGAGGGTGGAGCCTGCTTGGGATTCTCCCTCCCTCGCTCTCTGCCCCTCTCCCCTGCTTGCGTGCTCTCTCCCTCTAATATTAAAAAAAAAAAAAAAAAAAAACTACCCAAAGCTATCTACACATTCAGTGCAGTCCCAATCAAAATTGCACCAGCATTCTTCTCGAAACTAGAACGAGCAATCCTAAAATTCATATGGAACCACAAAAGGCCCCGAATAGCCAAAGTAATTTTGAAGAAGAAGACCAAAGCAGGAGGCATCACAATCCCAGACTTTAGCCTCTACTACAAAGCTGTCATCATCAAGACAGCACGGTATTGGCACAAAAACAGACACAGAGACCAATGGAATAGAATAGAAACCCCAGAACTAGACCCACAAACATATGGCCAACTGATCTTTGACAAAGCAGGAAAGAATATCCAATGGGAAAAAAAATTGAAAAAAGTGGACAGACTAATCATCAGTTTGGGACCCCCTCCGTGATCTTTGCAGCCAAGGCTCTGAGGTACTGGCTGACCAGTGGGCACTGATCAAGAGCCTTTAGAGTACAGGGCTGTCTGCCAGACCTAGGCCAGGGGTGGCACAAGAAATCAGGTGTGCCTCTGCCCTCAAGGAGCCCACAGCTGGAGTTAATGGAGAAGATGCTGGCAGAGCAGGGCTCCTGCCTTGTAGATCGAAACCGGGCTGCATTCCTTTAGAATCCTCCCAAGACAGAAGGTGCCGGGTTGTCTTTGCTCGAGTTGAGGCACGTGAGCTTGGGTGAGAGTCCATAGGCCTGGCTTCTGGTCTTAGCTCTGCAACTGTGGGTTGCCTGCTTTGTGTTAGGTGCTGGGCTACAGGTCCACCCCGTGTTTGGTGGGCACAAACTGGGAGGGGAGACGCACATCCACTCATTAACCACCTAAGCAGCAGCAGAACTCCAACCGGGATGCACTGTGTGAAGGAAAAGCATTTAGTGCTAGGAGCACATGTGACCTGGAGATCTGACTAGTTCTGAGGGTTGAGGACTGTGTCTCTGAGGAAGGGATGCCTAAAGTGGATCTCCACTGACAGGATGGTCCAGAGGGTGATCCCTGAGGGTCTCTTGAAGCTTTTTGTAAGGAAACCTTTGGAAGTTTTTAAGCATGGGGGCGGGGGTGGAGGTAGGGGTGGGGGCACGGAGGAGTGACATGTTACAATGCGGGCTCTTTAAAACCTCGCTTCGGTGCCTGGGTGGAGAACAGATTATAAAGAATCGAAAGTGGGATGGGATTATTCAACCGTGGAAAGGAATGAAGTTTTGATACATTGTTACCACATGGATGAATCTCAGAAACGTTAGGTTCAGTGAAAGAAGCCAGACGCAGAAGTTCACATCTTGTGTAAATCCATTTGTACGAAATACCCTGAATCGACAAATCTAAAGGGACAGGAAGCAGGTCGGTAGTTGTCGTGGGCTGGAGGGCAGGGCGCGGAGAGAAACTGCCTAGTGGGTACAGGGTTTTGTTTGGGGGTGATGAAACTATTTTGGAACTGGATAGGGATGGTTGTTGCACAACACTGTGAATGTGCTTTATGCCACCGGATTGCTCACTTTAAAGTGGTTACTACATATGATGTGAATTTCGCCTCAATATAAATAAAAGGTAAAGACCATAAAAAATAAAATAAAATAAAAAAAAACCAAAAAGCAGTGGGATTGAGGGTCTGATTCCGACACAGCAGCAGCAGCTGAGTTGAGGGAGGAGAGTGGCTTGGCCCAGAGCTGTGTGGCCGCAGATGGAGACTAATGAACCAATTCGAAGAGGTAGAGTTTTCTCAGGATCCTTTTCGCTTAGTCCATGCAAATTAGGCTCCAGGAAGGTCAGAAGAACTTTGCTCGATTCCAGCACTGGAATGAATAATCCTTTGCGGTACCTGGTGAAACAAATGCATTTTCCCTAAGCACAGATTATGGCCCCTGAGCTGAATTAGACATGCAGCTTCTGCTCTACCCGGCTCTGGGGCTGCTGTCAGGACAGCCTGCCATGTCAGGGAGCTCCGACTTGCCCGCCTGTGTAGACAGCAGCATGGTCCACCCGGGGCTCATACGGCCCCAAAGGATGGAGCTGCCCTCGCCGATGCTTTGTGCCATCCCATTTTGCTGCTTTCCCCCAAACTGGCCCCGAGTCCAGGGAAGACATTTATGCAATAGGTTTCTGATATCCTGAGATCTTGGAGAGGATGTTCTTTTTAATTACACCTGCAGGATATACTGCAAAATATGCACTGAATCTTACACAGTCACAGTCATTAGACACAGTCATTTGTGTCTGTTTTCTCCTCTGAGTGTGCTGGGTAATACAAATGGTAAAGGTGAGTCCCGTATTCTGTCCATGAAGGCTTCCTCGATGGGCAGGAAGTGATATGTGATTTCCCTCCACCTACTTCGATCAAGAAGCCATTCATTCTCCACGTTCTCTTTCTCCTCCCCTCTCTTCCTCCTGTCTGTCTTTCCATCCTCCCATCCTCTCTTCCTTCATTACATCCACCTTTCCATCCATCCATAATCCTTCTGTTCTTCAGCCTTTTCATCCATCCACCTGTTCATCCATCCATCCATCCATCCATCCATCCATCCA
>NW_026057586.1:77356290-77441145 GCF_023721935.1 Panthera uncia
TCCATCCATCCATCCATCCATCCATCCATCCATCCACCAATCCATCCATCCATCCATCCATCCATCCACCCATCCATCCATCCACCCATCCATCCATCCACCCATCCATCTATCTGTCCATCCACCCATCCATCCATCCACCCATCCTTCTTACATCCCTTCCTTCCTTCCATCTATCCATCTCTTCATCCATCCATCCATCCACCTTTTTATCCATCCATCTACCCAACTAACATTTATTTATATATACCCCTTCTCTGCTCCGTCTGTGGCCCTGAGTTGGTAAAGCAAATTGACTCTCTGCAGTCACTGAACTACTGTTAAACTTGGGCTTAGACTTGGTTCTCCTTATACAAGGGATCTGGCTTGTCATTTGGTGGCCCAGTGCCTCAAGGCTCCTGTTAGTGTTTTGGAACTAATGATGGGATCTCTTGCCAGAGGATATGACTGCATCCTATTCACCTGCCAAGAGTAGCGGTGGGCTGAGAGTTGCTGGATGTTTCAGGTGAAAAACACGGCTTGGCTTCAACTTTTGGCTTCTTCAAGGTTAATTCCATGCTATATAGACACCCAGTTTAACATGGTCACAGTGATGTTCCCAACAGGCAACCTTGCTCTGTGCAGGGCCCTGTGCCAAGCACGTCATCTCGTAGAATTGTCACGACATCCTTCTTAGGTAGGTGCTATTGATTTCCCCATTGTCCAGGTAGGGAAACTAAGGCACAAAGAAAGGAGATCACTTTCCTGAGGTCACTATCAGGACCTGAGCCCCGGTCTCACTGATCCCGAAGCTTGCCGAGTTTAACTCCAAAATCAGATTGCCTCGGTGTAGATGCCTACGCTGTGAATCTCCCCCATTTGGAGACTTGTGGAATGAAATGCCTTGTTTCCTTCTCGGGCAGGGAGAGCCAGCTAACGTGTGCTGCTGTAACAGGAAGTACTTTCCTGGGCCTTGCTTCAGACCCCCAGGGAGATAATAAGTGGGGCTGCCAGCCCAACGCAGTGAGGGAGAGACTCTGCGGGCGCACTTAGATTCCTTAAAGCTGATGAGCAGCAGACCTCCTGGAGAGGGTGACTTTTAGGCTGCCTGTGTGTGGGAGGCCTCCAGCCTTTAATTAAGGCACCTTCCTGGGCTCTCCACCTACAAACAGAGAAAATTTGCAAGGAGGGTTCACTTTGGCCACAAGATGGCGCCCAACTCTGGGCCCGACCTGAATGGGACCTTGGTGGGGGGTGGAGGAAGGGGAAGGATGGGGGTGGGGGGAGGGCAGAGTGGTTTGTTCTGGATGCTGTGCCAAATCACACCCTCTTAAACTGCTCCTTGGGAAGGGGAGAAATTTTCCAAACCAACCCCAGAGGTTCATTCCATTCAGCTGGTGCCGAGCCAGGGTCTGAGAGATCCAGCAACGAAAACGACAGGGTCCCTGCCTTCAAGGAATTAGAAGGCAGCATGATCAGTGCCAGTCATAATCCAGATTGGTCATTTCATAAGCTTTTAATGAGCACCTACTGTGTGCCAGGTTCTGTGCTAGTTGCCAAGGACAGAGAAACAAACACTACAGAGTCATTGCCCTCAAAGACCCACAGTTCACTTGGGAGACAGACACTAAAAGAACAAATTTGGGAAAATAGGCAAGTACAGCCACAGGGATACATACAGAATATCGTAGAAGAATGGAAGAGGAACACCCGACCCAGGCAAGAAGGGAAGGGGAGTATCAGGGAAGGCTTCCTGGAGGAGAGGACACCAGAGCGGAGTCAGAGAAGACAGATGGGGATTAGCCAGGCAGGGACGGGGAGGGTATTCTGGGCAGTGCGGACAGCACCAGCCAAGGGTCACAGGGGAGAAACAGCACCCAGCTGGTGACTGGAGCTCAGTGAAGTCTGGATAGGACAGCATCAGGGCCAGGTCAACATGGGAGGTGGACATTGGTACCAGCTGAACGACATGGGGGCCACCCCCTCTCAGTTCGTGTGCAGTGACGGACACATTGCCCTCTCGTCTGCTTCTGTCTCCCTTTCAGAGCCAAGAAGAAAAGCAAGCCCTTGAACCTCAAGATTCACAGCAGCGTGGGCAGCTGCGAGAACATTCCGTCTCAGCAGCGCTCGCCGCTCCTGTCGGAGCGCTCTCTCCGCTCTTTCTTTGTGGGACATGCACCTTTCCTGCCCTCCACCCCTCCTGTCCACACCGAGGCCAACTTCTCTGCAAGTAAGTCACCCGCCCGCCCCGCCGGGGCTGCTGAACCCTCTTGTCTGCCAGGTGTATGCTCCCCGTTCTGAGAAGATGCTCGTAAGATGCTTGGAACGCGAGGCTCATCTCCCTCCCACCTGCACCGTTCACGCCCCTTGGGATGGTTTGAAGGGAAGGGGCGTAATTAGCACTTGGGGGGTTGACTGGCTGTTGTCATTGGTCCCCCTGTTCCTACTCTTTCTGTCTGCAGGTGTGGAGGGATAACAGAGGGAAGCAAGCATGCAGGGCATTAAAGGAGACATCAGCTTTTTCTCTCTGCTTCTCTGCTGCCCGGTCACAGGATTTCTCTTGGGTCACTGTGGATAAGGCATCTATGATTGAATTTTGTAATTTTTTTTTTCCTCCCGCTCGGGTCGACACGTATAACCTTTCATCTCAAAGACGTATTAGGGTTCAAACTAGGCTGAGCACGGCCTGGGGTGTTTTACACTCTGCTCCCACGAATTTCTGCCGGAGACAAAATGGTTATTACTCGGAGTGGAAATGGAACTTTCTGGTGATCAAGGGTGGAGGTTTCAGAAGGCGTTTAATCTTCTCTGCCCAGAGGCCCGTTTTGCTGAACAGGCACAGATGTAGTCAGAGGGGAGCCCCTGAAAAAAGCCCAGCCAGTCCTCCAGCCAAGACATCAACTTTTATTGGCCGGGAGCTGAGGAGGAGGAGAGGGCTGCCAGAGTGCGAGGGAAATAAGCCCCCAGCCCCCAGCACAACCACAGGGTGATCGTGTTGCCGGTCTGATAAATGAGCAGCAGTGTTTACTGAGCGCCTGTGCGTCCTTATCACCCACGTGCCTGACCTCATTTAGTTCTTGCAACAAGCCATTGTGCAGACGAGTTATTCCCATTGTAAAGATGAGGAAACTGAGGCTCAGGGGCCTCAAAGAACTTGGCAAAAGCCACACAGCTATTGAGTAGTGGAGCCAGGGTTTGAACCTGGTTCCTTCTCGCTCCAGAGCGGATACGCTTCACCATCACACACGATTTGATCCGGGATCCCCCAAATATTCAGCGGGGGGCCTTTCTCTAAATGTGGGGTTCGATCCTTTACCTTTGCCAGAAGGGTTTTCGGACTTTTTTTAGGGGGGCTATGGACCCTGTGAGAATTTCACGCAAATCTGTTGTTTCTCTCCCTGGAAAATGGCACACGTAACCCCCAACACGGTGTCTTGAGGTCAAGACTGCTAACACAGTCAACGTAGCACCGCTAGATGGTGGGCCTGGGCAGAACGGTGAGCTCAGTTTACCGTCTGCACATGTGCATCATGCGTCCGCCACAGGAATCCACTGAGGGTCCAGAGCCAGAAGAGGCCCGTGTGGACGTCAGTTAGAAGTTCCAGAACCTGGCTTATTTCAGTGCCCAGGGGGAGCAGGCCCTGCATCAGGCAAACTAAAATAGCAGTCATGACACATATCAACGCCAGAAGGCCAATTTGTTAATTTGTCGAGATAAATCACGGTCAGAGAGACCATAAATGCTCCATGGGGGTGAGCCTGTGTGCAGTCAGAGGGTGGCTTGGGAGCTCAGACGAGGAAAAGGGGGTGATGACGTATCAAATGTGTCCTAGCAACAGGGTGAGAGGCCCTGGAGGGAGGCGCCTGGGTGCCAGTCCCAGCTCTGTTTCCTTTTGAGCAGCGTGCCTGACCTCGAGCAGGGCAGAGCCTTTCTGAGCCTCAGTGTCTCCGTCTGTAAAATGGGAATAATAATAGATTCACTAGATCAGCTGCTGCATGTCAGGTCATCTGCACGGTGCCTGGCACACAGTAAGTGCTTAATAAGTGCTAGCTATCATCATGATGTTTGTTAGCTCCTTTTTCCAGGCAGTGTTGACATCCTCTGGCTTGATGGTTAATCCTAGGGCTGTGGGTAAATGCCTTTCAGTTCTCCCCCCACTTCCCTATGGCCCTAAGAGTGCTTGGAATTTACCTTGGCATGACGCCGGGTGGTTGCATCTGTCTCCGGGCATCGCCATCCCACGAGTGATGTTAGCATGGCCATCTCTGGGGGTTTGACCACAACTCTGCACTTGAGTTCTTTCCAGAATAGAAACATCTTCAACGTGCTTAAATAACCACAGACTTGCACATTTAGATCCCTCCTCTCCTGCTGGAAAGTTTTGTGAGGATTCCCCATGACTCCCAACTTTTCATGCCTGCCCTGGTCTCCACGTGAGAAGAGAGACTTCTCTCCTCTGTGGGCATGAGCAAAGTCCCTAATTAAAATCAGCCCTTATCACCGAGACCCTAGAAGCACAGTTGCCTGTTTGGACAGTCCTGGTCCTTGTATGCGAGAGGTCACCCTCTGATCTTCCATAAAGGAAGAAAGTAGCATCTGAATCTCAGCAGGAGAAGGAGTATGTAACTCAAATATTAGCTGGAATCCCATGGACCAGTCCCATTTCCACTGATGCTAACACGTGACAGAGACAGAGGCAGCCCGGTGGAACAGGCTCCAGGTTAGGAAACACAGTCTCCAGGATGCCACCGAGTGCTCGTGCGACCTCTGTCCCTCCCTGGTTAAGGCTCACCACACACTTTGAGGCAGGCATTATAATTCCCATTCTGTAGATAAGGAAACAGAGGCTCAGAAGGGTGAATGGTCTTGCCCATGTCATAGGTTTTGAATCCAGATCCAACCTAAGCCTGTATCCCTGCACTTTGGTAAAGCAAATTCCTCTCTCTGTCTGGGTCTCAGATTCCCCAGTTGTACAACAAAACACTCTGTAAGGGTCCATTCCAGAGCTTAGAAACTCTGTGTTTCTAAGGCTTACCCAGCGAGCTTTTCCTGGGCAAATCTTTGGGCATGCCATGACGGCAGGAGCCCCAGCTTGCAGAGGAACCTTTCTCTAAGGCTGACTCTGGACAAAACACAAGTTATTAAGCCCTACTGCTCAACGTTGGAAGATGGTGACTCAGGAGTGAGTCTACTTCCCGAAGGAGTAGAGAGCAGTGGACTTACCTGTCCGTCCTTGCTGCATTTATTCGGCATTTCATTTGGGCATGCCGTGCTGCCCAGATGGTGTCTGATCGGATGCCCTCCACCCATGGACCAGTTTTGGTCCAACAAGCTGGGTGCTGCTGGCTCCTTGTAGGGTATCTCTGATTCGGGCCGAACTGGGTCAGGCTGCCGCTCTCATCCCCAGTAAAGCATCTTCTTCAGAATGAAAAAATACCGGCTAGATGGGAAGGAGTAATTACTCATCATCGTTCATTACCGGCTGGTGGAAGTGACTTGGGGAGTATAGCCACTAAGTGGTTGCTGACATATTGTTGGGCAAATCACCGAACCCCCAGTGTCTGTTTCAACCTGGCAAGGATGTAGTGAGGACAAAATGAGGAATGAGTGTAGATTTCCCAGCGCAGTCGGGGTCGGGGAGTGCTTAGAGCACTGGGTCTCCACAAAGGGTAGCTTTGGCAGCTATCGGGGCTCGTTAGATGATGGCATAACTTGTAACAATGATGGAAATGGTGATAATAATAGCAATTGGCATTTGTGGTGTGTTGACAGTGGTACAGGCAGCTTCAATTCAGGCAAAGCAGTTTACTTGTACTATTTCGCCTAAGCCTCACAGTGCTCCATCAGGTAGTTTTTCTTCTTCTCCCCATTTTGCAGATGAAGAAACTGAGGCTGAGAGCATTTGAGTAGCTGGCCCAAGATCACAAGGGCAAGCAGGAAGTGGAGTTTGCACCCATTCTGAATGCCTCGTTCTGTAATGCAGAGGAAATGCGGTTGTGACGCTCTTCACCAAGACCTGTTTGCTCATCAGATAGAGACCTTAACTCGTTCCAGTTCCCTCTCTGGCACCCCCGCCTCCTGGGGGGATTGTGGTGTTGGGGGTCAGCCTTGCTCCAAGGAGCGTCATGTTTGTGAGCATGCTGTGCTCACTCAGAGAGCAGCACCCACGCTGGCTAACAAACCACTGCCCTGCCAGACTCTGGTGTTGATACTCAGGGGATCCATTGTCCCAGGTGGTAGCCGTCCCTGTGGGGGCCAGGCAGCTGCAGAAGGCGGCCAGGGCATCTCCGGTAGAAGATGAGGAATAACAGGCAACTTTGACCACCTGCATTTTTCTGGGTGTTTCTTTATTAGCTGTCTGTGGGGGTCTAGCCCTTGAGGGCAGCAGTTACCAAAGGGAACAAGTGACTGATGGTTCCCACACTTCCCCTTCTTGGTCCTAATGGCACCAGCTGGAGTTTTACACCAGGCCCCCGTCTTATAAAGTACTGCCCCGCGCGAGGTGCCTTGAAAGACGGCGTGGCCCTCACCTTGCCCTGTCTCGCCGCCCTGTCTCTCCTCCTCTTTTCGCCAAACATCTCCTGCGCTTTTTCTTAGACACAAGGCGGCAGATAGTTGACCCTCCGTTGAGGGCCTGGCCTCATGTGCCTCGAGGCTGAGTCAGAAGCCTGATTTGTTGAGGGAGGCAGCAGGTAGCACTACAGACCGATGAAGCTGAACTGCGTGCTCCCAAGAAACCAGCCTCTGGAAGGGTTGCAAAGAGACTCGGGACGGGGGTGATTATATCATGGGGTTTAATGAGGCTTGAGGCCAAGGTTCATTACCCCCCGGAAGAGGACTAGGGGGAGCTGCGTGTCTTGACACAACTTTGCAGCCTGAACTACGTTCTTGTCTCAGAATCAGGAGAGATTTTTGAGGCGTTTGTGCCTGACCTGACTCTGTGGTGGCGGTCTGAAAGGGGGACCCCCCGTAGGTCACATTGGGGCACCCCAAAGGATGTGTCTCCCCCACACGGAGCAGGTCAAAGTGCTGTTCCTTATCCCTTCTTCCCCCCTCCCCAGCAGGTACAGGAAGCACCTGTATTGCCTGACATCTTTGCTGTATTTTAGAAACTCAAATACCAGCGGGTCCCTGACACGTACTGACCACCTGCTACTTGCCAGGCAGGTCTTGGTCTGGGTACTTTATAGGCACGAAGCTGTGTATTCCTGGAAACAAAGAAAATGATCCAAAAAGGCTCATGATGGAAAACACTAGTCCCCTGTACCATCCCTCTGTCTATCCTGCCTTTTAAAAACTCCTGTGTTTTGACGGTCACTTTCACTGTTTAAACTAGTGTCCCAGGGCTTCTCAAAGTGTGTCCAAGGCCAGCAGCGTGTGTATCACACGTGAGCTTATTAGAAATGCACATTCTTACTTTCCCCCTTCAGACCTACTGTATCGGAAGCTCTGGGGAGGGGCGCCTGGGTGGCTCATCAGTTGCATCCGACTCTTGGTTTCAGCTCAGGTTGTGGGATCAAGCCCTGCGTTGGGCTCGGCGCTGAGCGGGGAGCCGACATGGGATTCTGTCTCTGCCCCTCTCCCCCCTCAATAATAAAGAAATAAACATTAAAAAAAGAAGCAGCAGCCGCCCTGAGGGAGGTTCAGCAATCTGAATTTTCACCAAACCTCCAGGGGATTCCGCACACTAACATTTGAGAATTGCTTGGTTATATGACAGTCTTTAAAAAAAAACAAACAACTTTTAATTTTGAAATAATTTCAAACTTACAGAAAAGTTACAGAACACTGCAAAGGACTCCTGTACCCCCTTTACTCAGATTCGTCCATTTGTATTTTTATTTACTTACTTTTTTAATGTTTATTTTTGAAAGAGAGAGACAAAGAGAGACAGAGCACGAGTGGGGGAGGGGCAGAGAGGGGGGGTAGACACAGAATCCGAGGCAGGTTCCAGGCCCTGAGCCGTCAGCACAGAGCCGACGCGGGGCTCGAACCCATGAACCATGAGATCATGACCTGAGCTGAAGTCAGACGCATAACTGACTGAGCCTCCCAGGTGCCCCCAGATTCATTCATTTTTTTTTTCAACTTTTTTTTTTTTTTTTTTTTTTTTTTTTGGGGCAGGGAGAGACAGAGCATGAACGGGGGGGGGGCAGAGAGAGAGGGAGACACAGAATCGGAAGCAGGCTCCAGGCTCCGAGCCGTCAGCCCAGAGCCTGACGCGGGGCTCGAACTCACGGACTGCGAGATCGTGACCTGGCTGAAGTCGGACGCTTAACCGACTGCGCCACCCAGGCGCCCCTCATTCATTTTTAACATCTCCGTGCATTCACTTCCTCTCTTTCATTCTTGTGAGCCATTTGGGAGTGGGTTGCATAACCACACACAGGTACCGGATTCAGTAAACTTGACATTGACTCGAGACTTTCATCTACCCATATTCCTGTTTCAACAATTGTCTCAATAGTATATTTCATAGCAGTTTATTTTTCTGGTGCGGATGCGATCCAGGATTACATATTGCATTAAGTTCTTGTGTCAGGCTTGAATAGTTCATCAGCCTTTCTTCCTTGTTTGCGACTTTGACGCCTTTGAAGAATGGGGGCCGGCTTCTCCACAGAACGCTTCTCAATTGGGGCTTGTCTGTGTGTGTTTCTTCGTGTTAGACCCAGGCTGTGTGGTTTGGGCACAACTGTTACTTACATGCTGGTGTGTCTTTTTCAGTGCATCCGAGCTGCCAGGTGTTTGAATTTTTCTGAAGAAGTCAGCAACTGTGACTTTTATGAGAAATCTCCCAGTTGTAAAATGCTAGCATCCAATGAAAAATCTCTTAACACTGTGTGAGGTGGTATTAAATAATCCCACCGGGTTGTGGGTTGTATTTGGTCTTAGAGCTCCCAGTTTGTAACTTCTGTTCTGAAATCGTAGAGGTCAAAAGGAACCTGGGTGGCTCAGTCTGTTAAACTTCTCACTCTTGGTTTCAGCTCAGGTCATGACCTCGTGGTTCATGGGATCAGAACCCCTACATCAGGCTCCGTGCTGTCCAGCGAGGAGCCTGATTAGAATTCTCTCTTCCTGCCCTTTCTCTGCCCCTTCCCCTCTCATTCTCTCTCTCAAAATAAATAAATAAACTTAAAAAAATTTAAAAACATAAATAAAAGCGTAGAGGTCAGAACTGATAGGGAGCTCAGAAATCACAGAATCCAAGCCCTTGTTTTAAAGATGGAGAAACTGAGGCCAGAAAGTAGAAGGAACTTGCCTAGGGTTTCAGAGCTGGGATTTGAACTTGGATCTCCTGATGCCCAGCTGATAGCTCTCTCTATTATGCCAGGATGGTTGCAAAGTCAGCCCTTCTGCTGCTACTGACTGTGCTCTAGAGGAAGGAAACTGCCTTCCTTGAAAAGGTGACACCTTCTGTGTGCAAGGAGGGCTGGTGGTGTGTGTGTGTGTGTGATGCATGTAGTTATGAATGTCGTAGAGGAGGCACCTTCTGGGTTTTTATCATCAACCCTTTCTTCTCTGTAATTTTGCAGTCCTTGCCTGAGCACAAACAGTTTGGGCTCAGCATGCAATAGACAACCTTAGACCTTTTGTTATGATTGCTCCCACCAGGAATCATAGCAGCAAAAATTGGTCGGTAAGTGGTTGGCATTAGCAGCCAGGGGGTCATTTATAGCTATTGCAGTGAGTCCTGATCCCTGGGCAGGTACACACTGTTGGCGTGGGCAGTCCCGTTCCCTGTCACGAGGACCTGTGTCTGACTGTACCTTTGTCCCAGTAACATCCTCCCCCCCCGCAACCCGCCGCCATCCCTGGTGAGTACCTCAACTGATTTCATAGCAACAAGACCAGAAGTAACAAGCAGAGTTGCCCTCGAACGATGCAGGATACACCAGGCATTTCATATTCCTTCCTCGTACCTCTGTATCCCCATTCTGCAGATGAAGAAACTGATGTTCCAGGAGGAGAAATCCATGCATGGCTGCAAGTTACACAGCACATCAGAGCTAAGACTAGAACCTTCAGACTCCATCCAGGTTGCATGTGCACTCTGCACACGATTTGGCCAGACTTCATTTCCATTAGGTAGTAGGGACATGGTGGGTTGTTTTCATCAAAGTTGTTTCTTTCCCTGATAAAGCTAATTCGTCCCTAGTGACCCCATCTTGCACATCTCCTCAGTTGAGCAAGCCTGTATTTTATCTAGGTGTGATCCTTGGCCCTTCCTCTCCACGATGCCCCATTTCCAAGTCTTATTGAGTTGATCTTCTAAATCATCATATGATTTAGTCTATAGCATGTAGAGCCATAGACTTTCTTCCAACAGAATGGGTGTGGCTGTGTTCCAATAAAACTTTACAAAAACTGTCAAGGGGGCAGATTTGACTCATAGGTTGTAGACTGTGAGTTCTGTTCTTCCGGGTTTTTTTTTTCCGTATCCTCCTCCATCACCAACACCCTGGTCCAAACTATTCAGTAGTCTCCACATGGATCTTTCCATATTCATTTCAGTCCCATATCCAGTCCACCAGAGTGATCTTCCGCAAATGAGAATCTGGCTCCCAAACCAGGGTTAAGATTCTACCACGACCTTAAGTGAACTGTGTTCTCTCCTGCTTTGAACCCGTGGGCTCCTGGACACCCTGCCATTGTCGTCACTTTATCTGAACTTCTACTTCCTTGGGAAAGCATTTCCTACCTCCCCAAGTGGGTGTCAGTTGCATCTCGTCTCATCTCTTGCGCTTTCCTTCTGAAGCACTTCCCGCAGTCCACAGCCGTCTGTTTATTTCTGAGTATTTGCTTAATGCCCTGTTCCCCCATTATCAGTTCCACAAGGGCTGTGACCGCATTTCTCTTGCTCATCACTGTTTCCACTGTGCCTTGCATGGAGCTGGCACACATCAATATTTTCAAAAGGACAGTAACATTTTTGAGCATTCACTTTGCAGCCAGCACTGTGAGCCTTCAGCTACTCAGAATCTAGAGGACAAAGGAGAAAGGATTTTGCTTGTTGTCTTCCAGAGCTGCAGAGCCGGCTGAATTTGGCATCATCGAGGCAGGAACTGAAGTTGCTGGACTTTGATGCAGTCTTTGGGATGTCATGGGTGGTCTGCTACCTTAACTGGCCAAAGAAACAGGCACTCAAACAAAACTCTCAAAAACAATTTTGTTGATTAGAAACAAGCAGGTCTTTGTCACTGCCTGGTGGTGGTAGGACTAACATAGAACTTGACACAAGTGACAAACAATCCAAGTTGAGTTGTTGTTTTTAGTATGAAGGTCATTTATTAGCACATGTAACTGAAAGGTCCAGGGGCTACTAAGGTAGGCTTCAGGTATGGCTGGATCAGGGGGCTCAGTTCATGTCAAGCCTCAGTCTCTCTGTATGTCTTGACTTTGTTCTTCTCCAGGATGGCTACGCTTTTAGGCTCCATGTGGCAGTAAGATGATCCCAGAAGTCCCTTCCCTGCTCTGGTCCAGAATGGAAGAGTGAGAATGTTTAGGTCTGAGATTCACTGATTCAACCAGCATGACCGTATGCTCACCTCTAAACCAATCAGTGGGGTCAAACATGTGGGATGCTAATTTATTGGCTTAATCCTAGACTGTGAGCTTTACCTTTGGGCTTAGAAATGGAGGGGTGTGCCTAAGAATGGAGAATGAATGCCAGGGAAGCTGATAACCAGTGTCCTAAAGTAACAGTGAGTAACGGGGGTCTCTGTCCTCAGGGGCTTTGAGGAGTATCCCCCTGGCCAGATTAGTTCATGAGCCAAATTAGTGGGGACACATCTCCACATGGTACAGAAAACGCTTGCGGTTCGCCAAACATCTCCCTTGGACTGCATTTCTCTATGATCCCTGGCAAGCAGTTGCTTTGCTATCCCTCCGACATTCCTTGGGAGTCTCTAGGCAGCACACAGCCTGGCAGAGGAGGTTAACCCCTGGTACCAGGTAGAGGCTCAGTGCCATTCCCAAGGCAAATAGCATCCCACCAGTGGCCACGCGCCAAGGTGAGAATTGGATAAGCTTGGGTTTGAAATCTTGTCTCTGCCATTTTATTACTTAACATCTGTAGCCTCAGTTTTCCCATCTTTAAGATGGGCATAATGTGGCAGTCATCACGATGGTGACCACCATTGTTGTGGCCGTCAATACTGCTGTATGATGTATGGTGTTTGGGTTTGGGTCAGTTTTGATCCTCATTGGTTTCTGCTGGACATCACCACACCTGCCCCCATATCTGAATGGAGTAATCTGTACCGAGTGAGTTCCTGATATGCAAAGTGTCTTAGTCCACTGGGGCTGCCATAACAGAATTCCACAGACTGGGTGGCTGTGTAAACAACAGACATTTATTTCTCTTAGTTCTGGAGGCTGGGAAGTCCAAGATCAAGGTGCCTCTATGGCCATCTGGTGAGGACCCTCTCCTGGTTCTTGCTGTACCTTGCATGGTGGAAGAGGGCAAGCAAGCTCTCTGGGTCCCCTTTTGTGTGTGCACAATTCCTTCATGAAGGTCTGTCCTCGTGACCCAAGTAGTACCTCCCAAAGACCCCACCTCCTAAGACCACCACACTGGGGGTTAGGATTTCAACATATGAATTTTGGAGGGACACAAACACGCAGACCATAGCACTGAGTATCATGAAAGCGTCAAGGAAATGTCTGCTACAGCCCCTGACCTCGGGGAATTTGTAGTGTGGTTGGCTAGGAGCCACATAAGACACAGCCGGAAGCTCTGGGCCAGGAGTTGGGAGATCTGGCTTCTTCCCTGAGGGTTGCTACCCCTGGTAATGTGCCCCTTGTCAGATTTTGCTCACCAGTTCGGAGCCCTGGTTTCTTTATCTGGCAAATGGGCATGTCAGTGATATGTGCTCATCTCACAGGAATGTTGATTGTTGGGAGGTCAGTGACCACCGTCGGAAAACTAGGAATTGTTCGGATGGACAAAATGTCATAATCCCTGCCCAGTACAAAGCAATACAGACAGGCAGCTGTTACGCATTTGTAACACTATTTAATCTGATTGTCCGGGCTTCTGTTCTGATTGGTTGGGTGCATGTTCTGATTGGCTGAGCCTGTCTCCTGATTGGCCGGGCCTGTGTTCTGATTGGTTGGACGAGTGCTCTGATTGGCCAGTGCCCATCCCATAACGATTGTTAAATAGTCTCAGACCGCCCCCCCCACCCCTCCAAACAGAAGTGCCTCCTTCACTAAGCATAAGAAAATCTTCAAGCCTCAGTTTCCTGATATGTAAAGCGAGTAGAACCATATTGTCCTCGCAAGGTTGTTGTGAAGGCTGTAGGAGATGAAGTGCTGTTGCACTGAGGTCACCTTCCTCCATAAAGGCAGTGACTTGTCCATCTTGTTCACTGCTGTATCCTCAAGGTCTGGCACATCGTAGATGCTGAAAAAGTGTGTTTTGAGTGAATAAATTAAGCCCTGTGCCTCATGCGAGGGGCATGGTTGTTACTCAGTAAATCTCGATTGAGGACATCAGGGATGAAGGATGCACTTGCCGTCGGGCAGTAGAGAGAGGTGAGGACTGTGGAAAAACACAGAGCACCCACCCCTTCTAAAGAAGGCAGCCACCACTCACTTCCAGCCCCTCTATAAGAAGGGGACGGGGGAGCGCCTGGGTGGCTCAGTCGGTTAAGCGTCCGACTTCAGCTCAGGTCACGATCTCGCAGTCCGTGGGTTCGAGTCCCGCGTCGGGCTCTGGGCTGACGGCTCAGAGCCTGGAGCCTGCTTCCGATTCTGTGTCTCCCTCTCTCTCTGCCCCTCCCCCGTTCATGCTCTGTCTCTCTCTGTCTCAAAAATAAATAAAACCTTAAAAAAATTTAAAAAAATAAAATAGACAGAAAATAGGGGCACCTGGGTGGCTCAGTCGGTTGAGTGTCCAACTCCAGCTCAGGTCATGATCTCACAGTTCGTGAGTTCAAGCCCTGCATCAGGCTCTGTGCTGACAGCTGAGAGCCTGGAGCCTGCTTCAGACTCTGTGTCTCCCTCTCTCTCTGCCCCTCCCCCGTTCATGCTCTGTCTCTCTCTGTCTCAAAAATAAATAAACGTTAAAAAAAAAAATTAAAAAAAAAAGAAGGGGACAGGGTGTCACCAGATTATCCACATTTTCCAAGAGAGGCCAGACACGTAGATTTTCGTGGGCAGTTCTACAGTTTTTAGCCTAGTGGCAACAGAGAAAACGCCTTAACAATTCCATCATATGTTAAGCAACATTTATACGGGATGACCATACCTGCCATATGTGGAATGTCCTTTGCTATTTCTTGTGACAGGAACTTTTCAAAGAGGTGGGGTCAGGGGCGCCCGGGTGGCTCAGTCGGTTGAGCGTCCGGCTTTGGCTCAGGTCATGATCTCAGAGTTTGTGAGTTCGAGCCCCACGTCGGGCTCTGTGCTGACAGCTCAGAGCCTGGAGCCTGCTTTGGATTCTGTGTCTCCCTCTCTCTGCCCCTCCCCTGCTCATGCTCTGTCTGTCTCTCTCTCTTTCTCAAAAATAAATAAAAATTAAAAAAAAAAAGAGGTGGGGTCAGCCTTTCTTTCCACCCTCAGGACTGTGCTCCTGGGCTCCCCTCCTGACCTCCTCTGTCACCCACATGCCGCAAATTCTGTCCTCCTCGCCACACCTCTGCTCCTAGGGTGTAGCTTTGGAAACTGATTTTCATGCTGGGCCTTTTGCTTATTTGTTTCTCCTTTCGAACGGGGAGAGTCCTCTTCCTGCAAATAACAGGCTGCTTCTCAGCCCTCAGATAGCCTTGTCCCAGCCCCCCACCGATGGTGGCCGGGATCTGGGCTGATTACCAGCACAGACCCTCGCTCTGATGCCCGGGTCCTGCCAGCTGCTGGGCAAGATCAGAGAACCCGCTTTTCGTCTCAGGCCTCATTCTCCTTGGCTGGGGATAAAAGTGGCAAGCGTCTCACCAGGCCCCATGCTGCTGTGTTCGAGGCCGGTAAAGCAGTCCTTCCCCCTGTTGAAAGTCAGGGCATCGCCGAGCAGGTGCGGGTGGGCACTTGGCACCCGCATCCCCCTCCCCCCCCCCCTCCCGTTCTCTCCCCTGTTTATTCTCCTCTGCCCTCCTCCTCTGTCAGTCTTCATGTGTGTCTGCCCCTCCTCTCTGTCTCTCCTTTTGCCTGTCACCATCCCTTTCTTTCTCTCTTCTCCCTCCTGCCTCCAGTGACCCAACTTTCCCAGCCTCCTGAGCTCAGCCAGTCACTGTGAGTGCCACGTTCCTTGGTAGAGAGAATCTGGACAGGTGAAGGGGGGCTGGAGGGAGGGAGGACCACCCCCCGCCCCACCCAGAAACCAGAGCTGTGGGAGGAAGGCCTAGCCTTTAGTGTTAAGTGCTGAACAGAGGGACTGAGGAGCAGGTGGCCAAAGTGTCCTGTCTGTGGCAGGAGCTGGCATGCTCCTTTGGATGAATGCCCTTGCTGATCCCCTCACGACAGTGCCTCGTTGTAGGCCCTTAGGTGTTCATCGGCACACCCAGCCTTGCTGCCAGCAGTCTTTATTTTCTGTTTCCCTAGGCCTTCCCAGCAGCCTTTGGGCTCCCTGTTCTCTGGGAGCTCCGGGAGCCGCTGGGAGGGGCACCAGTGCCTCAAGGCCCTGACCTTGCCTCCCACGGCGGCTCTCTCTGGGTGGGGGGTGGGGGGGCTAAGCCGTGTCAGGACCTTCTGGGTTTGGAGGCAGTGTGCTGCAGCCTGGCCCTGAGCAGCCAGGCCACCTTGGGCTGCCACCTCCCCTGTTTTCCTGTCTATGAAATGGGCTAATGACGGTGTAAGTCTCCCTGACCTCACAGATCTGCAGTGGGGATCCAACGAGCCGTGGATACGCGTGAGCTGTTCCAGGCCGTAAAACGCTGTGTGAACGTTTAGGCTGGTGCCAGAGGTTGGCTGCTTTTTCTCTAAAGGGCAGCCTTACATAATCGAGTGGTCAGGGCTGTGTTTCAGTAAAGCTTTATTTATAAATACGGGTGGCAGGCCGGGTTTGGCTCAGACTTCAGAGCTAAACAAGGCCTGGTTTCAGGTCCCAGCTCTGCCCCCTACAGGCCGTGGGGCCTTGGGTAGGTGATGTCTCTGAGCCTCGGTTTCTCACCTGCAAAGCTAGGAGAATAGTCAGACTTGCCTCGTGGGGTGATTGCAAGATTAAACGAGAGGACGCGGGTACATTTCTAGCACGATGCCAGGCACGTGGTGAGTAGGGGCTGAATCCCAGCATTTGTCGTTCACACAACGTTACTAACACACGTGTATGTCAGGTGCGTTATACGCGTATACACACACAGATGTATTCATTCAAGGAGATGTGACTGTTTTCAGTGCTGGGTGTGGAATTGCAAGAGCAGAGGTAGGATGGTTTTTGGCGAGGCTTTTCATCCCACCTTATTTAACGCGTCCGCTTCGCCGATGGCCCTCGTGAGAAGGTATTCATCCGAGGGCCTGTTTCTTCTGTCAGGGCCACCATGCCCGCGGCTCAGCTTATCCGCCGTGGGGTGACTGCTCCATCACAGCCCCTTCCAGAAAGTCTGGGATTCTGTTTTTAGGGACAGTGGTTGGAACTATGAAATAGAGGTTTGCTCAAGAAACAGTATAGCCTCTGCACGTGTGTAAACTTAATTCTGAAAGTAGACATACAGTGTGGGGGATCCAGGGGTCTAGAGGGAGGAGGCAGTCTGCCCTTACCCAGTTTCTCTCCCTCTCGGAAATCCCACAGAACCTGGATAGGGGAGTGGGGGGGGCGGTTATTGGCAAAAGAGGGGTGCCTGGCTTAGAGATCTTCAAGATTGCATTTGTCAGGGTTTTTTCTGGTGCAAGTAATAGATACCCATCACATACTGGCTTCAGCAGTAGTGAAGTGGTGAAGTAGGAAGTTGCTAGTTTGTGTACTGAAGAAAAGCAATCTAGATATAAACAAGAGCTTCAGGAATGGCTGGATCCAGGAGCTCAGTATCATCAGGGCATGTTCTTTCTCTGTCTCACAGTCCTGCTTTCTTCCTTGTGGGTTTCGTTCTTAGTTAGGCTCCCCATTCGTGGTGGCCTTTGGTTGTTCCAGGTTTCCATCGTTACAGGCCTGAGTGCATCAGGAAAAGGAGTTTCACCATTAGATCTGATTGGTCTGATGGGGGCACATACATGTGTGTCCTGAACTGATCCCTCTAGTCAGTTGGAGAGAATACACTTGTGTGGCCTGAATCCATGGGGTGGAATCCAGTTAGGTTGCAATTAAAGGGAATGGATCTTCAAGAAACACCAGGGGGATGGAACTCCCAGCGTAGGGATACTGAGCAGGCAAGATCAACGACTGACCCTTAAAAGAACCCGCCGTGGGCAGCGCACCTGTGATTCATGCTGCTGTCTGCTTCTCTTTGCATTGAGTAGCCAGAGGGAAATGTGAATGATTATTTATTCAGAAGCGGAGTGGGAACCTATGTGATGAGTAGTACCCTTTCTGCTTATTTGAGATTTCTATTTTAGAGAGTGTCAGGAATCTCTTTTTGCCCTTTCCCTGTCAGTTTTCAGCTGGCATGAAAGAAGGAACTGCTTCTAGCCTGGTGGTTCCATTAGTTGTGCATTCAGGTCACCTGGGTTGGGGGTGGTAGCTTTTCAAAGTTCTGATTCCCAGGCTGCCCCCCCGCCCCCACCCAGTCCAATGATATCAAACCTGCTGGAGGGTGGGGCCCAGGCATCAGTACTTTTAACTTATTTATTTATTTTTAATCTTTTTTTAAGTTTGTTTTTTTGAGAGAAAGAATGAGCAGGGGAGGAGCAGGGGGGGGGGGGGAGACAGAGAATCCCAAGCGGGCTCCACGCTGTCAGCACAGAGCCCGACACGGGGCTCCAACTCATGGACCATGAGATCACAACCTGAGCTGAAGCCAGGAGTCAGAGGCTTAACCGACTGAGCCACCCAGGCGCCCCACCATCGGTACTTTTTAAAGATCCCTGGGTGATTGGAACGTGCAGCCAGGGTCAAGATCCAGCTGAAGTAGCCAGTGTGTTCAGAGCTATCCTAAATGGGTAAAGCCAGGCTCTTGCGGGATTTTCTGAACACCTACCACCTCCGTGCAGGGGATGCAAACTTTCTTTTTCTCACCTCAAGCCCCAGAAATAAGTAGGAGACGGGCTTTGCGCTGAGATGTGATCCCATGTGATTTACAGATGCTGGGGCCCCGCAGGGGCCATATTTCACCGGCACTTGTTTGTGCTTACTGAAACACTGATGGCTGTCAGATTATCTGGTCCCCTTGCTGCCATCTTCACCCGGTCTGGCATCAGAGCATCTGCTGAAGCCCCAGAAGGCACATTTGCAGAGGTAGAGGAAGCGGGTGGGCGGGCAGGTGTGAGATCCAGACGGAGCTGTGGTTCCTGTGGATGACACACGGATCGGGCTGTGGGGACAGGGCCAATGAGGAGCCTTCAGTAGGTGTCCAGAGGGCCTAGCCTACCTGCCCCTCTCCCCCCAGGGGTCATTCATTCATCGATCAGGTGCTTGTGGAGGACCTACAAAGTCAGGGGCTGTGTGGCAGTGTCAGAATAAAATTGCTGACCCCATACCTAAGGTTAAAAAAAATTTTTTTTAGCATTTATTTATTTTTGAAAGAGACAGAGCATGAGCGGGGGAAGGGCAGAGAGAGAGAGAGGGAGACACAGAATCCCAAGCAGGCTTCTGTGCTGACAGCTCAGAGGCGGACGCGGGGCTCAAAGGGGCTCAAACCCACAAACCCGTGAGATCATGACCTGAGTTAAAGTCAGACGTTTAACAGACTGAGCCACCCAGGCGCCCCTCCCGTTCCTAAGGTTTAGGACTAGAGAAGGCCCTGCCAGTTCTAAGTGCTGGCTCTATGGGTTATGTGCATCAGAATCCCCGTTCCCACCCCATTCTCTGAGGGTGGGGATTTAACAAAAGCTCCCTTGGAATTAGGACCAGAGACCAGCCCCCAGACCAGGCTGGGGACCTGGTGATGTTTTCAACCAGCTGCCAGCCAGGTGAAAATAAAAAACAACAAGTAGTTTTTCCATCACGTATGTTTATGAACTAAAAAGCCCTTTGGTTGGAGATAATATCCTTCATATCTTTTTGGTGTTAAATGTTCTTTTTAAAATGAAATGATGGGTAATTATATAGATGGTGTTTTTTTTTTTTTTTAATGTTTCTTTCCTTGGAAGCAAACATTGCCAACTTTGGGCCCCTATTTATTACATTTCCTGGTCCATTAAATGCAAGTCAGGAACCTTTTCTCGGGATTGGAGTTCTAGAGGTGGATGATTAATGTTATTTAGAAACAGACCCCTTCAAAAGGGATCGGACATAAACCCCCAGTATATGAATCAGCAGATAATGAAAGTAGTGTTGTTATGCCCCTGTGCGCAGCAGGGGGCGTGATGTCCTGTCCCTGTCCCTTCATCCTGTCCCCTGACGGTGGGGGCCCTGAAACACTTCTTTGAAACTCAGTTTGGAAACTGCTACCCTAGGCATTTCTGTAAATGTTATGAATGAATGGGGAACCCGGGGCCCTGAGGAGACAGAATATTTTCCCAAAGTCCTGATTCCTAAGTGGGTTCAATCATTCCGAGGCTGATGTGTCATTGACGAATTAAAGAGACCCATTTCTAACCCCAATATGGATTTAGCACCTGTAGGTGTCAAGGGTTGCAAATCTCCTTGTAACAGCCCTGGGAGGAGGCTGATTTTCTTACTTTGAGAAAGGAGAACGTGGTCCAGGGGAGTTATGTGGCTCTCTCAGGGTCACCAAGAGAGAGGAAGGGCTTGGGGTCACATATGTCTACCTTGAGATCCAGGGCTTCTGCACTCTTTTCATTCTGCTACAGGGCCAGCTCTCAAGTCTCCGAGGGAGCTTTGGAAATACAGGCTCTCCTGCTACCCGAAAGTAAAGTGTTCCTGTGACACCTTTCGGGAGCCAAAAGGGTATAAAGCACAGAAGCAATGACGATCTTGTAAAAGCAAAAAACCTCTTGGGATTTCTTTTGCCTAGAGCTTTCGGGTAGCAGGAAAATCGGTGTCCAGGAACTCCAGCTTTCCTTACGGTGTCTTGAGTTGATGTCTTCAAGAATCATCCCTCCATCTATCCATCCAACCGGAAATATTCTTGAGTGCGTACTCCCTGTGTGGGCTCCAAGGGTATGGGGATGACTAGACATTCAAGATCTCCGTCCTCGTGGAACATCCAGCCTGCTAGGGAGACAGATAGAACTGAGCCAGTTATGGTGGTGGTGAGTGCATGTCTGGGATGCTATGAACATTAAAACGGGAGCAGTGATGGTGGGGGAGCAGGGACACCCAACCCCGCCACTCACACTGAGACTCGAAGGGTTGGCCAGATGACAACAGGGGTGGATGTGCATTTAAGGCAGAAGGAACCCCTGTGCTGAAGGCATTGGACAGGTTTGCGGCACACAAGAGTCTGGATGGAGCAGGGAAGAGAGGGAGAGGTGAGCAGGAGCCAGATCTGGGGATTTAGTTTGGTAGCTGGGGGTTAATCGCAGTGCTGGGGGAAACTTCCAAGCCTCAGGCTCAGGTGCTGTACCTTGCCTGTGCGGTTCCTGCATTTCCCTCCAGTGGCAAGTTCTACCTGACAGGTGCATCTGTTTCCAGTTGGAATGAGTTCCCCCAACAGATAGGTTGAGTTCCTGACTCCTAGCACCATAGGATGTTCCTATTTGGAAACAGGGTTGTTGCAAATGTAATTGGTGAAGTTCATACGAGGTCATACAGGGATGCCTGGGTGGCTCAGTCAGTTAAAGGTCCGACTTTTGTTTTCAGCTCAGGTCATGATCTCACGGTTCGTGAGTTCGAGCCCCATGTTGGGTTCAGAGCTGACAGCGTGCAACCTGCTTGGGATTCTCTCTCTCCCTCTCTCTCTGCCCCTCTCCCCGCCCCTCTCTCTAAAGAAATAAATAAACTTAAAAGAATAAACTTAAAAGAATTTAAAGATGAGATCATAGAGGAGTAATGTGGGCCCCTGATTATGACTAGTGTCCTTATAAGTACAGGGAAAACTGGACATAGAGACAGAAACACACAAGGAGAATGCCCCGTGACCATGCAGGTGAAGATTGGAGGGATGATGCTACAAGCCAAGGAGCGCCGAGGGCTGACCGGCAGCCAGCGCCAGACCCTGGAAGGGGCGAGGGAGGATTCCACGGAGTCTCTGAGGGAGCCGGCACCTGGATACCAGACTCCCGACCTCTGTAACAGCGAGAATGCATTTCTGCCGTTTGGAGCCACCTAGATTGTGTTCTGGCAGCCGTAGGAAACTAACAAGCGTCTACACGGGGTACGTCTTCAGCCCCGAAGTGTGCGGCTGCCATGCTGATGAGTCAGTCTCCCGGTGACTGCGTAATCAGTCTGGGAGTAAACTGGGTGCTTTTGTGAAAATGCCATGAGCTCTTCTCAGCTGTGAAATTGCTCATCAGTCATGCGTTCGAGTGATCGCCTCGCAGATGGCCTCCTAGTGACCATAAAGAGTTAAGTGCTGCTTCCCAAAATGCCCCACTGGCTCCCTGGATGGCTGTTTGCCTTGGAAGAGAATCTCGACAGGTAGCCCATGGGGGCTCTTGGTGGAGGAGAGGGTGGGAGGCCATTAGACACAGCTGTTGTCACCCATCCTCAGACACACGGGTCTGTACTGCCTGCCACACTGTGGTAACAGGCTCTTCAGATTAAACCATTTTCCCAGCCTAAAGAGCTTCACCGGCATCCCCTTTGCTACTGTTGTCACCCTGCTTTCTGATTTAATAGTGAACTAGGCAAGGCACTTCTTGATTCAGAAAGGCCACCAGTCAGTTGGCATTTGACGGGATGAGCGTTGAATGGATTCAAAACCCCCAGTATGAGCCAAGTTCTGCCATCCCTTGTGTAATGTTTGGCTGGACTAGTTAACGTCTCCGAGACTCAGTTTCCCCATCTGGAAATTGAGGATTCTTCTGCCTCCCTCAAAGCACTAAGATAAAGATTAAATTAAAAAATGGATGGCAAGGGGTGGCTCAGTCGGTTAAGCATCCGACTTCGGCTCAGGTCATGATCTCATGGTTTGTGGGTTCGAGCCCCACATTGGGCTCTGCACTGACAGGACAGAGCCTGCTTCAGATCCTCTGTCTCCCTCTCTCTCTGACCCTCCCCTGCTCATGCCCGCGCTCTGTCTCTCAAAAATAAATAAACATTTTTAAAAAATGAGTGGCAAAAGGGCTTCTAAACTAGAGTGCTGTCCCAGTGGGGGAGGCTGACTGAGAAGGTTCCTAGGCCAGGAAAGAAAGAAGTTTGAAGCAGGCTCCAGGCCCACGACTGTCAGCTCAGAGTCTGATGGGGCTTGAACTCACAAACCGTAAGATCATGACCTGAGCAGAAGTCAGATACTTAACTGACTTAGCCACCCAGGCGCCCCTCTGCAAAAATTTTTAAAGAAATATATATCAGAAATAAAAAAATGGTGTATTTGCATATGTATATGTATGTATATGTGCTGTTATGTGCATGTTTATAATCAACAGCACTTTACCAAATAATAAAATTTTAATGCAATATTTAAAAAAATCCAATGGCAACTATGGCCTATGTGGGATGGCTACCTGTTTTTGTTAATAAAGTTTTATGTGGGGTGCCTAGGTGGCTCAGTCGGTTAAGCGTCCAACTTCGGCTCAGGTCACGGTCTCGAGGTCCGTGAGTTTGAGCCCCGCGTCGGGCTCTGTGCTGACAGCTCAGAGCCTGGAGCCTGCTTCGGATTCTGTGTCTCCCTCTCTCTCTCTCTGACCTTCCCCCGTTCATGCTCTGTCTCTCTCTGTCCTATAAACGTTTGATATTTTGTTCATCATGGACTTTTTGCATTGATTTAAAAAACAATTGCATTAAAATATTTTTACCTTGATACCTGAGTGTTTGGCCACTCCCTTAACTACCCCAACCCCAGGCTAGCCCCTCCCCTTAGTCCTGGCCCTGATAAAAATACTCAGAAACTGAACTTCGACTTGAGAAATAGAATATCGCAAGTTTCTGAAAGCCCTTTATGTGCACTCCTGATTGCATTTCTTCCTTTCCCCCCAGAGATGGAGCTGTCCAGTATTTGTTTGACCACGTCTTACTTTTCTTTGTGGGACACCTCCTGTGTCTGTCTGGAAACAATGCACAGTTTAGTTCTGCATGTTTTTGAACTTCATAAAGGTGGGATCATACTGCACGTGGTCTACTTTTTTAAGTGAATATTCTGGTTGTGAGATTCATTCAAGTCTATGGGAATAATTGCAGTTCATTCATTTTTATGCTGTCTCATGCCGTTTTACCAACTCTGCAACGCATAGATCTCCCCACAGATGAGCCTCTCTGCAGTCGGCTTGTGGATATTTGCAATCTTCGGCACCTTACAGTCGCTGTCTGTCTGGCAGGGTCAGGCCATAGCTGTCACTGCTTTTGCCCTTCCAGTGCACACGGATGTGACTTTGGTTATGTCGTCACTTCTGAGCCATGGTGCATTATTGATCTTGCGTGAGTTGAATTTAATTGACGTTTGAAGGGTCTTCAGAAATATCACACTATACCTTGGCCTTGAGACAAAAAAAACCCCTCTTCTATGTGTATCATCTACACAGAAAGTCATGGGCACGGAGCAGCGTGATACATGATCCAGTATGTCTAAATCAGTCTAAAAGAGGTTGGAAAATAACACTAAATTTAAAGATTTAACTGTAAAAAAAGCACCACCTGATAGATTAATTGGCAGCCTCTTTCTTTCTTAGTGGCTCATAAATTGATGACCTTACATTCAGTGGCATCTTAAAAGTCCATGAAATATGGTAATATTCCATTGTGGGAAGAGACCACAACTCACGCATGCATTCCTTCGGCTGATGGACATTTGGATTCTTTCCCAGTTTTTTACCTTGAAGTATTTGCTTTTGGATATTCTCCTGGTGTGCTTGAGCATCTAGGACAGTTCCCCAAACTTCTCTGGAGGTATCGTTTATTTGTGGAGGGTTTATTAAAAAACCCTGACTAGTGGGTCTCATCCTGAGTCATCTGAATCTCTCTGGGGAGAAGTCTGGGACTTAGTCCTCGGTGCAAGTGCCCTCCTTCATGTTTATCAGGAAAGTGTTGGAAAGTCTGATCAAGGCGATATTCCTGGGAGAACATCTGCTAGGTCAGAGTCTGTGTGTCTTCCCTAGACGAGATCAGAGTTTCTCAACTTCAGCATGGTTGGCATTTGGGGCTGATTAATTCTTTGTGGTGGGGACCGTCGTGTGCAATGGAGGATGTGTAGCAGCATCCGTGGCCTCTACCCCTGAGATGCCAGCGGCCTCTCTCCCTCAACCCCAGAGAAGTCGGAGTATCTCCAGACATGGCCACATGGTCCCCTGCGGGACAGTATCAGCCCTGGCTGAGAACCACTGGACTAGATGATGTATAATCAGTTGTCAAAATGGTGGCATCAATTTATATGTTCACCAGCAGTACGTAGGTGTCCCAGTTGCTCTATATTTTTGCCAGCTTTCCTATGGCCAGAGCTGTTTGACTATTTTGCCCGTCTGGTGAGAAGAAAATGGTGTCTTAGCTCAGGTTCGGTTAGTATTTCCCCGATGGTTGATGAGGTTATAGATTTTGTCCCAAGTATATTGGTGTCTTGGGTTTCATCCTCTGTGAAATGTCCATGTCTTGGCTCTTTTTTTTTTTTCCTGTTGAGTTGTCTTTCTTTTTTCTTATTGATATGTAGGAACTCAAAAACATTCTGGATTCTAAATCTTTGTTATGTGTGTGGCAAATCTTCTTGTGATGTGTGGCAAATCTTCTCCTTATTGTCTCTTTTGATGAATAGAAGTTTTTAGCATTCATGTAGTCACATATATCATTTCTTCCCTTTATGGTTTTGCTTTAAAAAAATCGTATTTAATCAATTCTTTCTGCCCTGAGGTCATAAACATATTGTCCTAGATATTCCTCTAAAAGTTGTGAAGTCTTGCCTTTCCCATTTAAGTCCTTAATCCACCTGGAATTGATTTTGGTATTCGGTGTAAGGTAGGGCATTATTTTTTTTTTTTTTTCCCTCTAAACGGATAGCCAGTTTCCCAACACCATTTATCAAACAACCTTCCGTTGCCTGCACTGATCTGCCGCGCCAGCTGGTCACTGATCAGGTCGTCTGAGTTCATCAGGACCGTTCTTCTGCTTTTTACTCTGTTCCACTGGTTGTCATTCATTTATGTCCTTTGCTTTTCCTTTTTCATAGGTATCTGGGTCGTTTTTTAAATTTTGCATTAATTTTCTTTTAAAAATCGTTTTCTCTTGGCACGCCTGAGCGGCTCAGTCGGTTAAGCGTCCGACTCTTGATTCTGGCTCAGGCCATGATCTTATGGGTTGTGAGTTTGAGCCCCACGTTGGGCTCCTTGCTGACAGTGTGGAGCCTTCTTGGGATTCTCTGTTTCCCTCTCTCTCTCTGCCCTCCCACCCCCCAAAATAAATAAATAAACATTAAAAAAAACTTTAAAAATACTTCTCTTTTAAATCCGCTGTGGTATCCCAGAACAGAAAAAGGACGTTGGTGAAAAACACTAGTGAAATCCAGATAAAGTCTGATGTTGGCTTAATGGTAACGTACCAACACTGGGTTCTTGGCTTTGACAGATGCACTGTGTATATGGAAGATGCCCCAGGTTCAGGCACTGGGTGCAAGGTAGATGGGAACTCTCTGGGCTCTGTTGTGTGGCTTTTCCATCAATCGAAAAATATTCCCAAGTAAAACCTTGATGTAAAAAGATTTCTCTCGTTTCTTTAAAAAAAAAAAAACTTTTTTGCCTTTTCTGTAATTAACACCTTCTCTTAAATCCTTAAAATTCATCACTTACTTTTACATTGTTAATTTATCATCCCTGGGGTTTAAATCATTTACATTTTATTTCTTTGGCCCATCTTTTACATTTTTGCATCTGCTTGGCAATTTGTAAATAATCTCCTTTCTTTTATCTCACTGTTCAAGGTAAAAATTCTTAATGTCTTCTATGTATTGGAATTCTAACTCATTTTTTAATACATTAAAAAAATTTTTTTAACGTTTTATTTTTGAGAGAGAGAGAGAGAGAGCGAGCGCACAAGGGGCAAAGAGAGGGAGACACAGAATCCAAAACAGGCTCCAGACTCCAAGCTGTCAGCACAGAGCCCGACGCGGGGCTTGAACCCACGAACCGTGAGACCGTGACCTGAGCCAAAGTTGGACGCTTAACCGACTGAGCCACCCAGGCGGGAATTCTAACTCATTTTTAAGTTTTTTTTAAATTATTCATCTTTCATTTGCTCTCAGCTTTATGTCTTCATGATCACCTACCCTCCATTATTTAAGATCTGTCATAAGTCATGGGGCTGTAATTTATAGCCTAGGGGACACACTCAATGGTAGTGTAATAACTCCACGTGGCAACAGATGCTAACTAGACTTATCATGAGGCTCGTTTCCTAATATATAAAAATATCAAACCACTATGATATATACCTGAAACTAATAGGCTGTCGTATGTCAGGTATACTTTAAAAAAAAAGATACATGATTCTTCCCTCCTCTGCTTCTTTTTGAATACATTTTTACGTTTTTGGTCCTGTCTGTAGCAGCAGTAAAAGCTCGGCCATGGGGACACACTAAGGAGCGATCGCATGAATGGGGGAGACAGGAGGCTTGCTTCCTTCGAGCCTTGGGTTTTAGCAACCCAGCCTTGGGTTCTGGTGAAGGAGGAGGTCCTGTACCCCTAGAGGATAGGCTGTGGGTTAACTGTCTGCAGACTGAGATGTTTGTTTTGCTGGAGTAGCCACGTCCGTAATGCCGTGGGCAGGCTCTGTGTGTGGCATCCCCTCCTGCAAATCCAGGGCCCGGGTGCGTGGAGCTGTTGTATTTGGGCCTCCCTTACCTCCCTCAGATGGGCTCAAGCTCACTGCTCTCACATCCCCTGCTTCAGGATGGCCAGAGAGTCTGCTTCTGGGCCCCACTCAGGTTTTCCAGGAAGATAGGTATCATTTGTCTCCACACTGACAAATGCCATCTACTCAGAGGTAACCCTGGCTGATCAATCACAGATTTCTCAGGGCAGAGGCAGATCATTTCTGGGGTGATGGGTGCTAGGCATGGCTGGTCTCAGGGGACACAGCCCTGAGTTCCTTCCTTCCCTGTGGGCAGTTCACAGGGCAACAGCCGTTTGACTTGAAATAGAAATTCCTCCTTGCTGGTGCGTTTGAACGGTAGCCTGTGGGAGAGGTAACTCCCTTGTGACTTTATTGTGAGGGCATCTCCGTCTAGCCCCTTTCTGCCTGGAGGGAACTTTCTCCTCCTTTTAATCTTGGCCTGGCAACTCTCTGCATTCATGTTTGGCCTGTGCCGATTTGGTGTCTAAGGAGCACCTGGTGGGAGCAGGGACTCTCAGACTCTACAGGGGCCCTGAGCCTTGTGGGGGCCTTTAAAGCCCCATCTTGCACATCCTGCCTTTCTGCTTCCATCAGAATAAATAAATGTTTTATGAGGGCTTTAATGACTTCCTTTTTTACTTTGGAATTTTGTTTAATGAGTGATAATAACAGCTCACATTTTGTATAGTGCTTTTTGGCTTAAAAGTACTTTTTTTTTGTGTATTATCTCATCTGATAAATAATGATAATTATCCCCATCCTACCCCCAAGTAACTTCATTCATTTTCTTCATGAGTACATAGAAAACACTGAGGTTTCATTTGGATTCCGGGTGTTAATAAACACTTAGTATGCTTAGAAAAGGAGCCAGCCAAAGATTATCTAGATTTATTATCACAATATTTAGCATATTGGAATATAGATGAAGAAAAATAATCAAGCATGAAAAATGTAGATAAAAGTCAAGTCTTTTTTTTTTCCCCGATAGAGAAAAACAGGCCTAGATTAATAGTAATCACAAAGCAAAATCTCAAAGTTGTGTTTTGATCATAAAGTTAAGAGTCTAAAATATTTTTCAAACACAAAAATAGAGATAGGAGGTCAGGCCGTAGCATAGGCTTACAGGTTTTGTTTGCTTTTTGTTTTAAAAATTTTTTTAATGTTTGTTTATTTTTGAGAGCACGCACACGAGAGAGAGAGAAAGACACACACACACACACACACACACACACACACACACAGACTCTGAAGCAGGCTCTAGGCTCCGAGCTGCCAGCTCAGAGCCCGACACAGGGCTCGAACCCACGACCCATGAGATCATGGCCTGAGCTGAAGTCGGACACTTAACCGACTGAGCCACACGGTGCCCCTAGGCTTACGGTTTTAAAGTGGCATCTCTTGGGCAGCCCCAGGCTCAGCTGTTCTTTCATTCAACAAACATTTATTTGGAGTCTTGTTCTACTGTCAGGCTCCTGTCAGCCCAGGAAGTAATTTTACTTCTCCTGGAGGCCATTGGCTTGGGTTGTAAGTCCCCAGGTCTTAGGAGAATTGACACCAACGGGAAATAGTTCCTTGTCCTTTATCGCAGGATTCCTCTTTTTGCAGAGGATGCAGTCTCGACCTTCCCTTTCTGCAGCCTGTGGGTACCACCCATCAATACCACCCTCCTCCACCCATTCAGTGACCGCAACTCCCAGAAAACCTTATGTCCCCAACTCCTGCCGATTTCCACTTCCCAGCTAGTCCCCAAATTGCTTCTCTCCAGCCACGTTCCCATTGCTGGGGCAAGGCCATGACTACCACGGCCCCAGCCTCCCGGCTTGCCTTCTTCCAGTTCATTCCCCACACTGCCGCCAAAGGGATCTGTGCAGAAAGGCAGATCTGATCAGTTACTCCCTGCCTGTAACCCTTCTGTGACTCCCCAGAGACAACACTCCTCAGTGTGGCCTCTGAGCTCTGTATGCTCTGGGTTTCATTTCACTCTGTACCTCCCCCAGCCCACCACCTCCTCCCCCTACGCACACAGGCACATATGTTCTCTCTCCCTCCCTTTCTCTTTCTCTCCCTCCCTTTCTCTTTCTCTCCCTCCCTTTCTCTTTCTCTCCCTTACCTCCCCTCTCTTCCAGCGACACTGATTTTCTTTCAGCCCCTCATGCCACCATATTCTCTCCTACCCCAGGACTTTTGAACATGCTCTTCACTCAGCCTGGAATCAGTTGAACACCCAGAATACATGTCACCCCTCAGCCTGAAATATGGCAGATTAGTGTTGCCGTAAGGGGATACTGAGAGGTGTTACTCATGGGGGTACATTAGGCATATGTAACACTACTGCCTTAGAATTGTGTAGGTGTTATTTCTGTTCTCCTTCTTAGTTCCACATTTGTTTCCTTCTCCTATTTCCTTCTGGCCCAGCTTTTTTTTGTTTGTTTATTAGTTTGTTCAAAAAACTTTATTTCTGGGTCGCCTGGGTGGCTCAGTCAGTTGAAAATACAGCTTCAGCTCAGGTCATGATCTCGTAGTTCATGAGTTCGAGCCCCACATCAGACTCATTGCTGTCCGCATAGAGCCCACTTAAGATCCTCTGCGCCCCCCTCTCTGACTCTCCCCCGCTTGCGCTCTCTCAAAAGTAAGCATTAAAAAACCCCAACTTTGGGGTGCCTGGGTGGCTCAGTCGGTTGAGCGTCCGACTTCGGCTCAGGTCACGATCTCGCGGTCTGTGAGTTTGAGCCCCGCGTTGGGCTCTGTGCTGACAGCTCAGAGCCTAGAACCTGCTTCAGATTCTGTGGGGGTGCATGTGCTCCTTCGAATCAGCAATTTTGTATCCTTTGGATAAATACCTAGTAGTGCAATTGCTGGGTGGTAGAGTAGTTCTAATTTTAATTTTTTGAGGAACCTCCACACTGTTTTCCAGAGCGGCTGCACCAGTTTGCCTTCCCACCAGCAGTGCAAGGGGGTTCCCCTCTCTCCGCATCCTTGCCGGGATCTGTTGTTGCACAGAGTCGAGTTTTAATGTCAGCTCTGTTCTTTAAAACCTGTGCTTTGAACCACTGCCTTAAGCTTCCTCTGGAACACTGGCCTACCTCAGGGCCCTGTAATTATTTGCCGGCTTGGCTTTCTCTGAGACCAGCCTGTGAGTTCCGGGAGGGCAGTATTCCTGGCTTGCCTCTTGTATATCTGGCATGTGGCATGATATTTGAAATATAAAAGAGGTTCCATAAATATTTGTTGAGTGGGCATCAGCTTGGGCTGGGTTTGAGGGCACAGTTTTCTCTTATCCCAAAAAGTGGAGTGAAGAACATCTCTAAGCAATTCGGGATTCTGAGAGTTCTATCTAATGGAAGCTTTTGCCAGTATGTAACGTGCCGGACATTTTCTGTGGCGGTGAGAAAACCTCTCCAGCCAGCGTGAGTTAGGCATGCTGTTACCTTTGTCTGAGGCAGGGAAGGGTATTAACATGAGTTTAATTCTGCTTGACCTTTTCTGTCGGGGACAGGGAGAAAAGAATCTTGATAACTAAATTGTACAACCCTCAAATTGCACAAATAGGCTCATTCCGAAGGAGCTGCTAGTTGAATAAAGTAACTTTTGTTGTCTTATCAAAGAGGCTCTCTGCAAGAGAATCTTTCTTTTGCTTCGCAGATGTTTTGGGTGCAGAGGCTGGGAAGGCTGATTGTAACATGTAAAATTAGATGCAGGAAATGATGATTTAATCTTGAGTAAATCACATCCCAAATCCTGGATTCCCAGAGGATTGGGTTCTTTTTCCATCCCCCCCAACCCCACTTTTAAATCAGAAGTGCAGAGAGGTATGGGGACACGCCTAAGGTTGTTGGTGGGAATGGTCTTAGACTCTCCCATCAGATGGTTGAGTTTGGCCCCTGGCATCATCTTGCTTGTGAGGCCAAAGCTGTTATATAACTTTCATGTGCTGCATGAGATCATCCCTGAGTTCCTTAAATTGATAGAATAGGATGCAGATACATCCCCAGGATGTGTGTGGCGTGTCTGTGGTCCCTCATCCGTCTCCCTTTGCAAACTTGTGTTGTGGAGGCTGAAACATAGAGGTATAGGTGACGGGGGAGGGGGCGGTCAGAGGCAGAGGCTGACGAGTGGGGAGAAGGTCCGTACTATGATTATTCTTTTATATTTGGCTTTGGAATTTTAGAAGAAAGCTTTTTCTAAATGTCGACGTACCTTTAGACTCATGGGAAGAGGCAAAAATGGTACGGGGTTCCATGGATCCTTCACCCAGCTTCTCCCAGTGACGTAATCTTACCTAACCATAGTACATCACCAAAACCAGGAGAATGACACCGGCGTGATACAATGAACCCAACCACCAGGGAAGGTCTCTCTGTGTTTACACGCTCATATATGTGGATGCGATAACTGAATTCTGGATCTGTGCCAACCGCCTTACACACTGATATCATTCAAACCCTTTTAAGAGTGCTTTTTAGGTGGGTGATGGGTATTGAAGAGGGCACCTTTTGGGATGAGCACTGGGTGTTGTATGGAAACCAACCTGACAATAAATTTCATATGTTAAAAATAAAAAAATAAAATAAAATAAACTGAAGGTTCCATGAGGAAAAAAAAAAGAGTGCTTTTAGGTGGATACTGTCTTTATCCCCATTCTAGAGATGGGGAGACTGAGGCACAGAGAGGGTACATAATCTGCCTAAGTGCATGCAGCTAGGAGGTGGTGCAGCTGTGAGACAAACCTGGAATCTGACTCCAGGGCCTGCGCTCGGAATTTTGTTCTTCTGTGCTTCCTCCTGGAAGTGGGGACTGAGACTGCGTTTTCCTAATTTTGCTGCCGCGGTTTGCAGATGGTAGGGACTCACTGTGTGCTTAGGTTTGGCTTGGAAACATGGGTAAGGATGATGCAGGATGACGAGATTGGCTCCCCCTGCTCTCTCAGAACTTGCCGGTGAGTCTACGCCACACGACCTGGGAAGGAAGGAGCCTGAAAAGAAAGAGAAGGATGGGAAATACTTACACATTGTCATGGCCCAGAGAAGTGCCTTGACATGATGCCAGCGTCCTAAGGCTTGTAGGCAAAGAACGCGTCCACCTTTCTGGCCTTTGCTGCTCATATTGGAGCCGGCGTCCCATAATGGACCTAACTTATCTCCATCAGGACACAGATACCTGCTCGCCAGGGGCTCTAGAGGGCATAAGCTTCAGCCGTAGTTCATTCACAAATGCTTTCTGCTGTGCGTACCTCAATAATGTCCTCATTTTTCCCCCTTTGTTTTCCTTTGAGCAGCCATCGCACAAATGCGTGGTCCCTGGGTAAATGTCAGTGAATGACAGGTGACCCGAAGTCCCACAAAATGGTACCTGGAGGTGGTGAATATGAGTGGGGGCAGAAACCAAGTAGGACAGATTGATTCCAGTTCAACAAATAATGACTGTGCACCCATGACAGGCGAGATATTGCGCTCACCGCTCAGGATCTAGGGGACCTTAGCTCTGACTCCAGAGCACCTTGCATGTGATGGCTGCAGTTTGGTAAAGGGACGGAGCTCTGAGACGTGGGTTCAAATCCCAGTGCCTATGTCACTGACCAGCTGATCAACTTTGGGCAAGTCTCTTAAGCTCCCCGACCCTCAATTTTCTCATCTGTAAAGTGACGACAATACTTTCATTGAAGATCAGCTGTGATAAATGAAAGAAGACAGATGTAAAAGACCACATAGTATGCAATTTCATTTGTATGAAATGCTCGGAAAAGGTAAATATATAGAGACGGAAGGTGGTAGATTAGCTGTCGCCTGCGGCTGGGGACAGGAGCAGGGAGTGACTGCAAATGGGCATAAGGTGTCTTCCAGTATGATGGAAGTGTTCTAAAACCGGATCGTGACGATGATCCCAGCTCCCAATTTACCAAAAGGCACCGAACTGTACGTTTAAAATGAGTGAATTTTACAATATGTAAATTCTACCTCAATAAAGCTGTTTTAAAAAAGTCTCAATTGTGAGCCTCCAGTGAGATGATGAATTGGCATCACTTAAGACATCATGACATGCTGTCCACACGTGCATTATCATTAGCATTTTCAAAATTGGAAGTCGACCGTTCTCCGCAGCTGACAGCACACAGGAAACGTTTCTGGGAGAGAGCAATTGCACCAGCTTGGTAGCCTGGCAGTCTAGCATACATCACTGTAGTGGGTCAATGAAAATTGAAAGTTGTGAGTTTCTTTTTTTTTTTTAATATGAAATTTGTTGTCAAGTTGGTTTCCATACAACACCCAGTACTCGTCCCAACAGGCGCCCTCCTCCATGCCCATCACCCACTTTCCCCTCCCTCCCACCCCTCATCAAGAAAGTTGTAAGTTTCTTGAAGGCAAGGGCTGGTTTGGGATCTGTGTCTCCCCAGGGTCGAGCAGAAATTTCTATGTTCAGCAATGGTGCCCTGTTCTTTCATGGACCAACCCTCCTCACAAGAATAACTAGAAAAGTTTGACAAAACAGTTTTTAAGATTTGGTTGAAGGCATCAGCATGCTACTCAAGTAGTGAGGGTTCCAGAAAGAAAAGAAGCACAGAGAAGTGAGCCCAACATTTGGCATTGCTTTTCCCCTCCAAGTATGACTGATTTCCAAAATGGCAGCTGAAAGACTGAGAAAGCTGAGAACTTCCTGCATCTCATGAAGCCGGGGAGCAAACGTTGGAGCTCAAGATAAGCAGAAGGGGGTGCTGGTAAATACCAGTGTGTCCAGTAGGAATCCTGAGGGGCTGCAGTCTAGGAGGAAGGGGAAACTAGAAATGGAAATAGGCCAGTGCTTATAAAAATGAAGCTGAGCTTCAACTCTGCTCGGTCCCTGATTGGATTAATGTGATTTGCCCTCTCTTAACTGCCTGCCAAAAGCAAAATTTCAACCCTCTCTGGAGAAAAATAACATCATCCAGAAACTCAAATTATCTCAATTTTCATACACAATTTTAGGAATTCAATAAAAGTATAAATTACCAGGCATATTAGGAGGCAAAACCACATGACTTAAAACCAGAAGCAAAAGGCAGACCCAGAGGAGATCCAGATATATGAGTTATCAAACATGGGCTTTATCTTTTAGTTTGCATGAGTTAATTTCTTCATTCATTTTTTTATGGGATTTGCTGGAATTAGGAGCTGTCTCCCTAAATGGTCTAGGTCTAATTTAGGTTTTCTAAAGCCAACACCATTGAGGTATAATCATTTGCTCCCATTTAAATTTACCATTGGATGCGTTTGGACAAGTGTATGCACACCTGTGTAAGCACCACCACAATGAAGAAACAGAACATCTTCATCGCCCCAAAAAGTTCTCTCATATACCTTTGCAGTTAGTCCGTCCTTTCCTCATGTCCCATCAACCACTTCTCTTCTCTTTGTCGCTGTACATTATTTTATGTGTTTGAGTTTCATATACACTGATTTATACAGTATGTACTCTTTAGTGTCTGGCTTCTTTTCTTTCTCTCAGCATAATGTTTTGGAAATTCATCTATGTCATTGTAGTTATCAGCTCATATTTCCTGGTAAGACATGGATTTTAAATAACTATGATTAAGATACATAAGAAATTCAATGACAAGGTGGAGAATTTCAGCAGGGATCTAGAAACTGTAAACAAATCAAATGGACATTCTAGGACTCAAAAATATTGTGACTGAAATTAATAATTCAGCATGGCAGATTTGACAACAAGTCGGACACACTGGAAGAGAGAATTAATGAACTGGAAGATGAGTCTGAAGAAAATATCCAGACTGAGCCACAAAGGGAACATTAAGATAAAAAATACTGAAGAGAATGCATATGAGATTTATGGACATGTCAGAATTGTCTAACATATTTATAATTGGGATTCCAGAGGGAAAGGAGACGAAGACTGGGACAAAAAGTTTGAAGAACTAATAATGGAGAATTTTCCTAAAATGACAAAAGACATCCAGTTACAGCTTCACGAAGTGCCTTGAATCCCAAGCAGAATGAATACAAAGAAAACTATACCCAAGGACATCTTGTAAAACTGCTAGGACCAGTGGGCTACATAACCAAATCTTGGTTCATGGAGGGCTCTCAGCCATTGCTCATTACAAGTATGCATGTGGGAGGGGAGGGTAAAGGAGGGGAGGAAGGAAGAAGGAAGGAAAGGAAGGAAAGGAAAGAAGGAAGGAAGAGAAAAAAGAAAGGGAGATGAGTCATGGAGCCTAGCTTTCTTTCCCTGATTTGCCATGTGTTATAGATTGTTCCCTGGGAAGCAGAATCTGAGATGGGAATTAGCATGTAGGAAGTTTCTTTTTTTTTAAATTTTTTTTTTCAACATTTTTCATTTATTTTTGGGACAGAGAGAGACAGAGCATGAACGGGGGAGGGGCAGAGAGAGAGGGAGACACAGAATCGGAAACAGGCTCCAGGCTCCGAGCCATCAGCCCAGAGCCTGACGCGGGGCTCGAACTCACGGACCGCGAGATCGTGACCTGGCTGAAGTCGGACGCTTAACCGACTGCGCCACCCAGGCGCCCCGCATGTAGGAAGTTTCTTAAGGAGCACTCTTGGAATCAACAGCAGTGAGGGAGTGAAGGATGCAAAATTGGACAGAAGTTGGGCTATGATACAGTCTCAGTAAGGACCGCGTTGGATTCACAGAGTAGTCAGAGGTTGGGCTGGCAATGCAGACTTGTTCTGAACTGGGCTGAAGAACCCCTTTATGTGACATCACTATGTGACCAGCTTTTACTGGGCTGTTTCCAGGGATGGAGTATGATTTTGGGCAAGGCTGCTTTCTTTAGCTAAGGGCAGTTGCTGGGAATGGGTATCTGAGTGCTACATCATAGTACTCATTAGCTCACTGGTACCCCTTGCATTCCTTATTCTCATAGACAAAGGCAGGCCTGAGAAGCCAGCACCCTAAATTCTTTTTTTTTTTTTAATTTTTTTTAATGTTTATTTATTTTTGAGACAGAGAGAGACAGAGCAGAACGGGGGAGGGGCAGAGAGAGAGGGAGACACAGAATCGGAAGCAGGCTCCAGGCTCTGAGCCATCAGCCCAGAGCCCGACGCGGGGCTCGAACTCATGGACCGCAGGATCGTGACCTGAGCTGAAGTCGGACGCTTAACTGACTGAGCCACCCAGACGCCCCCCAGCACTCTAAATTCTATAGCCTTCTGGAGTTACCCAGTTTCTTCCACCCGTATACAAGAACCTAAGTCCTCGTATTATGTGAATGAAGAAAATACATTTCTCTTATGGTGCATGGGGGTGGAGGGCCACTTACCAATCTGGATTTTGGTGACTATTTTCTTCCCTTTTTTTTTTTTTTTGAAATTCACTCATTTAATGATTCATCATTATTGAAATACTTACAAAAATACTTTTGAAGCACTGTACCAGGCCCTGAATTCTTTCTCCTTAAAATCTGTATGTGTTATCTGTTGCATGACACATTATCTCGAAACTTAGTAGCTTGAAACAGCATGGGTTTATTATCTCCCAGTTCTGTAAGGAATTTTGGAGCAGCTGAGCTGAGCAGTCTTGGATAAAGGTCTTTCATGAAAGCACATTCAAGGTGTTGTTGGGGCTGTGGTCTCACCTGAGTCTTGACCAAAAACAGTCTTCCTCCACTGGGGCTGCCGTCACCAAATGACACAGACTACTAGGTAGTCTGTAGACAACACATATTTACTTCTCCCAGTTTTAGAGGCTGGAAGTCCTGGATCATGGTGTCAGCATAGACAGATGAAGACCTTCTTCTTGGTTCATAGCCAGCACTTTCTTGCTATGTCCTCACATGGTGGAAGGCGCTAGGGAGCTTCCCAGAGCCTCTTTTTATAAGGCATGAATCCCATTCATCGGGGCTCCACCCTCAGGCTTAAGCCCTTCCCAAAGACCCCACTACTTAATACCATCACCTTTGGAGGCTGGGATCTCAACATGTGACCATAGCAGAGGCTGGAAGGCCCGCCTCCAAGATGGTGCACTCATATGGCTGGCAAGCTGGTGCTGGCTTTTGGCAGGACAGCTTTGGTCCTCCCACAAGAATCTTCCATTATGGCTGCTTGAGTGTCCTCGTGCCATGGCAGCCCTAGTTTCACACAAGCTCGTCTCGACCTCTCTACGTCGCACTGGTCTTTCCAGTCTGCTTTCTCAAGGTGGACATGGTCATAAGCTGGTGTTTTCCTGAAGACTGGAGGCTTTGGTGGTGGGCAGGTAGTGGAGGAAGAGTAGCAAAGAAGAGCAACGCATTTGATATTGGTTAACAGATATCACTGGGTCATTGAGCAGGATGCAACCCCTGTCCCTGAGCTGCTACAATGTCTCGAAGGCACAGGTTCTTCTAGAACCAAAATGGGATATGATGCCTGTGTGGGTGTGTGTAACTGGAGAGAAGGGAACATGCTTCTCTCCTGTTCTCATGCACGCTGGGTGTGTCGCACCAGGAGAAAACAGAGTGGGTGGTCACCTCTGCTGTTACCCCAAGATTCATCCACCTGCCCCCCCCCCCCCCGCCATTGCAGGTAGACTGGCGTAGGGAACACCGCAGGAGCCAGCGGTACCCTGGACATCCCCAGTGTGTATTTGGGGTGGGAGGAGAAGAGAACTAAACAGATTTTCTTTTAAGATAAATTTTATCTCACCTGCCACCACTGCTATCAAATTCAGGCCGAGTCTTAGCACATCAAAAAAGATGTCAGGACAGGAAGCAGAGAACAAGTCTATCCATACTCACCTATTAATAGAGAGATAACACTCAGAGAATATCAAAGTAAATTTCAGAGGCAGTGGTGACATTTCCAGAATAAACATTAGTTAAACACTTATGAGCGACCGTCAAAATTATTTCATGGGTGTAAATGAAAAGCCAGCCCTGTAATGTTGATTCATTTTCCTCTCCCCAAGTTCCCACAGTTGAACGCACAAAAGGACGGCACAAGATATTAAGAGGCCTTTCTCGCATGGAGATGTCAACAGCTTCCCCTTTTATCTTCTGGTAGCTTCCCGTTGCAACAGGATCAATTATTTGCTCCTAATAGCGAGATTAAATTCACATTTTATCAGATAAGGAATCAGTGTTCTGAGCAGCCCACGGAGGGAGCTGTGTTCCAGAGTTGCAGAGCATTTTTTGTCGAGCCTGAACAAGTGCAGTCAATTCTCAGTTACCCATTTGTGGTGCTTCCTTCTGTGTGTCTCCTTCTTAGAACAAGTTTGCTCTAAATTTTTACAGCTTACTTATTTCAGCTGCAGAAGATCATTTATGCTTATTGCAAGAAATTTAAACAATAAACAAGAGTATCAAGTAAAACGATCAAATTCCAATCCCAGAATATGTCCAGTTAAACCAGTTTGAGTGAATTCTGCCTGATTGTTTTTCTATACATAAGTGTTCTACTTTTAAGATTGAGTTAAACATGTGTTATCCTACACCGTGTATGTTTTCACTTAATCTATGGAGGACATCTTTTAATATCAATACATATATGTGTATGGCATTAACATACAGTATTTCATACTTTGGATGCATCATAACTTGTTTGCTCCCCTCTTCTACTCAGCTTTTCACTGTGTCAGTGCCACGATGTTTTGTGTCTAGGTCTCTGAGCACAATCCTACTTGTTTTAACCTGCCTCTGAACACAGAGCCTGAGGCAAGGATTAAGTGCTAATGCTTTATTAGGGAGGTACAGTTCCAGGGCATTGAGAGTGAGGGATATGGAAAATGAGGCAGGGCAGAAGGAGAGGCAGTGCAAGGTGATGCATTACCTACCCCCACCCCAGCCACTGATGCATTGTGAGCCACAAAGGGCCATGGCCGTCATTCAGCAGGTGCATCTGTTCTTCCACATGGGATGTCCTAGGACAGGTGTCGCAGAGCAACCATGCCTCAAGAACAGTCCACTAAGAAGGGAAGGGAGAGAAAATGGATCTGCCTAGCTGCTTCTCACCATCCATCTTCAAGGGTCATGGTTCACTCACAGTGCATTAATCTCCTTATACGTTTAGGTTGTATCATCCGGCCCATTTAACAGGTGCTCATAGAGGCCAGGCCCCGTGCTTTGTGGCTTGGTGTCTCCTCTGCATCCAGAGTGGGAGACTCCAGAGGTTCTGGATGTGCAGTTAATCAGCCTGATGTGGCTAAACCACACCTGACGTGTGGAATCAGCTTGCAGGGTAGCCACTGGGGCAGAGAGAGCAGCTGAGGGCCTGGGAGGCATTGGAGTTGGGAGAATCTGGCCAGTGATGCGTCTGACAAACAACAGTCTCTACTGAAGTAGAACTGTTAGGCCAGAGGGTGTGTGCATATGGAATTTTGATAGATTCCAACAAATTGCTTTCCAATAAGGTCGTACTGATTTACAGCCCCACCAAGAAAGCATGAGAGAGTCCTTTCCTATCCCTCCACCAGCCCTGGGAACTATCAGTCTCCATCAACATTTTCCAACTTGATAGGTGGAAACAGTTTGGTGTTAATGGGCAATTATTTAAGGATTAGTAAGAAGTTAAGCATTGTTTCATAAACAGATCGGCTGTTGGATTTTCTTCTGTGACTTCCCATTTGTCTATCTTAGAACAAATTAAAATTTCTGTTTTCTGGAGAGCTTCTAGAATGCTTTTACTGTGAAGTACACAGGCATTTAAGTAGTTTCCTGATTAAGCCCAAAGAAAGACAACTTTCTCCCAAAAAGAATGGTATCATTCCTTCCGATGTCAGACACATTTGTGACCTTTTTAAAAGAATTTTTACCGTGGTAAATTATACATAACATGAAATGTACCATTTTAACCATTTTTAAGTGTGTGGTCCTGTGGTATTGAGTGCATTCACATTGTTGTGCAGCCACTATCACTATCCGTCTTGAGAACTTTCTCACCTTCCCCAACTGAAACTCTGTCCCCATTAAATGACTAAGACCACTTTCCCCTCCCTCAGCCCCTGGCAACCACCGTTATAGCTTCTGTCTCTAAGAACGTGGCTACTCTAAATACTTCATATCCGTGGAATCATATAAGATTTATCCTTCTGTGACTGGCTTCTTTCAGCATAATGTCCTCAAGGTTCACCCATGTTGTAGCCCATGTCAGAATTTCTTTCCTTTTTAAGGCTGGATACACATGTGATTTTGAATTATTACTGGTTAGAATTACCCATGGTTCTCCAGTAGACCAGGGGTTTAGGAAGTGATTATTAGAAGACATTCCAGCATGTTCTTTGAGCACCGGTTCACCTGTCACTTCTGCTCAGCACCTGCTCCTGGCCAGAGAGTGTCCCTTTCCCTTCTGCTTCCCCCTGAACATAAGCTTTGCGGACGCCTACCTATGCCATGACCCAGCCTCTCGCCAACCTGCTTGCTGATAGCAGGGGCCTGCAGTGGATACACATTGTGTGAGTGTGTGTGTGTGTGTGTGTGTGTGTGTTTCAGGGACTGACTGATTTCTGTCCATAGCAGGGGCACACCTTGATTTGACTGGTTTCGAGACCAGAGGCGAACCCTGGCCTTACCACACCCTGCATGATTTTCTAAGCTTTCTTTTGTAAATCTGAACCAAGTCATGGTGGCCCCACCCAGCTTCCTTTTGACACTTGCCCCCAACCTCACAAGTTCATACTTTCCCAGGCTTCGTTTCAAGCTAATACTTGGTGCTGCGGGTCAGAGGAAGAGGGAGAAGAGGGATTGTTTCCAGGTTCTTTGAAAAATTATGGTCAACAACAGTACCTCATTTTTCACTCAACACTGATAATGCTCTATTGTGAAAGTAGCCTCACCACTCAAGAGTTCTTGTTAATATTTTGAAATGTGTATGTCTTCAGTATCTCTCTATTTCTCTCTCTGGAGAGAGAGAGAGAGAGAGAGAGAGAGAGAGAGAGTGAGTAATTTTTCTAATTGGGATAAATTTTAATGACCACATAGTGTCATATCAAAATATGTCCTGTGTTGTATTTACCCATTTCCTTACTGTTTGACGTTTGGATTGTGTTCTATTTGGGGGCATTCGAACTAGTTCTACAATTTCAAAAGAATCTGCATAGCTCCAGAGCTTGGTATACATCCACGATTATTTCCTTAGGAGGCATTTTTTAGTAGAATAATTTCTGTGAAACAGAGTGTGCCTGTTTATAAAACTATTGAATTATATTGCCAAATTACCGTATGAAAATTGTATTGATTTATACTCTCTGAAAGCTAAAAATCTTCCTACCCAGGAGGCTGGGTAACATAGTAGAGAGAATGCTCAGAAAAACATACAAAAAGAAGAAAACCACTAAAGCCGTCCTGGGTCTCCCACTGTCCAGCTGGGTATGTCTGGGCATGTCTGTACCCACTCCCCACCCCAGTCACCGTGACTCACCGTGCAACCAGGAAGCTGGGTTAGCTCCAGCTGGCAGACTTTTTCCATAAAGGGCCAGATAATGAATAGCTTAGGTTTTGCGGACCGTACGCGGTAGTTTTCAACTGGGGTGATTTTTCTACGTCTTTGGTTATCACAAGTGGGGAAGGAATGCCACGGGGCTTCTCCTGGGTACAGACCGACATCCTACGATGCACAGGGTGGCCGTCACCACAAAGATTTACCCAGCCCCAGATGTCAGTGGTGCCACAGTTGAGAAACGCTGCCACATGGTTTCTGTCACTACAGTGCAAAGGCAGCCGCAGACAAGGCAGAAGGGAAGAGGTGTGACTGTGTTCCAATAAAACTTTATTTGTGGGCACTGAAATTTGGATTTCGTATAATTTTTGCAGGTCACAAAACCTTTAAAAAGTTTGGTTTTTAATTGTTTTTAATGTTTATTTTTGAGAGCGGGAGAGAGCGTGAGCAGGGTAGGGGCAGAGAGAGGGGGAGACACAGAGAGGGAAAAGAGGCTCCAGGCTCCGAGCTGTCAGCCCAGAGCCCGACGCGGGGCTCGAACTGGTGACGTCAGACGCTTAACCGACTGAGCCACCCAGGCGTCCCTAAAAGGTTTGCTTTTAACCATGTAAAAGTGTAAGGACTATTCTTAGAGGAAGGCCTTCCAGCCAGGTTGCCAACCGCTGGGTTTGAAGATTGCTCGAAGATTCTTGTCAGACAGAGGGAACAGATACTATGTATTGAACGTTTATTATATGCCAGCCACTGTACCTGGATTGTCATCTTGTTTAGTCTCGTATCACCCCTGTAGAATGTTCTTATCCCCATTTAATTAATTAATTTGTTTGTTTGTTTGTTTGTTTAAGAGAGAGAGAGAGAGCACAAGCTCAAGCTGGGGAGGGGCAGAAGGAGAGAATCTCAAGCAGGCTTCACGCCCTGTGTGGAGCATGACACGGGGCTCGGTCTCCCGAGTGTGAGATCATGACTTGAACTGACATAAAGAGTCAGACACTTAACCGACTGAACCACCCAGGCACCCCTTTATACCCATTTTAAAGATGAGCAGCTTGAGGCAGGGGAAGATGAAGTCATTTGCCCGGGCTCTCTCAGTTACAGAGTAGCAGAGCTGGGATTTGAACCCAGGTTCAGCCTCTTCAGGAGCCAGTGCATGAAATCAATAGGCCCCTTGGCTCCAAAATCACATGCCTCTTCCCCAGGCCTAGAGGTGTCTGTTTGAAGTCAGGACCAACGTGAGAAGCGGGCAAAAGAGGGAGAGGGGTGGGGGGTACGGAGTAGTGGGGAAATGCAGGGTGTGGGGGAAATGTCAGGGAAGGCTCTGCTTCCTGCTGTTGGAAGGTAAGAAAGAGGCTCCTAGAATCCCCTGTGCACCCCAGTCTGAGCTATTGGCCCCCAGCCGTGTCCATCCCAGGCCTCACAGTGCTTAGCTCTATGCTGTTTCTCATGGGGGTGTCCCCACAGAGATCCACACTGTCCAGGGTGGGCCCGAGGCACATTTACTTTCACGAGCACTGTCCTCCATTAAAATTGTTTTTTTTCTAACTCTAAATTTGTTTCTAACTCTAAAATTGTTTTTTTGTGACTTTGTTGGCTTCAAGACAGCTGTGATCCATGCTGGTTTCGTTATTATAGACTCATTATTACTATACTCCTCTGTCTTCTAATTTAGATGAAAAAGCATTTTTTGTGGGTCCCTGACACTGTCCTTCCTGTGCCGACTGGAGTAGCAGCCCTGACGCTGTTTTCTCAGAGTTCTGGGATCTGGTCACACCTGCCAGGCTTGCATTCTTGAGCAAGTATCTCTGTTCTCTGAGCTGAGACGTCCTTGTCTTGAAAATTGTAATTGTGACACCTCATATATCTGCATCAGGAGGTGACAAAAAAATGACCCAAGGTTTCATTCATTTGTTTGCATTTTTCCCTTAATTGAGCAGCTACTATGTGCCGGATACCTCTAGGCACGGAGTAAGACACAGCCACGTCTTTGAGGAGCCTGTGGTCCAGGAGAGCTTGTAATGCAACACTGGCAAGCGTGAGCCATCATTAGGCACTTGGTAGGCCCTTAACGAGGCCAGGAAGTAGGCACTGTTTTCAGCTCCATTGTACAGAGGAAGAAACTGAGGCTCAGGGAGGTTAGATAATATTCCCTGGTGGGGGGGGGGTGCTCCCCTTGCAGGGTTGAGCTGGCCCCACGCGGTGCTGTCCCTGTGGGCTGGGCACCCAGGCTGAGGAACCATTGCTCACGCTTCAGGGGCCTTAGCGACAACCCACAGTGGCAGCCACTGTGCCCAGACTCTGCCCTGCTCTCTCCAGAGGGGCACCAGTGGTGTCAGAAACCCTGTACCCGTCTGTCATACCTGTCGGTTGGCCTCAGATCCACAGAACCCGTGGGTTAGTCTCCTGTCAGCCGAACGCCCGATACTGTCACCCTCTGCCCATCAAGCCTGCCCTTTGCTTCTTTGAAGTTTCCTTTCCAGGGAGGTCTGCTGATGCAAGATGGGGGGTGGAGCATGAGGCCAGGCAGCTCTGAGCTTTGCCTGATCCCCCCGGAGATCCCCTCCACTGGGGGAGAGATCAGGGGGCTCAGAGAGGTGAGGGCTCTCAGGTCCTCACACCAGGGGGGGGGGGGCATAAACCCCTCAAGGCTGCCACACACCCTGCAGTTTGGAGCCTTCTGGAAGGGTTCCACCCTGAGTCTCATGCTGGCTCTGCCTTCCGCCAGCTGTGCACCTCTCTGAGCTCGGTTTTGTTGTCTGCAGAAGGGGGATGTCCGTGCCCCTTCCCCACGGCCATTGGGAAGACCGAATGGGGTCATACGTACTAAGCTGTTAGTATACTGAGCACATCTCAGTTGTGGTCATTAGTTAATATTAGAGGGATTTCCTCTGTGCAAACTAACCTAACCCCTACCTTAGTTTAATGCAAATAGACCTTCAGCAGTGACCAGTCTGAGCCACACAGATCCTGGGCCAGCATCTGGGAGGCTGAGGTGAAACAGATACATCTCTCGTTCTTGAGGAGAGTGTGGTCATTGAGCCCGGTGACACAGGACACGTCAGCCTGCAGGTGCCGCCCTGGGACAGGCCTGGCTGCTGCCCAGGGTCCCGTCACCTACACAAGTGCTCGTGGACTCCAGGCCGGTCAGAAGTCTGGGAGGCAAGCAGGGAAGCCGAGTGGGTAGAGAGGGACCTTCTCCCTCCCCAGCTGGGGACTCTGTCTTCCCCTGTCCCCTGTGTTCATTCATCACTACTACATCAGTTTCCCCTTGCTTCCTGGTGGCGAAGACACACGTTCGGAAGGGACTGTTTGCTTCTTAAGGAAAGAGACCTCATATTCCCAGATCCAAGCCCAGTGGCTTAATGGGAATGGGTGGCTTAAATGACATAAATCCATCACTCACGGTTCTGGAGTCTGAGGGTTCAAGATTAAGATGCTGGCAGACATGAGAACTGATGAGAACCTGCTTCCTGGTTTACAGATGACCGGCTTCTCCTTGTATTCTCACCTGGCAGAGAGCAGAGAGACAAAGCACTGTCTCATGTCGTTCTGTAAAGACACTAATCCCATTCATGACGGCCCCACCCTCACCACCTTGTTGCCTCCCAAAGGCCCTGTCTCCTAAACCCATCACATTCTGGGTTAGGGTTTCAACATATGAATTTAGGGGTGGGGTTGGGGGGGGGAAGAAAATATTCAGCCCATAGCAGAGACCATTGATGTTTTGCTTGGGTACCAAGGATTTGCTGCTTTATTTAAATTTTTTAACTGTTCAACTTTTATCTGTTCAGCTCTCCTGGGCGCTAGGCTCTGTCCTAACCATTTGCACACATAGTTACCTCGTGGGGTCCCACCCCAGCCAGGGCCACCCCCCTGGGATGCAGACATTACCATCCACAACAAGGAGACAGAACAAGAGAGAGAAGTAACTTGCTCATCATGCCCCAGGGACATGTGAGCTCTTGCTGTCACCCTTATTAGTGGGTCCATTTGGGGGACTTTTCCCATCCTGCCCTTCCCTAGAGGGAACCTCTCTGACCCTTCCTCCTTTTCCAGAGATGAGGGTTATGGCTGGAGGGGGGAGCCAGGAGCTGGGGACTAAAGGCAACGCGGGGCAAATGAAAGCTGACTAGAAGCTTCCGGTGGTCACAGGCCAAGTGGACCAGCCACATCCAAGGAGTGGTACTCCTGAGCGTCCCTTGTGTTTGTTGAAGAGTAGTTACATGGGATGTTCATAGGCATCATGGGGAGAAGAGAGAATTCCAGGCTCAAACAAGTTTGAAGATCCTGAGTTCTAAAAAAAATTCCGGGTTCTAACAAGTTAAATGCGGTCTCTTTTCCTACAAGGCTTTACAAAGCTTGTAATATTCTTAATATCCACTGTGACTTTTCAAAACTTAACGATCATGGATTCACCGTCTTCTTCATGGAGCATCTCTCGGGTCATTGTGGTGTATGTGAGAAGTACCTGAAGAAGCTGAATTATATCTCACAACCCCAAATGCTTTCAACTTGCAGTCAGAGAAGCAAGAAGAATGCTTACCATGGTCTCCATTTAACGGCTGAGGAAACTGAGGCACGGGGAGGTGATGTGACTGGCTCTAGTTAGTAGCAGAGCACCCCTAAAGCCCAGCCTGATCCCCAGCCCTGGGCTCCCGCCAACAGGCAAAGCTTCTTTGCAGATCTCCCAGTGCCCTCCCTTAACATTTCAGAGCCCTTCTTCCTTTTATGGATGAACCCTCTTCACTTCAGCCTCACTGTTCCTTCTTTGGCTTCTTTTGCTTATTTCTGGAATCTATGTGAGACATAAAATAAACCCACTGTAATTTAGTCCGGTGGACTCCCTGCCTCCGAGTGATGGGGTAAGAAGTTTGAGATCCTTGTCGGCAACACTGGAAGGACCTTGTGGACATAGGAACCTTGTTGGCTTGCTGAGAGTGTCCTTCAAACTCAAATCAACCAGGTTGCCGTGATAACACGCACTCTAAGTTAGGGTGCACGTGTCTGTCCGCCAACAGACTCTTGGGAGAACCTCGGAACATGCAGAGCCACCGAAATCCCCGCGAATGTGTTTGACTCCTTCTTGAGAAGAAGCCACCAACAATATTAGAAGAAAACACGAGAGATCGGAAGTCTTGAATGTGGCCTGCAGTTATGTTTTGCTTGGTCCCTGCAAACGAGTTAATCTTTCCCTGAATTAATGGTCAGCATTTAAAAGTTAGGAAATTTCATATAAAAGTCTGAATTTCCGGTTTCTCGTGGAAGAATCCAGAAAATCCAGCAAGCAGGATGCATGTTCCTGCTTGGCCATAAAGGACCAGAGGTCAGGGGTTGTCACCCCCCTTTACATTGGCACATGGTCTCCAACTTGCTACAGTTCCTCCCATTCCTGGTGTCTCCCCATTAACGAGGCAGAATGTCAGCTGCCACTTAGTACTATATACATACCGTTGTAATATATATTCTGTTCTATTCTGTCGTATTCTATTCTATTCTATTCTATTCTATTCTATTCTAATTCTATTCTGTATTATTTTATATTATACATACTGATAATATGTAGCATTAATGTTCATGAACAATTTCCTGCATCCATATCCCTATAAAAATTAGGAAAACGATCGAAAAACCGAGAGGGCCCATGTTTTTTTTCTAACTTGTCTGTCTCACTTGTCTGACTTGCAGGCACTGAGATTTCATATCCTCGCTCTAGATCGAGGACTGGCAAACCATGTTTGGCTTGCGGGTCAGATCTGGCCCATCGACAGCAACACAGTGTGCAGCCACCGTGGAAAACGGTTCCTCGGAAGGCAAGACCTTAGAATGACCACACAACCCAGTAATTCCACTGCTACATATGCACCCAGAAGAACTGAAAGCAGGCTTTTGTTTTATTTTTATTGATTTATTTTTTAAGTTTATTTTTGAGACAGAGAGAGAGCATGAGCATGAGCAGGGGAGGAGCAGAGACAGAGAGGGAGAGAGAGAGAGAATCCCAAACAGGCTCCACAATGTCAGCACAGAGCCCAACATGGGGCTCGAACCCACGAACCATGAGATCATGACCTGAGCTGAAACCGGGGTTGGATGCTTAACCAACGGAACCACCCAGGCACCCCTGAACACAGGTTTTTAAACAAATACTTACTTGTACACAAATGTTCATAACAGCATTATTCACAGTAGTCGAAAGGTGGAAGCCACTCGTACCCATCAGTGGGTGAAGGAATAAATGAAATGCGGTCTCTCCCTACAATGGACTGTTACTCAGTCATCAAAAGGAACGGAGCCCAGACACCTGAAACAACATGGATGTGCTTCAAAAACACCATGCTAGGGGGGACATCTGGGGGCCCCAGTCGGTTGGGCGTCCAACTCTTGATTTCAGCTCAGGTCATGATCTCCCGGTTCGTGAGTTTGAGCCCCACATCAGGCTCTGTGCTGACAAGTGTGGAGCCTGCTTGGGATTCTCTCTCTCTCTCTCTCTCTCTCTCTCTCTCTCTCTCTCTCTCCTGCTCTCTCTGCCCTTCCCCTGCTCGCTCTCTCTCTCTCAAAATAAATAAACCTAAAAAAAATGACAACAACACTATTCTAAGTTAAGAAGCCAGACAAAAATCTACACAGAGAATGATTCCATTCATATGAAGTGTCCTGAAAATGTGAATCGGTAGAGACAGAAAGCAGATTGGTGGTCGCCAGGGGCTGGGGGAAGAAAATGGGGAGCGGCTGCTTGACCAGTCTCCTTTGGGGGTTCTGATTACCGTTTGGACGTAGAGAGAGCGTGACGTTTGCACGACACTGTCGAGATACTAAATGCCGCTGAACCGTACACATTAAAATCATTTTCTGTTGTGCTCGCTTCGGCAGCACATATACTAAGATCATTTTCTGTTAACGTGAATTTCACCTCCATTGAAAAACAAAGTCCGGCCCCCTGCCTGTGTTTGCATGGCTGAAAAGCTAAGAATGTAGTTTTACACTTTTAAATACGTGTAAAAATCAAAAGAATAATAATATTTAATGACGTGTGAACATTATATGAAATTAATTTTAGCGTCCATAAACAGTTTTATGGGAAAACGTCCAGGCGTATGGTCCGTGGATGCTTCTGCACCACAGCGGCAGAGTTAAGTAGTTGCGACCGAGACTGAACGGCCCGCAAAGTCTGAAATATTTCTTTCTGGTGCTTTACTCTCCAAGTTTGCTGACCGCTGCTCTAGGCCCCTCTCAACCCTCAACCGGGTGGCTGAAGTCAGATGCAAGAATGGAGGGGTGGGCGTGGCCGGTGGGCGTGGCCGGTGGGCGTGGCCAGCGGGCTCCCGTGGGCCTGGAGGTACAGGGATGCACAACCGGGCTTCCCTTGGTATTAGGTGTTGCGGTTTCCCCGAGGCTGCCCCAACAAAGTGCCACAAACTGGGGCGCTGAAAACAAAAGACATTTATTTATTCTCTCCTGGTTCCGGGGCTAAAGGTCTGAGGTCAGGTTACCGGCAAGGCGGTGCCCTCTCTCTGATGCGTCTGGAGCAGGATCCTTCCTTGACTCTTCCTGTAGCTTTTGGTGCTTGCCAGCCCTCTGTGGCATTCCCTGATAACACCACTTCAGTCTCTGCCTGTCCTTCCAGGCGTTCTCCGTGCCTGTGATACCATGTCCCGCTGCTTCTGTGTATCTCTGTGTTCTGGGTGGACACACATTTACTTGCTGGGGCGGGGCGGGGGGGGGCACCTCAACCCAGTACAGTTAGACACCCCCAAGACTTTTGATTCCAAATAATGAGCACGGACTATTCATGCCTTATCTGCTGTACTCTGAGGCTGAACGGAATAAGCGGAGAGGGATATTAATTAAGTGCTAAATTAAATATTTAATTAAGCACCTTCTAAGTGCTAAGCATCATTCTAAGTGCTTGGTTAAGCCTCTGAGGAACCAGTGAGGCACAAAGAGACACAGCAAGAATTTTCCCAAAGTTTTACAGCTGACATGTAGCCGAGCCAGGATGGTAACCAGGCACAGCACAACGGACTCAGGAGTTTTTATTAACTCTGACAGCCCACCTCGCAGGGCTGCTGTTTAAATTCTCATATTGGAAGTAAATAAGGGAACGATCTCAGAGAGGGTAAGAGACTCGGCCAGGGGCAAAGCGGAGATGGGAACTCGGGAAGCAGAACCTTGCTCTTTCCAGCGCGTGGGAGCAGCCCCTCCCCGCAACCCCCATGCCTTTAACATCCCATTTCTTCCTTACGCAGGTGGAGAAAGTCTTTTTTTCCCCTTCCCTCACCGGAGGGTGGTATCTAGAGATGAAAAGAGCCAACAGATGCAAAAGAAGTCACCTGGAGGCTTTGAGCGGGGACTCTAAAAACCCTGAGCTGGCTCTGAGCGCTCACCCATGAAAACCCCTTTCAGCCTTTAGAGAATCAAGGTCCTATTGACACAAATGCCAAAGATGTTGACATGCGCTTGGAGGCTGTGCTGCCTGCTCCAAGGTAAAAGGCGTAGATCAGGCCAGTGAATGTGCTTCCCCGGAGTTCATCAATCTTGCTTTTGTTTGGTGCATAAGCGAGGATGATCACATTGAACACATCCATCACGAGGCTGCGTTCCTTCCCGCAAGAATAGGAGCACCAGGTAGAGGAGATGAGGGTGTGGTCCAGGGGTGCGTTTGGAGCCTGGCTCCGTGGAGAATGAGGGCAGGTGTCAGAGGGAAGAGGCTCTGAAAATGCATCTGATTGCATCCCCACCCATCCATCAGGCTCAGAGTTTTCAGCACCTCTTCCCTTCCGCACTACCAATCACGTGGCTTTTGAAAAGCCTGAGAAGATTGCACCTTTGGATTTGGTTTGCTGAGCTTGAGAACCAGCGACGGGGGCCGCTTTATGAATTTCTGTTTTCCTCTTTGATATCTGCAATCAGACCGACTTTGAGCGTTGGCCCTGAGCATCTTCACCGGCTCAGGCTCATTCTCCGGTGATTGGCCAAGATTGGCCTTTCTGTCCTTAGTCGCTGGGCTGCGTCACTCACCTGGGCGCGGTGGCTTCTCTGAGAACTTGGGGAAACTTTGGAAAGACGGAGAGCCATTTGGCTGGTAGAACATGCGGGTGCCTGACCGACCGCGCGATGCCTGCAGCAGTGACAGGTGTAGGCAGCCTGTCCCAAACCCCGTGCTCACCAGTCAGCCTGCACCCTTGATAAATAGTTGGCACTGTGGTCAAGAGCCCTAAGATGTTTGGGGGTCACATTCAGTGACTCTCTTCCTCTTGTGTATTGTTGACATCTCTGATGTGGAGCGGGACACGTGGCATCTCTGATCCAGAGGAGGCACATACCCCCTTGTGGTCCCCAGAGCAGGGGGCCTGGTCCTACAGCCTTGCATCACCTGGGAACTTGTTAAAATGCAGATCCTCAGGTTTCACTGAATCTGATTCCCCGGCAGCAGAGAGCCCAGAAATCTGTATTTTTCACAAACTCTAGGTGAATCTGATACACGCTTCAAGTCTTAAAAATAAAGCTGTTATTTTTAAAAAGCTCCAGCAGGCATCAGAGTCCCTGGAGCTTGTTCGTATACTGCAAAACTCACCCTTTTAAAGAATGTTAAACCCTTTTAAAACAATTCACTGGTTTTTAGTATATTCACAGTGTTGTGCAGCCATCCCCCCCTGTCTAACTCCAGAATGTTTTTATCACTCCCCTAAAAAGAAAACCCACACCTATGGGCTGTCACTGCCTATCGTCCCTCCCTCAAGCCCCTGGCAACCACTAATCTACTTTCTGTCTCTTATGGATTTACCTATTCCTACAGGAGCGGCCTTTTGTGTCTGGCTTCTTTCACTTAACACAATGATTTCAGGACTCATCCGTGTTGCAGCATGAATCGGTACTTCGTTCTTTTTTATGGCCAAATACTATTCCGTTGCAGGGACGTGCTACATTTTGTTTCTCCGTTCATCAACTGATGGACATTTGGGTCATTTCTACTTTGGGGCTCTGCTAAATAATGCTGCCGCGAATACTCAAGTTTAAGAAACTGCTACAGGGAATTCATCAGCATCCAGACATGTGGGTCTTCCTCTGCCCGTTCAGAAGACAGATTCTCTTAGAGTCCGATTCACATGAACCCGACTTTGGAGACTGATGTATGAAGCTGGAATGTCCGTTTGTTAATGTACAGTGAGAACTTGCTGTCATGGGTACTGCATTTCCCAAGGACCCAGTGACTGTCCCGTTTCGTCTGTAGCCCACCCTTCCTGAACACCAGCTTTTCTTCAGGAGGCTCCCTGGGGAGCATGGAACAGGGAGAAGGCAAGTTTGTTCTAGGGAATATCTGAAGGCCTCAGGCTGGGACTGCTGGCTGTCTCTGGGTGGGCCAACTGAGAGTTCAGGCAGAGGGACCCAAGCTTAGATCCTGGGTTGAACACTTGCTAGCTATGTGACCTAGAGCAGGTTGCTCAGCCTCTCTGAACTGCTTCCCTTTTTGAGATGACGATAAGGAAGATGTCGTAGGACTACTGTGCGGAAAAAGCGGGACAATGCCTGCAAAGTGTTTGGTACTATTGCCCAGTACGTGGCCCATAAATGGTGGGTACCACCACCGTTACGATGATTAGCCATCTCATGATCGGGTTGCCTTAGGGACTGTAGATATCAGAAATCTGCTAGTTCCATCTGCCTTCATGACCTTGCATGAGGTCAACATTCTCCTGCTTGTAAGTGAAACAACTTTAAATATTTAAAAATGAGGATCTGATAATGACTGGAGTAGCTCCAGGGGTTCAGATGACAGGGGCTTTGGTTTCTCGCCATCTTTCTACTCTGCTTTTTAAGTGTGTTGGCCTCCCTCTCAGGGAGCCCTTCCTATAGGTGGCCCCTGGACCTCAGGTGTGCAACCCACCAGCTTAGCTACTGTGGACAATAGAGCGTGTCTTAACAGAAAAAGGTCGGGGGGGGGGGGGGACTGGGAAAACCCCCCAGGGCATTTCACGGACTCTGATTGGCCCATTTTGGGTCACATACTGACCCCTGAACCAATCGCGGTGCTTTAGATTTACCACGCGCTTGGATTAAGTAAATGCACTCTCCCAGGACCGGAAGGGACATTCAGCCTGCCCTGCCTTGAGATGCCAGAAAGGGAGTTTCCCACTGGAAAACCAGGCTGCTGTTACTAGGAGGAATGACTCCAGTGCAAGACCCCCGTCTCCCAGATGGGCTGGGAGGGTCAAGCCAACCCCTGCGACTCCCCTTGCTGGTCCTTTCATAGTACACTGAAAGGAGTAGACCCTCCTTCAGTCTGTCCATATATTTACTCCAGTTGTATCAGGCTCTGGATCTGGGTTCCTTCTAACTCTTTGGTCAGGGATTCTCAACTGCAAAATGATTGCCATTTGCGGCTGGATAATTCTTGTGGCGGGGGCTATCCTGTACATGGCAGGACATTTTACAGCATCCCCGGCACCCACCCATTAGATCCCCCCTGAGAAGTTACCGCCCAAAATGTCTCCGGATATTCCCAAATGTCCCCTGGAGGCAACATCACCCACTGTTGAGAACCACAGTTAGTGTTGTTTCTAGGTCCTTCGATCCGTTAGGAGTTGGGCTAGTTTCACTCTCCGAGGTCCAGCTTCTTTCCTTACCTTCAAGTTCTCTGTACCCCCTCTACTGACAGCACTTCTCATTGGTAAACCACGGCCCCCTCTCTCACAGCTGCCACATCCGGACCAGGACCTGTCACGTCTCTGGCATTTCAGTCCCATCTAAGGATGCTTTAGACAGTGGGTACCCATCTTGACCTTGGAATGTGATCTGTTACGGGGCTGGCTCCCCCATAGTCTGCCAACCACAGACAATGTGACCCGTCTCCAAATGGTGCTTTGAGCATCAGGGGACTGAGAGAGGGAGGCTGTCTGTTGCCTGGAGTTGAGACCGAAGATGCCTGGTGTTTTGGGTTTCTTGAGGCCGGACTGGGGTCTTTCGCAGCAAGCTCGCCTGGTCTGTCCCTGCTGAGCCCACTCAGGCAGTAAATTCCATGAAATGGCTCTGTGTGGGGAACTTCTCAGCGGCCCTTTGTTCTACGGACAATTAACTTCCACTGAACATTAACTACCGGGCGACTGCATAATTAAAAAACATCACATTTCCACTGGGGGAGAACTTCAGCTCAAGCAACTCAGAATGGCTCTGATTTAAGATCCATAAACTCAGTTCAAGGCAATAAATATGTAAGTAATTGATGATGTAGTGTTCGAGGAACTTAAGACCCATCCATCACACTCGGGCACGCAAGGGCTATGGACACGCTTGGAGAACAGGACGAGAGGAAAGGAATAAATGGCCAGAGGGACCTAGACAGTTCTGCCCTCCCCATAACTCATCGCTGTTCTCCGCAGAGTCATGGCCTCGTTCCCTAAAGAGTCTTGTCCCCGGGTTTTGTCTTCTCAGGCCAGGGAAAAGAGCTGCTAAGCAAAGCTGCAAACAGGCACCTGGGTTGCTCAAGGGGAAAGCACACACCTACTGTGTGCCAGGCACTTGCTTCATATCCATGGGTGGCCCTTAGGGAAACTCTACAAGATGGGTTTTATCACTCCCATTTTACAGAGGAGGAAGTCCGAAGAGGGGAAGACAAAGAATCATAAGGTCAGAATTAGGAATTCAAATCGGGTCTGCCCCTGTAAATTTCATTCCATTTTGTCCCTCTGCCTCTAAGGCAAAAAGAGGGGGTTTGGGCCCCGGGGTTGCCTGCACTGCGGTCCACAAACGTGTCCTGTCATCCGTGTCTGGGTCCGGATGTTAAGCCCAACTTGTAGATTCCAGCCTGTGGTCTGCATGTCCCCCGCTTCTCCCCGCCCCACGCCTGTCACTGATCTGCCGTTTCTGTTGGTTTATTTCAACGTGAGACCATTTACAATTGAAATTGATGGAGCACAGGGCTGGCTGTTTTTCTCCCTTCACAGGGACATTTGTGGTGATGGCAGCGTGGGGCCTCTGTCTGTCAACTCTTGTTTTGTCCTCATTTAAGCCTGAGCCGGGCACAGTAAGCCAGCCTCTTCCAATTAGCATTTTCCTTCAGGTCAAGGAGACAGGTCCTGTATCTGTGTGGTCCGAGCTGGCTTGGGATTGCTAGCCGGGCCCCTAAGCTTCTCCGGGTCTCCAGGCTGTCTGTCCTCATGCTGGGGGCTTCTCTCCCAGGAAGGGTACAGAAGAAGACCCCTTACCAACTTTGCTAGTGGTCTCTCTTCCTGATTATCTGAAGAGAGACCATAAGGCTCCCAAGTGGGGCCCCGCAGTTAAGGAGATCTAGGTTCAGCTGCCAGAAGAACATTTTCCTTAGGTGACCCCCAGCCTCAGTTTTCCTGTTTGCAAAATGAGATCATTGGTACTTAACTCACAGGGCAGGTTGGTCATTCATTCGTTCTTTTATTTAATAAATACTTGTGGAAGTGCCACTCTGTGCCTACCATTGTGCTAGTTAATGAGGCAGGAGGGAATGAAAGAGACACTGGACACATAAAGATGAGTCATTGGTGGCTCCCACTCCCATGGTCAAGGGCTGTGGGGAGGACAGATTCGTAAGCAGAGCTCTCCATGTGATGAGGCAGCTGGCCTGGAGGGGTGAGCACGGGATGCTCCGAGGGGGTCACGGCAGGGACGTTGCCCACCTGTGCATTCAGGGAGGGCTTCCTGGAGAAGCCATGCCTGAGCTGGATCTTGGAAGGGGAGTTGGCATGAGTCTGGCTAAGAGGAGTGGGGGGGGGAAGCATGTTCTGGGAAGAGAGAACAGCATCTTTAAAGGTGGGAGGTACAGAGCTGATCCGTGGTGTGAATGTGACTGGGGGAGGGCTGGGGCGGGGGCTGGGGACAGCCATGGGGCTAAGGGCAATTTGGAGCCCACAACTGGCCCTCACCTTCTGCTGCCTTCCAGATGCATGGGGCATTTTTGTCCCCTTGGCCACGATCAGCAGATTCTTCCTCTCCATCGGGCCTTTCTCTGTCACTTGAGTGGTAGATATGACCTATGACAAAGGTCCTTGAGGCAGTGATTGTGGATACCCCAAGCCTACTCTCAGGATCATATTTAAGGAACCCACACCCCGCCCCCCAGCACCCACCAAACTCCCACCGCATGCATTTCCTTATTGAAAATTTATTTCCCAAATAAACCAAGGTGGATCCATTATCCTAATGAGAGTCTTCTGGATTTCTAGATAAGATTTTATTCCCTTTTTGTATTTTAATTTTAATATCTTTTTCTATAAGCTGCTTTTGACATTTCAGGATGATCCCCCTCTGCCTCTTTCCACACCATAGCGGTAAAATTATATCAAGGGGAAATTCGAGGGGAGAGTTTCGGGTAGGGATACTAGAAGAAGGAAGCTTTCCCAATACATCTTTTTAGAGTTGAGGGAAGACTGATCATTAATACCACTCCCCCCCCACTCCAATCTGTGGGGTGGTAGCTCACGGAATTAGAGCCCCATTGCCTCACTTTCCCTGTCCTGCCCCCCACGAGCCCCTGCTCCTCCTCCACCCCACATGCATCCCCGTCCTACTTTTAACATCTTGGATTCTCCATCCATCATCCCCACAAGGAAGATAATTACTCGTGTGGCACGGGGTCTCCCATTGTTTGGTTACGAGGTTAAAAATCCCTGATACACTTTAATAAATTCAGCAGTGAGCACATTATAAAATGTAATTAAATGCCTCAGCCATCGTCTCTTCCTTTACCGGCGGTGAAATTTAATTGAGGCCACCTGAGGGGCTGAAATAAATCACAGGTGATGACTCCGGGATTCATGTTGCTCCCCGGGAGAGGGAGTGAGGGCATCACCGTCAACTTGTGGGGAATTCAGGGGATCCCCGCTCAGCAGGGACCTGCCAGGACTCAGATACAAGGTGGCAATGGCTTCTTCAAAGGGGGAGAATGATTTTAGTGGGTCCCCTGGATCTTGAAGGTGCTTCTGGTTTGGCTTCAATATTAAAAAAAAAAAAAAATCTGTAACCTGGGGCCAGGAGGAATGGGTGTGGAGAACTTTGTGATTCCCTGTCTGCCCCTGTCACCCTGTGTCTGCACTTTCCTGCCTCTTGCCCCGCATATGAGCCCTCTGTCAGCTGTGCTACCATTTGCTCAATGCCCTGACTGCTCATCTGTCCTACCATTTGCTCAGTGCCCTGACTGCTCATCTGTCCTGCCAAGGTAGACTTCTACCCGGAGACCCTCTCAAGAAGACACTTTCTCTGTCTCCTCCCTTTGGCCGAGACCGGCACCACCATGCCTCCAATTATAACTTATGGATCCTCACGGTCTTCTCTCTGTCTCGATGAAGTGACAGCTGGGTAATCTGATTAATTAGCCCAGTCAGAAGCAGTGAGAGGAGAGAGTTAATTTTCCTTCCCCTCTGCTTTCACGAGCTGACATGGATTTCAGCAGTGGGCAGGTAATCAGAGACATTGCCTCCTCATGGATTATTCTACCAGGAGACAGGGAGGGCTGGGAAGAACACAGGCTCAGGGTGAGACCCGTATGGGTTAGATTCTTAGCTGGACTGCTTACTGGTCCTCCTGTGCCTTGCTCTGCTCTTCTGTGAAATGAAACAAGCCACAGGATGCTGGGATCAGGTGAGCAGAGGGACGACACCAAGTGGCCACGCACATTTTGGCCTGGAGAATGCAGGTCATTTGTCCAAGGATCCACACCATGTAAGTGGCAGAAATGTGTCTACAATCCAGGTCTTCTGACTTCAGAGTGGGGGGTGGGGGAAGCCTCCACAATGGATATGGATGTCAAATAATCACATTATATACTTTGGAGATCTCACCACTTTACTTGTCGGGTATACTCAATAAGACTAGAAGGGGAAAAGGGGGAAAAAATCTCTCTGCTAATCAGCTAAGGAAATGAGTTGCACAGCCCTAAAAAAGGGGTTGACGCACTTTTTCTGTAAAGGGCCAGGTAATAATTATTTTCGGCTTTGTGGGCCATAACATCTCTGTCACAGCGACTTAACTCTGCTGTCGTAGTGAGGAAGCAGTCACAGACGATGTATTAAATGAGTGGGTGAGGCTGTATGCCAATCATGCGTTATGTACGAAAGCAGGTGATGGGCTGGTTTTGGCCTGAGGGTCACAGTTTGCCAAGCCAGGCACTCAGTCATGGTCCTTGGATAGCTTTATCATGTTCTAACTGGTGCATAAATCCTTGAGGCAGAGCGATGATGACAATGACAAAAACAATAATAACCATAATGTGTCAGGCACTCAGCTCAGGCCTTTTCCAACTACGTTACCCCATTCATCCTCCTAACAAGCCTGGGAGGGAGATATTATGACTCCTTTTCCCCACGAGACAAAACTGAGACCTAGAGGTCAAAGTGCCCCAAATCTCCTAGCTAGTAGTTGGCAGACCGGACCTCTGCAGTGAACCCTTGCCCACACTCCATGGGGCAACTTGATGACGTAGAGGCCCTTTCCATTCGGAAATGAATGCCGCTCTGTCTCCTCGGGAAGCCCATGTTCAGGGCCTTGTCCCTAGTTTAAACCCCAAATACATGTGAATTGATTTGACCCTGATGCCTCCATTCCATCCCAGTCCTCTTATTAGTTCTAAACAGGTAGCTGTGCCATTGCTCTTTGTTTTGAGTCAACGCCATGGGAATCCCTGACTCTCCCCTGAATGGTCTCTTCCATCAGGAGCAAATAGCACTCTCCTCGCTCATCCCTCCCATCTCTTACCAATGTCAGCCCCCTCTGTCTTGTTCCTTCCCCTGCGACAAGGCACCCAGGCAGTCTTATGTATATACTGACCAGCACCAGGTGGTTCTCTGGATGCCTCTGTAGCCATCAAGGGCCCTAAACAATGAAATTTGGACCTTGGGAAATGGGTTGTAGCTGTCTCAGGGAGAAAATAATGCCCAAATACACAAATAAACTCAACTTGGCCTCAAAACACCATGGAACTGTAACCTTTAGAGACAGCACATAATTAAAAAAAAAAAAAACCTTTTAGATCTCATATATTTGAATTGTATATTAAAGCAAATAGAGTTGTTCCCTCCTATGTGAATAATAACATGAGCAGCTTTAGCCAAGAATTGGTTGGCCCCTGGGATAAATCAGGAGGATTTTAGCCGGCGACTGGCCTGTGACCCCACAAGAAAAGTTGAACGGTCTCAGTCTTATTAGTTGCTGGTATCTTGGAGCCCAGAGAATTTGCCACTTGATTTGAACGCAGCGCTGTTGCTAAGAACTCACTCAGTCTGTCGTGCCCCTGGGCTGGAAGCTTAAAGGCAGCTCGGAGCTTCCATTTCATTTGTGGTGGTTTCTGAGAATGAGCTCTCGGATTTGGTGCCCCTGCTCAAGCCCCAGCTGTACCACCTAGAATGGAGTTATGACGAGTAAATGAAATAATACATCTAAAGCACTTAATCTGAGTCCTGCCATGCAGTAGGTGCTCAATAAATGTTAGCCGTGATTATCACTAGTTTTCTGTGCCCAGAGGTCTTTATCTCCATGGAAACATTTAAGGATAGTGTAGCTTGCGTCTGAAAGGGTAGAGAGCTTAGAGGCTGCAACAGACAGCTTCTTGTGGTCTTTTCCAGTTCTAGGACTGCATCGCTTAAACAATTTTTACATTTGGCTCAGAAGGAGACACATTATCAGGGATGGATTGCAAGGCTTTAATTTTTTTGGAAACTGAGTTCAATCCTGAAGTACACCAGATACTGGTCGTGGGACTTTGAACAATGAAGTTTTCATTTTCCTTACTTCTAAACTAGGAATACAGCCTCATAGGATTGTTTGGATTAAGTGAAGAAATGGCTCCAAGAGCCATATCCCCACTTGGGATACATACCAAGCCCGAGCATTAGTCCTCTGTGGACTGATTATTCTGCGATGTGGATTTTTTTTATTGGGGGGCTGCAAGTGGGATCACGACAGCTCAAGTGGGAAAGGCCTGGGCTGGGGAAAAAAATGGCCTTGTAAGGGTCAGGGCTGATGTTTTGAGCCTGGGTGGGGTGGAGAGTTGGAGGAGGGGGGAGGAGAAATTGGAGGGAGCGCCTATTTTTGTCCCAGCCGGACTGGGCTATTCTCCCCTTGGCCACCAGAGGGAGCTCTTAAATGCATGAGACCCCCCCCCCCCCCCCCACCGACCCCCTCCCCCCAGCACAGCATCCCGACTCTGTTCTAATGAACTTCAGGGTTCCTTCCCCTTGCTTTAAAGCAAATCCCAAAGCCCCCACTGCTTTATTTCCCTCATGAAATGCATCGCTGTCTGAAATTACCTTGGGCTTTTATTTATTTACTCACTATCTGACTCCCCCTCTGGACTCCAGGCTCAGACGCTGTATTGGTTTCCTATGGCTGCCGTAACAAATTTCCAGAAACTCAGTGGCTTCGAACAACACCTGTTTATTACCTTACAGTTCTGGGGATTAGACGTCCAAAATCAGACTCACAGGGCTGAAGTCGAGGTGTGTCAGCAGGGCTGGCTCCTTCTGGAAGCTCTAGGGAAGAATCTGTTCTCTTGCCTTTTCTAGCTTCCTTGGCTGTTGTCCTTTCTATCCCCAAAGACAGCAACTGTCACATCTCTTTCTCTAACTTGGGCCCTCCTGCCTCCTCCTTCCATATATAACGACTCTTATGATTACATTGGGCTCACCTGGATAAGCTTTAATTTAATCAATCTGCAAAATCTCTTTTGCTTGTTAGGTGACATACTTACGGGTTCCAGGGATTAGGACATCTTGGGGGAGGGATGTGGGCATAATTCTACTCAACGAAATATTGTTGAAAAACTGCAGGAGTGACGGCTGAAATGAACAACATACTGTTACACCACCTCCCAAGACTCTGCAGCTCTTCCCTGAGCTTATAAGGGTCAGTGTTCACCATTTCCTTTGCTCTTTCCAGACAGAGGGAGGAGGCACGGACATACAGGGTGGGTTGAATTCCGTGTATCTGGAGAGCAGTCTGGACTAGAAACACCCAGTTTGTTCTGTCTGTGGTTCAAATCCTAACTCAGTGACTTCTTAGTTACAGACAATTGCTTATTGCTTCTAAGCCTGTGTTCCCGTCTATGAAATTGGCTGTCATTTATCGAACCCAAGCTATGTGACCTGAATTAAAAACCCCAGCCCTGGCCTTTATTTGCTGTGTGACCTTGGGCAAATGGCATAGTTTCCTGATTTACTTGGTGAAATGAGGCTAATCCTAACAGCTGCTGCATTCTTGCGCGTCATGTATCGTAGTAGATGGATTACATGAGATAATATATGTCAAGGGATTATTTGACAATAGTGCTTGGCGTACGATAATGCCCAACAAATAGCATACTTATTTTTATTTTTCTTATTTCTTTTCTTTTTCGTCTTCGTCTCCAGCATGTTTTTCTCCTCCTCTTGCTTTGCTATATCATCACCTGTTTTTACCTGTTAAATGTTTTTAAAGTCTTTTTGTTTCTTTTTAAAGTTTTTAATGTATTTATTTTGAGAGAGAGGGAGTGAGAGCAGGGAAGAGGCAGAGAGAGAGGAGGAGAGAGAATCCCAAGCTGGCTCCGCACTGTCAGCACAGAGCCCGACGTGGGGCTCGATCTCTACCTGTTAAATGTTTATAGATGTGTTTTGAACACCTGGCTCTTCTGTTAGCCTGAGTTCCTTCCCACCAGGTCAGAGCCCGAGTTTCTCATGTTAAAGCTCTTCATAATGCGAGTGATTTATTAATGTCGGTTCCTTGTGTCGAGGCTTCTGTATGTCCATCTGGCTCCTGAGGGGGTTTCAAAGACTAGGGCTCCTGGTTTATCCCCTTTCTGTATGGAGGAACTTCTGAGAGAGCGTAGACAGGTACTTGTAAGAGAGAAGAACCCTCCTTCCCTGCGATACTCCCATTCTGTATGCTAGAAATGGAAACATCTGAGAAGACATTTCTATTATTCTACCCCTGGGACTGAAGGCACCAGGAACGCACACAATTCTGCCTCCACGTCTGTATGGCTTGTTATCAGAAAATTAGAGTAGAAAAGAAGCTTTGTTCAGCTATGGAGACATCTTAATAGGCGCTTTGATTGTTAAACAGAAGTTTCTGTATCAGTTTAATTGCTGTAAATGCTGTTTGCCTTCTCTGTTATGATAAGGCCTGGATTTTCATAGATTTTCTCCCCCCCCCCTTCCCTTTAAACAGTTTCTCTTTGCTTTAAGGCTTGAGTTGGCAAGTTTAATGAAATCCACACGAAGAAAGGAAAGAGGGGATCTCAAAGTTCACATCTGCCCACCCACGGACGAAACCACACGGAGATTATTATTGCTTGAGACTAATGATGCTGTAGCTGCGTAATGTAATTGACAGAATTCACCCCTTCCATCACCCCTTCCATCAGATACTGGGAAATGAAACCAAACAACTAAACTTAATTACTTCTACTTCTTGAGAAGGTGCTATAATTGAGAATAACAGCCTAACTGGGATATGAATCTAAAAGTGAGATGTGCTTATAATAAAAGAGGATTTGTTCTCTGCAGACTTGAGCCTCAGAAGTACCGTTTTGGTTTCTTTCGGGGCAGGGGTGGGGGGGCGCGAGGTGGCTAGAGTTGTGGAAGACATCCAGATCAGGGATTCTCAACCTTGGCATTTGCAACACTTGGGGCTGGTTGATTCTTTGGTGTAGGGACTGGCTTGTACGTTGCAGGATGTTGAGCAGCATCCCTGGCTGCTATCCACTGGATGTCAGTAGCACCTCCCAACCCCAGTGTGACAACCAGAATTATTTCCAGATATTGCCACTTGTCCCCTGGGCGGGGCAGAAGTCACCTTGGTGGAGGACACTGGTGTAGGGCCTTTGGAGGACTTAGGAGCCATTACAGAATTACTCCTTGAGGTTCTGCTGGTACTGAGCTGTGCGACCTTTAGCAAAGTCACTGCATTTCTCTGAGCCCTTGTGTCTTCCTTGTAGGGAATAACGTGAACACTGACTGCACAGGGGCGTGGTTTCCAGGGATGAACTGCACAGCATAATGCCTGATGTATACTGAGCGATCAGCTGACTCAGCGCTTCGTTATAATACTCTTGAACTCAGCAAACACATCTGAAGTATTTACTTTGGCTCTGTGATGCAGAGGTGAAGGTGTGGTCCCTGTCCTTGTGGGAGAGGCAGATACACAGAGACTCCTTGGTTCTCCCTTATTCTGCATCCATGGAAGACATTGCTAATCAATCGTGGTGTTCTTTCCTACTGGGCCTCAGGATCTTTCTTAACACGGTTTTCTAGACAGCCACTACCAATGTCCCATGAGATGAAGCCCATTTGGCACTCCTAGTTTTCTAGACTCCCCATGACAAGGCTGGGTATCTGTGCACGCTACCGCTCTCTCTCCAGCACAGCTGTCCCATCTGTACCTGCCCCGGTGCAGGAGAACGCATTTTAGAGAGTTAGCAAGGAGCGTCGGTCTTTCCAAATCAGAGTGAAGTCTCCAAAGGAGGTGGCAATGGAAAGAAAGCTCTCTTTCGCTCTTTTTTAAAATTCATTTTTCTTTCTTGTCTTTTTAGTTTCCCTCAGAAATTGAAACAAATGGTCAAATGGCTCGGACTTGGTGACATTTAATGGTTAGCCCAACTAGAGGAGATTCCACCGGTGATGATGCTGATTGATCTATCATGCTGTCTCTCTCATGGGTTTTCTCTGCCCTTTGGGCTTGGAAAATCACCAGCTCTCCTAGAAATGGTCCCAGTTTCACAAGGGTGGAATCGGGGTTTCTGGGAACAGCTTTCAGAGGACTGTGGGCAGTGTCATTAGACAGAGGAGGGGAGTGAGTGGGTTGGGGTTAAATGCTCCCTGATCGGTTCAGACATGCCGGGCTCCCAGCGAGCACATCGCTCCATTAGCAATCGCTGTGAAAAATGAGGTGTGTGTTTGCAGCTCTGAAAATAAGAAGCGGGCTCCATCTATCTGGCCTGAGAAATGAGAGCTGGTGTGTGGGTCAGCCGGTTGTTCCCTGTCTTCCTAGCTGGCGAAGATGCCACGGGCAGAACTGCTTCATTTCTGCTTCGTTTCACACCGCCCTGGGGCCTTTGAGGTCTGGGAGGAGGGATGCCAGGGCAGCCGGGTCATGGAGTCAAGGTGGGGGCTGGTGCTCAGCATCTGCGAAAGAAGTCTCAGAACATAGTCAGAGGTGAGGGGATAATAGAGGTCGCTGGGATTTCACCTAAAGCATGAAAGGGAAGACCAGATGAGGGCAAGTACCCAGTCTGAAGTCTGTATGATTTATTGTTTCTTCCTCATTCCCATTCATCCATCAGCCTATCTATCCATTCATTTATCTATCCATCCATCCATCCATCTACCCACCTACCTATCCATCCATCCATATATACATACATACATAAATACATACATCTACCCACCTACCTATCCATCCATCCATCCATCCATCCATCCACCCACCCACCCACTGACTATTCTATCCACCCATCTACCCACCTGTCCATCTACGCACTCATCTGTCTGTCCACCTACCTGTCCGACCATTCATCCATCCAGCTATCCAGATATTCAGCCAGCCAGCCAGCCAGCCAGCCATTCATTTAGCCAACCACCCACCTACCCATCTGCCCATCTACCCACTCATCTGACCATCCACCCACGTATCCAACCATTCATCCATCCACTCACTTACCAACCCCTCTATCCATCCATCTGTCCATCCACCCCCTCTTCCATCCACTACTCATCAATCCATCTACCTATTTTAACATGAGTTTATTTAGATGGTATGTGTTTGGACATGTTTTACATAGTTACTGACAATATACAGCAAGTGATACTAGTTTTCTATATAGAGTGTGCTTTTAACATAAGTGTGTTTAAACAAAAAGAGCTAACTTAAAATAGTAATAAAATAATTTTGTGGCTGGACAGGACACAACAAGACTGGGAAAGTGGGACGTGCATGCCTGGCATTTGGAAATCTACTGCATTGGAACTTTGCACACAAGGGCATATGATCTAGACTCCCTCAAATCTGGACTCACATTACTGTGCAGCCTCCAACGTGTATGATCTTGCACAAATGACGTCCTTTCTCCAAGCCTCGGTTTCATTGTCTGTAAGGTGGGGATGGTAACAACCCCCTGTCTTTGGGGTGGTTTTGAGGATGTAACGAACTAAAGCCTGTGAGTCACTTAACACATGCCTGGCACAATCTAAGCACTCTGTAAATGGAAGCAGAACTCATTTTTATTCTTTCCACAGCTGATTTCTTTCAAGGCATTCCCTGGTTGCCCTGCCCAGGGGACCTTGCTGAAGTCAAGGTGACACGTGTTAAACCAGTGTTCCATTTGGCTTTGGTTTAGCAAGTGATGGTGGTAGGTCACTGTCCTTCCTGAAGCTGGAGAGCCTCCCTCTTCCTTCTCGGGCTTGGCCGGAGCCCGCCCCACTCTGATCCTCTGTGTAACAGGCTCTTCTCCTCTCTTCTCTCCCTGCAGACACACTGTCCGTGCCGCGCTGGTCCCCGCAGATCCCTCGTAGAGACCTCGGCAACTCCATTAAGCACAGGTAGGCTGGATTCCTGTGGGCACCGGTACCCACCTCCGGTAGATAGCTGGCCCCCAGAGTGGGGGAAGGCCAGGCAGATATTTTGCTTCAGTTCCTATGTCATCATGCCTCTCTCTCCTCTGCCAAGCGAGACCTCAGTGTGCCCCCTGGGGACTGAGATGTCGGCTTCTTATTAACCTGGCCCTTATAAAATCAGCACATAATGGTTAAAAACCAGGGATTTGGAGTCAGACTGTCCTGTGTTCGCATCCTGGCTAATAAAGCTTTGCAACCAGAAGGAAGTTACTTAACCTCTCTGAGGCTCGGTTTTCTCATCAGATAATTCTGCCTACCCTTAGGGTGTCATAAGGATCAATGACATAGTATATGTAAAGTGCTAAGCAAAGGGCTCATAATAACCACTCGGTTAAACGGTATCATTGTCAAGAGAAATGTTGTACAGCCTAATTTTGGGTCTCCCTACCCAGAAGACAAGATTGGATTCTGAACTCAGAGATACTCACTCTCTGGTGAGCTGTAGGTCAGCCCAGAGCTCCAGCCCTGTTGGGTCCGTGGAATAACCTCACCAGGGGTACACCTGTCCTATCAGGAAGGACGTTGTATCTACTAGACATCCCTTCTAAGCAGTTCTTTGACTTTCCAGATTTAACTTTCTACGTTTTATGTCATTACCCTCACAGTCTCTTCACAAACTCATTGGGGTAAGTAGCACAAGTGTGATCGTATCCATTTGACAGATAGGGAAACTGAGGCCCTGCACGATTGAGGGATGGTTCTACAAACTAATTGACCTCGGCACTCTGTATTCTTTGGACACTGCTGCTCAGAGATTTCTTTCTATGTACCCAGAGGCGTCTGGGAACTAGCCGAGGGACCAGTTCACTCATTCATGGATTCTTTGCACTAGTATTTGTAGAGAATTTACATGCCTTGGTTTCAGCACTGCGCAAGGCGCCGGGAGCCCTTGGGGAGCTCGCGGTGCAGTCGAGGGCTAGATGCTTAACAGACCATGACAGTGTGTGGCATTAGGGCTATAAGGTGGGGGGTGGGGGTGGGCGGTACCAGGGGCAGACATATCGCCATGGGCGGGTGGGCCCGAGGTAGGAATGAGCACCCTGTCTCCCGGAATGGCACCTTGTCAACAGGTTTTCAAAGAAATATGTTGACAGAATAGTTGTTAAGACCCAAATGAGAAAACGATGGAGGAAGCAGTGAGAAATACGTGATAGACACGTCCGTGGTCGGGCCGTGAGCCGCAGAGAGAAAGGCATCAAAAAGAAGGGCCTTTTTTGTGTGCTTCCCAATACCCCGGGCTCAGTTCTACCCCTGGATCGGTCCCACCCCTGGCTCAGCCCCGTCCCTGGATCGGCCACGCCCCTGGCTCAGCCCCGCCCCTGGATCGGCCCCGCCCCTGGCTCAGCCCCGCCCCTGGATCGGCCACGCCCCCGGCTCAGCTCCGCACCTGGATTGACTCCACTTCTGGTTCAGCTCCATCTTGGGTTGGCCACACCCCTGGCTCAGCTCCCCCTCTGGATTGGCTTCACTCCTGATCAGCTCCACCTCCGGATTGGCCACACCCCTGACGAAGTTTCATCCCTGGATTGACCCTGCCCTAGCTCCATCTAGCCCTGGTGGCACAGCCCCATCCCCCAGCTTTAGCAATTTAGATCTGGTGGTACCTCATATTCGAATGCTGATTCTCAGAGGAAGGATGATGGTCTTGGGCATCAGGAATGTCTTCTTAGTGGAGCCAGGACTGGGGATGCCCTGTTACTCTTCAGTGTGACCCCGGACCCCATGCCAGGACGGGAGACCTAGACTCACCCCAGCCTTGGTGAAGAAATGAAATTGAAATCCCATTCCATCCACTGTCCTCAGAGTCACCTCAGGCAGAGCTCAGAGAGAGAGCTGGTCCCAGAGATGGGAGAGGACTGGAGAGGAAAGAGAACTCCCGGCTACAAAGCTCATGCCGCCTCCCCTCCATCCCCACACTGCTGGCCAGGGGGGTGGACCACAAGCCCAGTCACCATTCCTAAGAGCTGCCAAATCCCATAAAGTAGACCCTGCCAAACTCACTGGCCCCGTGGAAGGGGCAGACAAAGGCTCAACCAACCCCCAGTCCAGAACTGGAGAGGGAGTCTTCTTAGCCACAAGAGTCTCCGTTCAGAATGTTGCTATTTGCCTCCATGCGGAGGCTTTGAGCTGCGCCTCATTCGGCTTGGAGAGTGACTGACCCAAATCAAGCAAGTTGGTGCAGCAGAGGGCTGCAACCTTGCCCTCAAAATTCTCAAGCACCAAGTTACATAATCACTTCTGATTTTCATTTTGACACTCGGAGGCAGTGGAGATTAGCTACAATTCCTGCTGAAAGTGGCAAAAATTGAAAATGAAAATTAACTCTGACCCGGCAACCTGCAATACTTTTCTCGGGCAGCCCGGCCACTGCCTGGTATCTCTTGGGGGAAGAAAGCGCCCCAGCGGCCGCGGGAGCCCCTGGAAGTTAATCGTACGCACCTCTGTTCCTGGCTGGCAGCTGTATATCAGGGGCGTCCAAACTGCCTTCTGTTGGCAACAAGTGGTGGGGGGGCAGGGGGTGGGGGGAGAAGATGAGCCGACGGTCTGAAAAGAGCTTTCACTTTAGAGACTCTTCTGCTACTCAGGTTTGAGGCCTCGGCTCTTCGGGGGGGGGAGGGGGAGGCCCCCGGCAAAGGTCCCCAGATGGTTTGATTGGCAGAGAGGGGGCACCGGTCTGCCAGCCTCCCAGGAGGCTCCACCTCACCTTGTGGTCCTCTGAGGGCAGTTCTAGCCCCCCACCCGTCACTCTGTCCCAGAACTGATCTTGGCATATAGCAGACCACTGGGCAATACCTGTTGAATGAACGCAGGATTATCATGAATGTCCAGGGGACAGTAGAGTCCCAGCCCAATCGAGTGAGGACTGACTACATGCCAGGCACTGTGAAGCCCCTTGCCGTGCACAAACTGTTTCATCCTCCCAGCACCTGTGAGGCCGGTCCTGCTTACCATCCCCACTTTACAGAGCGGGAGACTGAGGCTCCAGCGGCCCAAACAACCTGATGAAGTCACGCTCCTCGGAAGAAGCCAGGCTGGACGCCCGGGCCTGTGCACTCACCCTTCACGTGGTTCATCCTGCGAGACAGCTGGGGGTCACCGTCACCTTGGCCCTGAACGTTTTCTGTCTCTTTCCCACAGGTTTTCCACCAAGTACTGGATGTCTCAGACGTGCACAGTCTGTGGAAAAGGAATGCTTTTTGGCCTCAAGTGTAAAAATTGCAAGTAAGTGGCTGCACCAGGAAGTGTTTTCAGGGTGCCTGACGTCAGCTAGAGCCACGCTAGCCTTTGAACTGGCTTGCGGAAGCTTGGTTTCCTAGCTTTCGGGAGAATCGCTTGCCCTACGTTTCAGAACCGCGTCCTAAGTGAACCTCTGCCTTTGGGCGAGGGGTCAAGCAGCACAATTGTGAATGAAAACCAGAGGTGACGGATGGTGCCGGAGATGTTTACGGGGTGTGTGGAGCCACGGCGGTACTCTGCATAGTCACAGCATTTAACATGAGGGGTTGGCACAGTTTTTTTCTCTAGGTGACTGGATAGTAAGTATTTTAGACTTGGTGGACCCAGGGGTCTCTGTTACAGCCACTCAGCCAGGCCTTGTAGCTCAAAAGCAACCAGAGACAATATGTAAAAAAAGGGGTGTGACCAATGTATTTGTTCTAGTAAAACCTTATTTTCATAACTGCGCAGCCGGCTGGCTTTGGCTCCTCAGCTGTGGTTAGTTTACCAGTTCCTGAGTTAGAGTTTGTGAAGTCCTTTTCCTCTTTTTCTCCTCTGCGTTGTTGGGGCGGTGGCGGGGGGGTGGGTGGGCGGTGTTCTGATGCTCCCCATTTTACAGATGTGAACGCTGAGTCTCGGCAAGGGGAAGTCACCTGCCTGCGGGCACACGGCCCCGACCCCCTAACTCCCCTTCCTTCTGTGGCATCATGTCGCTCTCGAGCTCTCACAGCCCTCCCCAACTCCACACACGCATTCCAGGTCACAGCTGGCAAAAGACAGGGAGGTGACAGAATAAAGCTGATGTCCAGTATGGGCTCTGGAGTCAGAGTAAGATAGGTTCAAATCCCGGCTCTGTGATGCTCTTGCTGTGTGACCTTGGGCAGTTCACCTCACCTTTCTGTTCCTGCCTGTGTGTGTGTGTGTGTGTGTGTGTGTGTGCGCACGTGTGCACTTTATCTGCACGAAAGGAATAATCGTCACACCTGGCCAATACGGTCTAAGCATTCAGTAAATCAGCACGAAAGGACACAGCACGGTGCCAGCCTCTGAGCTCTGTCCTCTGTCAGAGGTCACAAATGCCTTTTTGCCTGGCCTCCCTCTCTCTCTCCCTAAGCCTGTGTGAAATACCTCCCTGGTCCAATCCCTAGAAAATTGTCAGTAATATTCAGTGCATCTTTCTGTCTGCTTTATAGGAGCCATTTAGTTTCAGAGAATGTAGGAGTCCCTCTGTCCTTGTCCAGCCCAGGCTGGGAACTCCCATTCGGGCTCCTTCAGGCCCCCCAACATCCTGTCCCTTGAGGGAGGGGGGAGGGGACAGCAGCAGCAGCATAAGGTGAGGTGGGGAGACTGTTACCATCTGGAGGCCCACGTCCCCACCTTGGTCTTCCTTAGACCCTGGTTCTCAGGTGAGCCCTCAGGGTGGTGGCCTCTGGGCTTTCTGACTCCAAGGCCAGGCTGTGGGGTCCAACTTGAAGGCTGTCTGATGCGTCCCATACCACAGCTTCTCGGGGGGGGGGGGGGGGGGGGGGGCTGTGTCATCCATGCGTAGTCACACTGTGTTCTGAGGGGAAGCGGCAGCCCTCACATCCTCACACCTGCGGAGTGGAGGCTTTGAAGTCAGGTAATTAGGTGACAGGGACGCAGCCAGGAGTCAGTGAGGCGGAACACCTCCTGAGCCATTTAATTTTCAGCCCTAGAGGCGGAACTCTGAGGTGGCCTTTGCTCCTGTTCTCTGTTCCAGAAGTAATGAACAAAGACTCAGACCCTGCCAAGGGTTGGGGGAGGCCTCTGGGGAAGGGGTGGCGGCGGTGGGGGGGGCGGACCTGGGGGAGAAGCACGGGCTTTGGAAGCAGCCAGACCTGAGTTTGAGCCCCAGCTCAATTGCTGCATTCTCTGTATGAGCTTGAGCGAGAGGCTTGTTGTCATCTCGCGACTCAGTTTTCTGATCTGCAAAGTGGGTTGACGCTGGTGCCCTCAATAGAGCTACTGGAAGGAGCCAGTGGAATGTTCTTGCCCTCGATTACGGTGTTTCGTCAGAGAACGTTCTTCCTCACTCCACCTTGCGCAGAGACGGCTAGATAAGAGGCAGCATTCCAGCCATGTTTGGATTTTACCGTCGATCTCACCACTTTGCTCAGCTCTCAGAAAAGCTGCCAGAGCAGTGAAAGCAGAGTCCGGAGCTGCTATGAAAGTTCCGACATGCTTCCGGTGTTTTTTTTGACACTTGTGTAACGACAACAATTTTGTACTTGTGTTAACTACAACAGAGCTTAGAGCTATCTCTAGTACGTAATTATGAGCTGGCTTTATTTTTACTGCTGTCACCAGCTGAAGTTTGGATTCACTCTTCCATGAACCAAATACTGCAGTTTTTACGTGGTTTTGAAGATGGGCAAAATTTGGGACACACTGATGGGCTGACAGAAGGGTTGGATGGGGGACAGAAACGGGTAACGCACAGACGCCGTTGTCAAGGGGTTTAGGGAAAGACGCACCTACAGGGAAATGGATTTCGGGGGGACTGAAGTGCATGCATAAAGAGAGTGACAGATGGCATTGCACAGAGGGGGCACGGATAATGGGGAGGCAGCTTTTTAGAAAAAAAATGGGCAGAACTGCTTGTTCATTTACTCAGCTGTTTATGAGCAGCTACTCCATAAATGTGCCAGGAGCTCTTCTAGGCAGCAGGGAGATCACAGTGAATAAAACGCACAAAACCCCTGCCCTCCTGGACCTTACGTGCTAGGGGAGGGGAGGGACAGTAAGCAACCCAGTAAAACAGATCATCTGTGCAGAGGGTGCCAGAAACTAAAGAGAAGAAGGAAGCAGTGAAGGAAGAGAGGAAGGGCCGGGCTTAGGGCTAAGATTTTAATTAAAGTGCTCAGGGAAGACTTTATACTTGAACCGGAACTTTGGAAAAGCTGTGTCTGTGGCACTGGACATTTCCTGTTCTCTGGAAGCATTCCAGAGCCATGGATTTGAATCTGCCCTGAAGGCAATGACTTTTTTAGTTTGCTTGTTCTTTTTGTTGCTGTTGTTGTTTGTTTTTTAAACCTAAAGCAATGTTGGTTCTGTTGTTGCTAGAAACTCCCTGGGTGAAAAGGATTGGATTGGACCCTGGTGACTCTACAGTGGTCCCTGGGCCAGCAGCAGCAGCACCTGGGGGCTGTTTAGAAATGCAGACTCTCAGACCATGCCCAGACCTGCTGCACCAGACTCTGCAATTTAAGACTGTCCTGGTGATTCTTGCACGCATTAAGGTCTGAGAAGCACTCCTCTGAGTGATCTCCAAATTCCCTGTTAGAGCTGATTTTCTTTGTCTAGATAACGGGTCTCAAACTTGGGTGTGCATGAGAATCCCCTAGAGGGTGTGTTAAAACACAGATTCCCGGGCCCGCCCCAGAGTCTGGGGTGGAGCCCCAGGATTTGCATTTCGGTAAGTTCCCCGGTGCAGCTGATGCTGCTGGTCCTGGGACCACTGCTCTACAAAAAAGTGGTAGTTTGCCAACATCAAGCTTTCTTTTCCAGCCTGACATTTCAGCACATGAGGTTTGTGTTTGGGGCTTTTGTTGTTTTTTTTTTGTGGTTTTGTTTTTTTTTGTTTTTTGTTTTTACAGACTGGTCGATCTTTGCTCACTATTTTTCAGGCTTTTGTGCCGTTTCATCTCTTGGCCTCAGTGCTATAAACTTGATTCTTCTTCATCATCGTCTCTCCAGTAATATTTGTGTGAGAAGCCAAACAGATAAGGCATGACTGGAACCCAGGCTGTAGGTCAGACACACACACCTGCATTTGGATCCTGACTCTTCCACGAATAGCTGTGTGACCACTTCTGAGCCCCATTTCTTCTCCTGTCCAAATAATATCTACCTCACTCGACTGTTTAAAAAAACAACAAAAATACAAACGAATAAACAAAACAAAAATTAAGTGAGCTAATACGTAAGGTAAGATGCTCAGTCTGTACCTGGCACATTATAAGAACTTCATAAACGAAAGCTAACGCTGTTACTAACTTCACGGATTAATTTTGGGGTACCCCCCCCACCCAGGAAGCCAGGATACTTGCGAACGTCTAACCCCCTTTCCTCCTGCCTCGGCTTAATGGCCACTTCCTCCGGAATTATCATCAGCTGTCTTGTTGGCGTTCTGAATAGAGAGATTAGCGAACTAATAGGAAATTATGCTCAGAAAGCAATTTGCAGTTATCTGAATTGAGGACTTTTCATCTAATAGGTTCATGAGCGCGGAATGGAGTTTTCGTTCTAAGTGGTCGGATGTCAGCACCATCCACGTATTGTCTGCTGACTGCAGATTCAGCTGCAGGAACGTGCTGATGGGTTTCCCAGCCCTCGTTCATGCCTTGTCTGCATCTTTCCTCCTCGGGGTCCTTCCACAGGTTTCCGCAGAGCTGAGTTCTGGTTCCTTGGAAACCCGTCCACCCCTATCTGCGTTTCTTACGGGATAGTGCACAGCGGTGAATTCCGTGGCTTGTGCTCTAAGCAGGGAGAGTTTGAACCGAGGTATTTTTGTGCATATGTGTGTTTTTTGTTTTTTTGTTTTGTTTGCTTTTACTGCATGGGCTGAGTATGGAAGGGAGGGGGACGTCTTTCAAAACTGTCGGTGGAGAAGTAGCATTTGAATTATCTGTCTCTCCTGCGTGTTTTAGCCTCCCCTCTCCCCACTCCTTCTTTTGGGTTGGGTTCAGTTCAGTCAGCATCTCTGGTTCGGTGTGTGCTGTGAGGGGCGTTTCTGTGCTACCTCTTGGGGTTCGAAGGTGAAAGAGACACCGTTGCTGTCCTCCAGATGCTCATGGTCACTGCTAGTGACTTAAAACTTAAAATCATCACATCTGAGTCCCTCCCAAGACTTCTTGGCCCAGACTCTGGCCATAGGGCGTAGAAACCTGCATTTTTTAAATTTATTTATTGACAGAGAGAGAGAGAGAGAGAGAGAGAGCGAGCGAGGGAGGAGCAGAGAGAGAGGGAGAGAGAAAATCCCAAGCAGGCTCCACACTGTCACTGCAGAGCCCGATGTGGGGCTCAAACCTACAAATCATGAGGTCGTGACCTGAGTCGAAATCAAGAAGTCAGATGCTTGACCGACTGAGACACCCAGGTGCCCCGAAACCTGCATTTTTTTTTTTAACGTTTGTTTATTTTTGAGACAGAGACAGAGCATGAACAGGGGAGGGGCAGAGAGAGAGGGAGACACAGAATCGGAAACAGGCTCCAGGCTCTGAGCTGTCAGCACAGAGCCCGACGCGGGGCTCGAACTCACGGACCGTGAGATCATGACCTGAGCCGAAGTCGGACGCTTAACCAACCGAGCCACCCAGGCACCCCGAAACCTGCATTTTTAATAAGCTTCCCAGAGGATTCAGATTTGCACTGGGGTGTGAGTGAGAAACATGGTTCTAGAAGGAGGGGTGAAGCAGGTAGGTAATAATTACTGTAGGGGGATGTGCCCAGGCTGCACCAGGCTGGGAAAGGGTGCATACATGATGCACATCAGGGGGGCTGTCCCGGAGGCCTTTGAAGTCTTGAGGGAGGAGGGACACCTGGGTGGCTCAGTGGGTTGAGTGTCTGACTTCGGCTCAGGTCATGATCTCGCGGTTCATGAGTTCGAGCCCCATGTCGGGCTCTGTGCTGACAGCTCAGAGCCGGAAGCCTGCTTTGGATTCTGTCTCTCTCTCTCTCTCTGTCTCTCTCTCTCTCAAAAATAAATAAACATTAAGAAAACAAAAAAGAAGCCCTTGAAGTCTTGAGGAAGGAGTGGGAAGTAGCCAGGTGGAGCAGGGGGAAGGGTGTTCTGGGCGAGGTCACAGGCAAGGACACAGGCACGGGCAAAGCCTGGATCAGGACTTAGAAGGACTCGAGCATATTTTTCAGTTGTTTGTCCTGGGCGGGGCCTGGGGGCCGGGGAATACCGATTCTTCTGTGCAGACAGGGCACCAGGCTATGCTGCTGTGACTCGTGGGTGCTACTCCCTGTGGCTCCCAGCCTGGGTAGGGACCGCTCGCTCCCCATCCAGCCCCGTTCCTTGAACCCTGGAGCTGTCATCTTGCTGGAGTGGGTCACTTGCCAAGGGCAAGGCCTTGGGGAGGACAGTGCTGGTATCAGGGTGGCCTTCGCTTCTTGCAGGAAAGTAGGAGCAGGCAGAAGCCAGGAGTTCTGATGTTCTCCCGGTCACCTGCTCTTACGGCCTGAGACGCGAGGGGTCTGGGAGTCAGAATGCCTGGCAGGTGCTAAGTCTCCTTTTTCTCTAAGACCAGGGAGCAGCCGCTCCTCTGCTTTGAAGACGGAATGATGAAGTTAGCGGTCACAGAGCACAGTCTTCCCTCACCCACATGTGACCCGACGGTCTGCTTACCTTCCTGGCGACCTCATTTACCGGTTGCTGTGGGAGCCGCTGCAAACAGTTCATACCTGAGACCTCCCCGGGGGGGGGGGGGGGGGTTGCCCTTGGGTGATTGTGGCTGCCTCACCCCAAGGTGCCCAGGAAGAAGCCTCCCCCTGCTCTGGGTGGCTCAGAGCCAGGTGCAGGGTACAGAAGGCCAGCCTGCTTGCCTCAAGGCAGACACGCTCTGTGGTGCGGTTCGCAGCCCAGAGCCCCGGGGGGGATCAGGCTGAGACTAGAGTCACCTGAAACCACATCTTTGCTTAGCTTCTCCCCCATTCCTTATCCAGCTTCCCCCGCAAAGGAAACAGCCTCTCTTGGAGAACTCTCTCCACTCACAAGAACACCCATCTCAGGATCTGCTTCTAAGGAACCCAACTTAGCATAATAAAACAACAGCAGGGGGCAGAGAGAGCTGTTTAGGTCCTGGCTCTGCCCCATCCTGGCTGTGTGGTTCTGGGGAAGTTTCTAAACCTCTCTGAATTGGATGTCATAGGACCTGTGAGTGCACCAATCGCATTAATGACTTGAGGATTCCCTCAAATCAGAATCTTTCAATAATTTGGTCAGCATGTATTAAGTTGCAGAGACGGATTTTCTATTAATGCAAAGAAGGAAGAGAACCCTACTCACTAAATCACCTGCGTGGGTTGAAGTGAGGGAAAGTTCTGGAAAATGTAGCACATTTCCTCCTTTTCCATAGTTCTTGTTCCCCATTTGTCTTTTAGGATATTCTGAACCATCCTTCTTGGGAGACATGTTCAAGCATTTATAATGGGTTTTCTCAACCTCAGAACCATTGAAATTTGGGGCCTGATAATTCCTTGTTTGGGCAACTGCCCTGTGCATTGCAGGATAATTAGCAACGTCACTGGCCTCCACCCCCCAAATGCCAGGAGCGCCCCCAACACACACACACGCGTGCACACGTGCACACAGACACATACTCCATCCCAAGTTGTGACAACGAAAAATGTCTCCAGACATTGCCAGATCTTCCCAGGGGGAGCAGAATTGCCCTTGGTGGAATTGCCTCTGGTTTATATAGTGAAACAGTCATTGCCAACCAATGGGACTGTGGTATACTTGTAATTCAGTTCTAGAGTGCCGCTTTAATATTTATTTATTTTTGAGAGAGAGAGAGTGCATACACAGGAGGGGGCAGAGAGAGAGGGAGACACAGAATCCGAAACATGCTCCGGGCTCTGAGCTGTCAGTACAGAGCCCGATGCAGGGCTCGAACCCACAAACCGTGAGATCATGACCTGAGCTGAAGTCGGACGCTCAACCGACTGAGCCACGCAGGCGCCCCTGGAGTGCCAACTTTAGAGTGCCATTACAATATTCAATAATGCGATCAAACATCTCGGTTTGCCTGGGACTTTCCTGGGTTTAGCACTGGAAGTCCCATGTCCCAGGTGACCCACCCATGTTGGTTGGGGCATGTCTGTGCAAATAGAAACATTTCCTGTGTTCTAATTTAGGTCACTGCTCACTTCTGTAGGGGTGAGACCCATAATCGTTTCCCTGGGAAGGTAAAAAGTGAGTTTAGAAAACTGAGTTAACTAGCCCAAGCCTCCCAATTTATTCCAGTGTTTGAATGCCCTTTAAACACGTTCCTTCTCCTTCTGCCTTCGGTAGCTTGGCTGGATGCGCTCGCACTTATTTCTTTCCATATAAGCTGGCACTTTACTAATTTTCATTAAAAATTTTTTTTGTTAATGTTCTTATTTATTTTTGAGAGACAGACAGGCAGAGCATGAGCAGGGGAGGGGCAAAGAGGGAGGGGGAGACACAGAATCTGAAGCAGTCTCCAGGCTCTGAGCTGTCAGCACAGAGCCCGACATGGGGCTCAAACCTGTGAATCGTGAGATTATGACCTGAGCTGAAGTCGGATGCTCAACCGACTGAGCCACCCCGGCGCCTCTACTGATTTTCATTTCAATGAGCCGTGGCTCTGTTATTGGATCTTTCTATTTGGATTTTGTGTACTTATTGGTTCTTCTCTGGGGCTGTATGTTCTCCTAACCTGTGTTTTTGCATCCAAATACCGTGTTTTATCTGAAAATTTCCTGGTTTTGCACAGTGACTCCAGCCACAGGTGATGAGGTGGAAGTGTGGAGTAAGCCATGGTTGGTTTGAGCAACGGGGTGCACTCATTTTCCTGGCCCTGGAAAGACTGAGGAGTTGATGAACACGATGCTGCAGCTGCCATGAAGTTCCTGGAAGCTTCGGGAATTTATACCCCACACAGGATATTGGCAGGATATAATTATAAGCATGCATTTCAGAGATCACCAGCTTGAAGCCTGAACTTACTTTTCCATTAATAGAAACATTTCTGTTTTTGCAACAATCAGAATGGGAATTCACAGTCCCTTATGGGAGTTTTTGCCTAGTACGTGCAAAACTTTGGGTCCAATCACAGTTGTATGTGGAGGATGATTATTTTACTGGAGGGGCACCTGGGTGGCCCAGTAGGTAAGCATCCGACTCTCGATTTCGTCTCAGGTCATGATTTCACGGTTCATGAGATCAAGCCCTGCTTTGGGCTCCGTGCTGACAGTGCAGAGTCTGTTTGGGATTCTCTCTCTCCCTCTCTCTCTGCCCCCCCCCCCCACTCTCTCAAAAAAAAAAGTAAAGAAAACAACTTAAAAAATAATTCTGCTAGATGCTGAGATGGGCATTGAGTGTGATGGATGGTGCTGATGGGATCATGTATTGAGGGCTTACTAAGTGCTGGACATTTTGCTGAACAGCTCGCATGCGTGAGCTCATGTAATCCTTGCAACAACCCTGGAAGGTAGGGTCTGTTCCTCCCCATGTGACAGATGAAGAAACGGAGGCCTTCAGGAGTAAATGCAAAGTCTCCCAGTAGGTAGATCTGCTCATCAAACCACCGGTCTCTCTGACTCAACATCCCAGACTCTTAGCCACTTTATGTGGGTAAAGGGCCAGCCACACAGTAGGCCAGCAACAAATGCTAGCCCCCTCTCTGCTTCTCCTTGACTTAAACAGGCAGAATGGAAGATGCAAATCTGATCTCAACCTGACCTCAGACCAGAGCTAGTAATCTTTTTCCTCCTCATTCCCCAAGCCTGCTACCCTCTCCTCTATTTCTTGAATTGAAAGATGGCGAAGGTGGGGGGCGGTGCCTGGGGGGCTCGGTCGGTTAAGCGTCTGACTTCGTCTCAGGTCATGATCTCGCAGTTCACGGGTTCGAGCCCTGCGTCAGGCTCTGTGCTGACAGCTCAGAGCATGGAGCCTGTTTCGGATTCTGTGTCTCCCTTCCTTTCTGCCCCTCCCCCGCTCATGCTCTGTCTTTCTCTCTCTCTCTCTCTGAAAAATAAATAAAAACATTAAAATATATATTAAAAAAAGGAAGATAGCAAACGGGTCTTTGTGTTCTGATGAACACCTGCGGGTCCTAGGAACCAAGAAAACTCTGTGGTCACTCTCTCCTCTCTTGGGGAAGTTGCAGGATGGGGAGGGCGGGACATCTCCAACAGCTAATAAATCCACAGCTTTCCTGCAGTATATCCTCTTATGGAGAGAAGTGCTGGGTTTTCCTGATCATTTTTCATTATTTTTTGGAGCCTGCGGTATGATTTATATGTTAACACTCCCCACCAACCTTGTTCATCTCTGTTGTTGGGTTTTTTGTTGTTGTTGTCGTTTTTTTTTCTTACCCAGTCGCGGGCCAAAGAGCTCAGCCTCACTGAGTTGTCAGCGGGAAGGGGAAGAAGTGTTTTGATATCCTCCACTGAGAGCATATGGGGCATTTCTCGAAGCATTGGCTTAAATGAGAGACCACAGGGGAACCAAGATGAGACAAAACTGCTCAGTTGGGGGAGTCAGTGAAACAAGCCCCACTATAAAGGGGGCAATGATTTCGTTTTGTGATTTTGCAAGAAGCCTTGAGGAGCACTTAGTGCGGTGACCTGGGAGAAGGAGAGCAGAACGCAGGAATATAATGTGTGAGGGAGCTTTGTGCCCTTTAATTGTACATATTCTGCCCGTAGAAGTGGGTGGGGCGGGGCCGGGAGTGGGGGAGGGGGTCTTTGCAAAATGCATATCCAGCCTTGCCTCCCCGCTTAAAATCCTTCCTTGGTTCTCCCTTGCTGTCAGGGTAAATCCAGGCTCCCAGTGATACGCTGTGCCATCCCTTACTGAGCTGTCCTTTCGCCCCTCTCACTACCTCCCTCCTTGAACCCAGGACTCCAGCATCACTGAAGTGTCAGCCCCTGCAGTAGGCCACCTGCCCACCAATCAACACATGCTCGCACCGCCTTGTGTTGCTTCTGCCTGGATCTCCCTTGCACACTTCGGCCAGCTCCCATTTATCTTTCAGGCTCAGCTCCGTCACCTCTTCCTGCAGGACGCCCTCCCGGACTCCCCTCAGGTCCAAAGTGCCACACCCGGCCCTTCACCGTCATCCCACGCAATGTAACTACGTTGTCTTCGCCCGTGTACCTGCCTGTCTCTCTGACCGGACTTCAAACTAGTTGAGGGTAGGGCTCTGCCCGTGTCCTTCACTCTCTGTACCCCCAGGGCCGGCACGGTACTTGGCACGTAGAAAGCACTCAGGAAATGTTTGTTGGTGGAGTAGATCTCAAAAGGAGCTTCTGGAGGGAGAGTGGTTCTTGCCAACCCAAGCCCCCGAGAACCTAGTTCCGATCCACAGGGGATCCTTTCTAGAAAAGCGGCAACTCTGAGGCAGTGGGATGGATGGAAAAATGTTCGTGATCGGAATAGTAAGAGATGGGTTTACATACCTGGATGGCGAACTCTGGGCTGGATCTTGGCAAGAGAGATGATTTAAGAGAGAATTCTTGCCCTGTTTTATTACACACTCCCTGGGGCCTCACCCCGCACCTGGCACAGAGGAGGAAGGCAATCACATCTTTATGTGCATGGATGAATGAATGACCCTGACTCTGCTCTTTACTGTCTGTATGAGTGGCCTGCTTCCTGAGCCTCATTCTTCCTGACTTTGAAATGGGCATGATGGTTTCCACCCTTCATGGCTGTGCTGTTCAGAAAAAACAGGTTATATAAGAGGTAGGCGTTTCTTTAACGTTCCCTCATTCAGATGCTGGGAGCCAGGTTTTCAAAACATCGTTTGTTCTCAGTAAGGAAGGGCTGTGCCCTGCTCAGATGGATGGCAAAGCAAGCTGGGGTGGACGAGACAAAGTCAGGGTCAGGGAGTTGGGCTGCAGACTTTGTTAAATTGGTTACAACTGCCCAGTGAACCATTTGAAATGGACATGACTGTGTTCACCAGCAGGAATTTTGCCCGCCCCCCTTCGGGGAAGGCTAGCCTTCTGATCCCAGCGCCACACGGGTCTCTGGGCTCTCGTCTGCCCCACAGGAAGGCTGGGGGCCATGACAGATCCATTAAGGAAACAGCACAGCTGCTCATTTGTCCCCCACCGTTCCGGGCAAGGTCCATGCAAGTCCATGTGCTCCTGGCCCAACCCCTGTCCTGACCTCACTGTGGGGGAGAGGGGACCTCGAGAGAAGAATGCAGAGACGGACACACCTGCATTTCACAAACCGTGAGAGATTCCTTTTATAAGAAATAGGAATCACTTTTCAAGAAGCCTTTTGATAGAGACCATTCACGCCCGCACACCGGGGGCGGTCAGTGGCATTCCATGGCTTTCCCTTCTGCCCTTCCTTCCTTGTCTTTCCTTTTCTCTCCTTCCGTGTCTGTGGTGTTTATGCAGCATGTATTATGCACCAGCCCCCAGGCCAGGCACTGAAAGGGGGGAAGGAACGGGAGGCTACAAGGATGAGGAAGACCCAGATCTTGCCCTCAAGGTAAATTCACACATTTAACTTTCCGACGGAGAGGATGTCTCATTTAGCCAGCAGCTCCTTTGGGGAACAAGATATCCCACGAAAGCAACTTTTCTGCGTAACTGAAGCTTATCCTGTTAGCTTTGAAATTTAAAAAAAAAAAAAAAAATTAACCTTCTTCAATGAAAAGTCTTAAATAAATCCTTTCCAAGTTTCCAGGCTGCGTGAGGTTTGCGTGGCATTCCCTGTGTCCACTCAAGTGTGTTTCAGCCTGTCTACGGAAACCTTGACCTGTGTGCTGCCTTGGTGGACCCCACTCGGGCATTTTTTGGTGAGATCCTCACTACAGTTTTGCAGACGAGGAACCTGGATCTCAGCAAGGCGGACGGATGTCCCCTTGGTGTGGGGAGGGCAGAACTGTGGTTCAGGCTCATGTTGGCTTGACTCGGAAACCCAAGCTTCTAACTACTTGGGGAACCCCATATGACCTTTCCCTGGTGCCTGGCGTTGTTCAGAGCCACGGTGCTAACTCATGGGGCTCCTCTGGGCCAAGTTTGATGGGGAGCTTTGCGCTGTCAGCTGTGTGCCCCCCCAGCCCTCCCTTTTCTCTGTGTGGAATGAAGCACCTGGAGAAACAAATTCATTAAAGGACCGTGGGCCGCAGACCCGCAAGAGACAGGGAGTAGAGGCTCGGCTTTGGCGTGAGAGCTTTGGAACGGCCGCATTGGGTTTTGAGCCTCCTTTCATGATCATGGTGTCCTGTTTGGGCTCGCCTCTTTCTCAAGGCCTCAAAACAAGGATTCGAGGGCAAGTGTATTGAAGAGGTGATCCAGACCATGCCAGCGGGGGAGCGGGGGAGTGAGACCAGGCAGGGAAGGAAGGAAGCCAGTACTGGGTGCTTCGCCGGGCAGGTAACGGCTCTGGGTAGCTGGGGTCCAGTCTCACCTTTGACACCTCTGAGCCGTCCCACCCAAGGGGGAGGAGACTGGGATCATCACCAGCCAGGTCCCACCTGTGGGTGTTTCAAAGCTCCAGGCATTGCAGTCAGCCCACAATTCAGCAAGAGAAAGTCCTCCACTGGAGAAAGTCCTCCACTGTCTCGGGGGCTTGAGACACAAACTAGCAATAGTAAGAATGACTATAACAAAAACAACAACACCTGCTACTTCAAGTAATCATCCTGGGCACCCGCGTGTGTCATATCATTAGTTTTCTCTGCGGCTACGCAACTGCGGATACTACGTTTCTTTGCAGCTACAGATACTATGATTGTCCCCATTTTACAGATGACGAGACTGTGGCTCAGAGCAGGTCGGCAACTTACTCAAGTTGTCACAGCCAGGAAGTGATAATGCCGGACCTTGAACCCAGATCCCTGCTTCATATTTTCCTGACCCCATTTCGCCTTTTTGGAGGGGAGGGTGCTGTATTCTGGAAGATCTAGGCTTCTAGACACCCCTTGTTTGGGACGTAGAATGTGTCTTCCTCATTCGGTGGTTCTGGCATTCACTCACTCAACACCCACGTTCCCGGCAAAGACCGAATCAGAGCCTTGGAGGTTGAGCCTTGGGGGTCTGATTTGGAAGCGGGTGGTCGGCCTTAGTTTTCCCTTCTATGGGCAGTGAAAGGAAAAGTCTCATCTGGGTGGAATCCTGTGCATTTTCTTCTCTGGCTCCTTCTTCCCCTGCCCTTGAGGGTCTGTATCATTTCAGCGCTAGGCTAGTCGGCCCACTCAGTTAGTAGATGCCAGTGCTCCGCCTACCTCCGTGCAAAGGGTTAAGTGTCTTAGCGTGAAAGTTCTCTGGGCTCTTCTGCAAGAGCAGTGGCTGTGCCCCCCTTGCTAGGTCCGCCCTTTGAAGCGCTGGCCAGAGGGACAAGCGTTCGGCTTTTCTCTAACTGCAAAAGACCAGCAAACGAGGGATACCGGAGGGGATAATGCCTGGGGGAGGCAGGACACGTGCTGAGGTCACCGGAGGCTCCGCCTGCCCCGTCCTGGTTCGGGCGGGGTCCAGCGGTGGCATGGGACTGTCTGCTCCTGCTTCAGAGTGCTGCCCACGACAGCGACTGGGCTTCTCCACACCTGCACGTCACCATTCCAGCTGCGCTCGTTAGAGAAGACTCGTAGGCGGGAGAGGCAGAAAGGAAAAATTTCTTTCTGGAAGCTTCCAGGGCAGAATCAAGCGATTTCAAACAGCAGTGAGTGCAGAAACTTCTCGGTGCCACTCTCATTTGGCATCAGCGGATTCCCCAGCTCAGGGCTTCCCAAGCATCAGTCTGACCTATCCCGGCTGTGACGGCCTCCGGTGGCTTCCCGGGGCCTGCAGATTCAGGGTTGTGGGGGGCCCTGTCCGTGTCTTCCTCCCTTCCTCGTGTCTTTATCGCTTTGTGGTTCTCTTCGGCCTCATCGGCCTTTAACCTCTGACCCCTGAACCCACCAGCTTGTTCCTGCCCCCCACTTTTGCACCGTCCGGAAGCCCTTCCTTCTCACTTCCATACCCTCCATCCGGTTTCCCTGAATGATTTTTTTCTTCCATCTCAACACACCTGCAATGATCTGATATTTGTTGACGTGGTTTTTATCCCTCCCCGTAAGCATAGCGGCTTCATCTGCCCTGTTCCCGGCGTGTTCCCAGGACCTGGGGCCCAGTAGGCCCCGTTGAGTGTTTGCAGAATGAATGAAGGGCTAGTCGCACATTCCCTGGAGCTTCGAACTAGGGTTTGGATGCAATACCAATGACCTCCAGGGGAACTGGGACTTGAGAGTCCGGGGAGCTTTAGAAAAGAAAAAGACATGGGGTGCCTGGGTGGCTCAGTCGGTTAAGCGTCCGACTTCGCCTCAGGTCATGATCTCGTGGTTTGTGAGTTCGAGCCCCGCATCGGGCTCTGTGCTGATGGCTCGGAGCCTGGAGCCTGCTTTGGATTCTGTGTCTCCCTCTGTCTGCCCCTCCCCTGCTCATGCTCTGTCCCTCTTCCTCAAAAATAAACATTCAAAAAAATTTAAAAAAAAAAAGAAAGAAAATAAAAAGACAAATTTGCAGTAAGGTGGGATTTTTATTATCCTTGTGAGGTCAGGCAACTGTAGGGGAAGAGCAAAGTGACATCTCAGGCTTGTCTCAAAGGAGGACATTTTGATTGTGCTGGTTAGAGATCCTAGGAACCTTCCCACTTATTCAACCCACCCCCAAGATGTAAAGGAAGAAGAATGAAGGTTTTACAGGCATCTGCGTGGTGGTTAGAGCTGGGCTCGGGACTTCTGTCTGTTACTGGCTATTTGACCTTCAGCAAGTTATCCAAGTTTGCCGAGCCTCAGTTTTTCACTCTGTAAAATGGGGATAACAATAGTTCCTACTTTTTATTCCTTTTTTTTTTTTTTTTTTTTTTTTTTTTTTTTTTTTTTTTTGAGGTGGGGAAGGGCAGAGAGAGAGGGAGAGAGAGAATCCCAACCAGGCTCCGTGCATGGAACCCAATGCAAGGCTCTCTCCCAGGACTGTGAGATCACGACCTGAATCAAAATCAAGAGTCAGATGCTTAACTGACTGAGCCACCCTGGTGACCTTTGTTCCTACTTTTTAAGATTGATATGAGGATTAAATAAATTGCGTAAAGCCCCGGGGGCATTTCGTGGCTCATCACAAGCACTTGTTCTCAGAGCTTGTACCTCTTTTTTTCTTTTTTAGTATTTTTTTTGGGGGAGAGCACAGGTTGGGGAGGGGCCGAGGGGGTGGGGACAGAGGAGCTGAAGCAGGCTCTGTACTGACAGTCTGACAGCAGTGAGCCCAACGTGGGGCTCGAACCAGTGAACCGTGAGATCATGACCTGAGCTGAAGTCAGACACTCAACTGACCGAGCCATCCAGGTGCCCCCCAGTAGCACCTCTTAATGCTTTTCAATCATCTTAGACTTTTAGGGGCCAAGAGCTGCCACTTTTTTTGACAGTTCTGAATTGTCTAAGCTAATTTGTCCCGAGTTGATTCAGTCATTCGCTCACGACCCTGTCGTGATTTTGTCATATGTATGTAGCAGCCTTCCTTTTATTTATTTACTATTTATGGCCTTTTACATTTCAATACATTTATTTAAGGATGGAAATGTGTCTTATTACCATGGGTGGAAAATCAGCATCACTTCCATTAATATAAGGCAACCAAGGAAAAAAAATGGAAAAATAAATTTATTTATTTTTTTAATGTTTATTTATTTTTGAGAGAGAAAGACAGAGACAGAGCACAAGCAGGGGAGGGGCAGAGAGAGAGACATACACAGAATCCGAAGCAGGCTCCAGGCTCTGAGCTGTCAGCACAGAGCCTGATGCGGGGCTCGAACTCACAGACCACGAGATCATGACCTCTGAGCCGAAGTCGGACGCTTAACTGACTGAGCCACGCAGGCGCCCCGGAAAAATAAATGTATTACATTTCCTGTGGATACTGTCGCCTGTCCAAACCTGGGACTAGGCTTAGCATGTGGTAGAGAGATATAAAGATGTGTTAGCACCAGAGAGTTCCCTGATGCAGTCAGAGAGAAGGAGATTTGGAGACGGACTAATGTTCTTACGATGTGATCCGGCATTGTTCCATGCTGCCTGCATTCCCCCCCCC
>NW_026057586.1:77441245-77669575 GCF_023721935.1 Panthera uncia
CCCCCCCCCCCCCCCCCCCCCGCCCCGCTTCATCCCTGCACTCCTGGCGGCCTCAGGGCTAACCTTTCCATATGAGAGAGGAATTCAGTGCCCTATTAGGACCCAAAAGACTGAAGACAAAAAAATAATTGGGCAAATGTGCATAGACGTTCCAAAACAATCAACTAGACCAGTGGTTCTCACACATGAGCACATATCACGCTCAGGTGGAGGGCTTGTTCCAAACGTGTGAACTGCATTTCAGCTCTGGAGTCTCAGATCCATCAATCCGGGGGGGGGGGGGGGGGGTCCCAGAAATTGGCATTTCTGAAAAGTTCCCGGATGGTGCCGATGTGACTGGTCTCAGGACTCCACTTTGAGAACCACTGAGCTAGACTAATTGGGGGAGTCAAAGTTGAGTCTATGACTGGGTGTTGAGACCATTCTGTTAAAGAGAACTGTCAAATCCCTAGAGAGGAAGAAGGTCGAGGGCAAATCTAAAGCTCCTGTGCCTCTCTGTGTATTTTAATATTAAACCTCTGAGCAGGCTAAGGGTGTCTTCTGGCAAAGATGTTGGCTGTTGGAAGTTAGGCTGGCATGCACAGAAATGATAAGGGAACCCAAAAGGATGCAGGTGGGGTACCCACAGCATCTGCCACAGCGTGTATCTTTCCTACTGACGTAAAACTCTAAACGGAAAAGACAAAGCCAGGTCAAAATTACTTGGGGTTTCTATTATCTATTATCCTTTTCAAGTCTGGTAACTCTTTGGGGGAGAGCAAGGTGACATTGTCTCAAAGTAGGACATTTTGACTCTAAACTCTTCGTACGTCTAAAACTGAATAGCCGTTACTGATCTCATCCTAAGGGGAAGCCATGGTTAGCTGTGTCCTGTTGCTTGAGGCTTTAAGAAGAACGAGAAACCACCTTTGGCACCACTGACCTGAGGTTTCTGCCAGGAAAGCTCAGTTAATCTGTTTTTCCATCTGTAAAATGGGAATGATAATATCCATTGTGTAAGGTTGTTATAAAGGTCCAATGACATAGTGTATGTAATATGTTTAGTGCCATGGTTGCCAGATGAATTTACAAGAAAACAGTGGAAGATTATTAGGATTGGATGATGACGATGACAATAAAGATTAAAAATACAGACCAAAAGTGGAAATATCTTTCAAAGCATAAAGTCCAAGTGGACATGGTTGGTGAAAGAGTTGCTACCCACTCTGAACCACCCAGGACTGACCTGTGAGGGGAATGGGAACAGACTCTCTTCAGAGTTGATTTCCTAGGTGCCAAGGAGATACTTTAGCTGCCCTATCTCATCTCAGATTTTTGTATCCACGGCTTCTAGAGATTTCTAAACCACCAAGGCATCACATCCATCTGTTTATCCATCTACCTACCCACCCACCCATTCATCCATCCATTCATCTATCCATCCATCCATCCAACCACCATGTGTCCATCCACTCATCTATCTATCCATCCTTCCATCCGTCCATCCACCCACTCAGCCACAATTCCATCTACCCACCATTCCATCCATCCATCCATCCAACCACCATCCATCTCCCCATTCATCCATCCATCTATCCATTCATCCATCCATCCGTCCATCCACCCACTTACCAACCCATCCACCCACCCATCCATCCACCCATCCACCCACTCACGCACCATTCCATCCACCCACCCACCCAGCCTCCCAGCCACCCATATTTCCATCCTTCTCTCTCTTTCTGTCTCTCAGGTTAAAGTGCCACAACAAATGCACCAAAGAAGCCCCACCCTGTCATCTCCTGATCATCCACAGAGGAGGTAAGTATTTAACACTTGGTGCCCTAGGGGTAGGGTGGCGCAGGGACTCCTGCAGGCCCTCTGAGATAGCTGTCCCATCCAGGCCATTTCTGCGTACCTCTTAATCCCCCGATATTTGCCAATTTTTTCCTTTCTGATGCTCTTCTTCCTGCCATCTGTCCCCTTCATCCACTTCCTGTGCCTGTTCTCCCTGTTCCTTGCCCTGCTCCTGGTCTCTCTGATACTTTAGCCCCCAGATTCATCTCCCCCTTCCTAACTCTTTTTCTCTCATTCTTGTCTGCTCTCCTAATTTCCACTCTCCTCTCTTTCCCCCCTAATCTCATTGCTTTTCCTTCCCACTTAAAAAGAGTGCTGGCTGAGTGTTTCCTCTCACATGCTCTCCAGACTCAATCATTTGGCCCTGCAGAGGTGGGCATGGGGAGGGGTCGGGCTTGGGTCTGTTGGTTTTGGGCCATCTGTGTTCTGTCCCCTGGGGCTCTGCGAGTGTCCTGGCCAACCTGTCCAAGCAGCAAGGTAACAGCTGCCCTTGGGAGAGCCGTGGCCAGCCTTGTATCTTGCACAAAAAGCAAGACCAATTTAGTGCGAAGGAAAGACCAGAAGGAGAGGCTTTTCCCTACCTGCCAGGGACTCAACTGGGGAAACCTTGTAGTCCAGCTTTCAAAATAGTTCTCCTGATTCTTGTCTCATGGAGCAGTTATCTCTGGCTTCTGTTATCTACGTTACAATTCATTCACCAGGGGAGGGGACTCTCTGGGCCTGTGCTGTCCAATACAGTAGCTGCTAACCACCCCTGGCCATTTAGATTTAGATTAATTTAAATGAAATAAAAATAAAAATTCCATTATTCTGTCACACCAGCCACGTTTTAAGGGCTCAGTAGCCACGGGTGGTGGCTACCATATTGGATAGTGCAGACAGCCAACACTTTCATCATCACAGAAAGTTCTGTTGGGTATCACTGGCTCTGACCTTTGCTATTCAATGTATAGGAGACCTACTGAATCAAAATCTGCATTTTTAACCGAATCTGTGGGCAGTTCCTCTGCCCCTTAAAAGGCAAGACTCTAGGGTACCAGTTGCAAACTCAGATACCTTCCAGGGCCAAACCAGGATCCTAAATAAGAGAAGGTGGCCAGGTGGGGCCATGCAAAGTGGAAGGGGAGCCCAGGAACCCTCTAGAGAGGACAGCCACTCCAGCAATGATAGAAACAACGTGGACCTGAATTTTTCTCATGTTTCAAAGAAAAGCCCAAATAGTTGTATTATTTTCAGATATTAGCAACTTATTACAGTTTTAAAATTCTTGCTGGCCAATTCCCTGCCCTCCCACCCTCCCATCTATAGGTGGGCTAGAGCCTTGGAGCCGATGTTGAGGTTCACAACCTGCTGATGTGAGACAGAGTCCTTCCTTGTCCCTGCTATGTCCCTCTCAGCTCCCCTGGCCTTGGTCAATGCACGCTCCAGGGAATCTGCCCCGATTTAGAATGAGCCCAAGGGAAACTCAAAGAAGGAAGCAAATTGCTGCCGAAAGCCTTGGGATGTGTTCCAAAGCCATTGGGCCGTTGGTTTTCGATGATCTTTGCATTGCTTACCTCCACGAGGGGAGGAAATGGCATGGGAAGGAAAAGTCTTCAGCCCTCCTGCCCCTTCCCACCCATCCTTAATTAAGAACCATCTGTTCCTTGTACAACTGTATATGCTCAGTGAGGCTATTTTTTAAAGCTGAATTCTCACAGCTCTTGACCCCTTGTCTTGCTTGGGTCAGCTTCATTGGGGAAACCACCTCCTAGCGGTCTTTGCCGGAGTCCAACTCCCATGCGGAGACCAGAACCAGCCTGCTGCAAGGTGACCCGCTTCCAGAGGCCGACACCTGAAGAAAGGCTCCCTACGTGCTGCCTTCATGGCCGTGCCCCCTTTGCTCAAAGGCAGCAGGTGCCCGTACATGCAAAGCCAGTGGAACTTGCCAGAAGTCCTCCAGCTTCTTGCTTTCCCCCCATCCCCCACCCTTGTTGGTAGGAAGTTTAAAATATAGTTGGTTTCCATGGAGATGGCAGCTCAGGCTAAGCAGAGAAATTAAATTCCTGGGTCAGTCCAAAGCTTTAACTTCTCCACCAACACCACCCCCCCTCTCCCCGCAACACAAAACAACTAACAAGTAACACTGCCAGGCATCAGATTTGAATTTGAGCTCCTCAATTTGCCCCTCCCTGTGGTCCCTATAAGAAGTAATAATAAGAGAGGGGTGACGGGAAGAGAAGCTTGGATGACGTCGTTTGGATTTATTTAGCATCAGCTGTGTGCCCAGCTTTTTGTGCGGCTTCAGGGAGGACATTGAGGGGAGGTCTGGAGATACTAAGCCTTCCTTCCAGGGATCCCTGTGGCCTTGTTTAGGACAAACGTGTTTTGACACGCAGCAGGCTGCCCGGGCCTGAGAAATCCCACAAATGACGAAAGAGGATCCCGACACAAAGGTTAGACGGAGGCAAGGATGGGTGGACATTCTGAGCTTATCCATTGATTGTAGATCTTAAGGAATCAGGAACCTCTTATATTTCAAAGGAGGGTCAATTCTGAAATGATGCCCACGTGAAACAATTATGGTATCGAAAACAAATGGATAGCTTCGGCTTCATTATCAAGATGTACAGTTGTCAAGTCATTCCTTAACAACATAAACATTCTAGAAAGCACAGAGGACACCTGATCTTAACGCCATGACCTAACAACTATCGTTTTTGGAGGATTCCCTTCCCATCCTGGGGGCAGGCCTTCGAGATGGGGTCTCAGCTAGGCTTTCCTGGCAGAACGGTTTAACACGAAGCGGTACTTAAACTCCCAAATTGCTGTTTTTACCCCTACGGATCCAGCAAGGTTAGTCCGGACAGAGTCCGTCCCGTGTGACATCAACAACCCTCTACGAAAGCCACCCCGGTATTCGGACCTGCACATCAGCCAGACGCTCCCCAAAACCAACAAAATCAGCAAGGTGAGGGCGGGGTCCTGCTGGGTCGGGGTATGCTGGGGCTGCCACTGCCTGGGAGGGGCAGGGAGGGGGGCTTGAGCGAATTGCTCTGGAAACCTTCACCTCCCAGCCCACCTGGGCTCTCCTTGTTCCATGTGGTTTATGTAAGGAAAGCTTAGCGGAAAGCATCCAGCCCTCCGTGGAGAGTGAGTGTGCCAGAAATCTGTCTAATTTAGAGAGAGGGCACACGGAAATGAGAATGAATGAATGTGTCGAGGAGGGAGCAGTAGGGATTGCGGGAGAGTCTAAGCAGGGTTCCTGAGTGATCCAGACCCAGCTCCCTTTGCTCTGTGAGATGTTTTGCCAACCTGCCGGGATTAACCTTGCAGATGGCTGGGTTGACATATCTGTTGAATCGGACCACCGAGGGACGGAAGACTGTTTTTTGAGCTCCTGCTAGAGATTAGATAGATGGATATGTGGGGGGCAAGGTGGGGGGGGAGGCAAGCTCTGAGCCTCAGCCAGTTTGGTTGACTTCTGGCTGGTCCTCAGATGGTCAGCCTCTCTATGCACCTGTCCACTGTGGCATGGAAATTTCCAGCGTGATTTCCAGGTGTTTGGTCTGTTGGTTGGACTGCACCAGAACCTTCCCAGGGACACGTGCAGCCTTATGGTGGGAGGCAAAGCCTGCACGTGCCAACAGGTGATTTCTCAAACTCCCCAGTGCTTCTGTGCACCGTGTTGAAGGTGGGTAAAGTGCAAATCAATCCAAGCCTGTGGGAAGTCACCGCCTGTGTTCAGGACCCAGATGAGCGTCACGATGGCTCGGTGACCTCTCACTGGCAAGGCTCTGTCTAGCTTCTCTGCATAAGGCTGGAGAGAGTATTGCTTCTCCCCAGTCCATCCTCCAGAGAGCAGCCAGAGTGATTCCTAATGAATGCAATTTGAATCCTGTCCCCCTCTGCCTCAAAACCACCCAGTGGCTCTTTACTGCATTGAGAAAACAAATCAAGCTCCTTCTGCAGCCTGCAAGACCGTGCATAATTTGGTCCCTCGCTCCGTCTCTGACCTCCCCGTGTACGTCTCCCCACCAAAGCCCATATGTTCTTTCTCTCACACACTATCACCCACCGTTTTTACTACTAGCTCTCAGCCATTCACCATCTGGCTCCTTGTGGCGTCATCTAAGCAGTTGAGAGCTTGGCCTCTGAAGGCAGGCGAACCTTGCAGTCAGCCCTGGCTTCTCCCACTTACTAGCGGTGAGCCTCAGGGCAGGCCACTAATTTCTCTTGGCCTCAGTTTTCCTGTATATGAAATGGGTACGTTCCAGTTATCTACCGCTGCACAGCAAAGCCCCTCAAACTTAGTGGAGCACGACAGCCTTTTAATTATGCTCGTGGAAACTGTGGGGACTGAACTGGGAAAACTTACACAGCTAGGGGCTGGAATCTTCTAGAGCAGAGATTGGCACACTGTGGCTCACAGGCCAAACCAGCCCAGCACCTGCACCTGTTTTTGTGAATAAAGTTATATTGGCATGAGCCACACCCATATTGTCCACGGCTGCTTTCACACTATGATTGAGAATTGAGTGGTTCCAACGGGGACCACATGGCTCACAAAGCCTAAAATATTTGCTATTTGGCCATGTTAAGAAAAAGCATGCCAGCCTCTGAGCTAGAGTCGTCATCAGTCACCTGTCTAGTGTCTGCCTGTGGTGCATCAGAGACCGGGTTCAGCGGAGACCCAGCGGAAGCATCTACATGCGGACTTGCCTTATGGTTTGGGGTTCCTCACAATATGGCGGCTTCAGGGTGGTCGGGTTTCTCACCTGGCAGCTCAGGGCTCGACGAGCAACTGAGCAACAAGGCAGAAGTTGCCTGGGCTTTTGTAACTTAGCATTACCTTGGTGCGTTGTCTTGGCTTGTCACTAGCCAGGGATCGGTAGTGTCAGTTCTGCTCTGTCATACTGACGGGGGCTGTCGCGCTCCTGCTCAGATTCAAGGGGAAGAGGCATAGAAACCACCTGCCGATGGGAGGAGTCCAAGGAATTTGAGGCCACGTTTTAAAATGTCCACGGTGGCTATAATAGCACCAGCCTCAGAGAGTTGTCTTGGGGATGAAATGAAGTAATCCACATACAAGCATCTAGTATGGTTCATGGCACATGTTAAGCATCCAGAAAATTCTAGATACTGTTTTCAGCTTAAATCTTGGGTTTCCAATCCAGATCTTAGGTCGGGTCCACTTTTTCTTTGTTATTTGCATAAGATATGTATAGGTCTCTAGAAGAAGGGATCCCCACCTCTGGGGGTGCTTAGGAGGCTCAAATGGTACGGTTCCTAAGAAGTAACTGTGCATGTCTAGAGAACCCATCCTTTTCTTTGTGACATCTTAGGGGGCGGGCTGCTCAGAGCATCTCGAGACCTTCCTCTCTGGCTTTGCCGACATACTGAGCCTCTTGATCAGATGGGACAGAAACACGGGTCAGCTAGATCAGTGACTGTGACATTGTTCTGCTTGTCTGCCAGCGGGAGAATTTGATAAGAGAAATAAATTAACCTCTATTTAGAAAGCAGCTTTGACTTGAAGGTGGACAGGATCTATCACAGGGCCGGGTTATTTTTTCCTCTCTTTCTCTTCTCACTGGCTTCACACAGATTCTTTTTGTCAGGCAATGATGTGGTTAGTGCAATAGATTTCTGAGCCAATTTGGTCTGAAGGCTTCCTTTTCATTGCTCTGTCTCCTCTCCTGTCTGGCTCAGTCAATCCAAGTTCACAAAAGCCCGGCTTTTTCTCCCGACGTAATGGTTAGTTAGAGTGTGCATTTTGGAGTCAGAAGGCCCAGCCTTCGAACTTCGTTCCTTCACTGACTGTGTGGCCATAGCAAGCTCTCTCTACCTCGGTTCCTTCCCCTCCTCCCCCATTAAAGGGGCAGCACAATAGCAGCTATGACTGGGATTGTGGAAAGGAGTAGATGCAGTGATAGGCGTCAAGGATTTAGTCTGACCCTGGATGGTCAGGGCATGGAATGGCCTGATGGGGGAAAGAGGAACAGAAGGAGGAAGAGGAGGCAGAAAGAGGAAGAGGGAGGAGGGGGAGGGGGAGGAGGCAGAGGAGAAGAAGAAACGGCAGTATCTGCCAGCTCCTTGGGGGACCAGGCTATAGCCCTTGTCCCTCCAGGTCAAGGCATCAGAACCCCATCTGCCGTGGTGTCCAAGGCTGAAGATGCGCCTGCTGTAGTGACGCTATTCGAAATGGCTGCATGCCGGCTTGCCCTTTCTAGTTGGTCTTGCACTCGGGCCAGCTCCATGGACCTCCAGCAGGGCCGTGGATCACTGTACTGTTCTTCCATCATGATTGTGACTCAGCTGCTCTTCTTGGGTCTGCTCCAGTCTGTTACTGCTGACTGGTCTCGTCCTCTACCTTCCCCTCTTCTCCATGTCATTGCTTCTGCCTCCATGTACTTCTCATAACCTTGGCTTCTTTGTTTTCTGGCCTGTCGTGGCTCTTCTGTTCTCTTTGAACCTCATCTCGTCTCTGCCTGTGCGCCTGATGCTGTCGGCCAGCTCATCTTTTCATTCCATGTCATAGTCATGGGCCAGCTGCCATCTTGTTTGGACCTGTGGTCCTGTGTTGGGGGTGGGCCGTGGAGGTCACAAGACAAGTGTGGTTGTTTAGGACTGTCTGTTCACCACAGTCTATTGGGTTGGAGGGTAGGGACAGTTTCCTTAGGAAAAGTCCATGAGAGAGGCAGTTACCATCACCACCATGTCCAGATCAGTGCTCAACTGGGTGGAATGGAATGGGAACATGGGAGATAAGCATGCTTTTGTTCAATTCCCAGAGTCAGATGTGAGTTTCTTGTGACTTGGGACAACCTTGTGCTTCTGCTGCTGGGCTGGGGGTAAGGACCCAGGCCATTAACTCTCTGTATGACACCAGTAAGTCACTCCCCCCCTCCGAGTCCCAGTGTCCCCATCTACAGAATAAGGATTTGGACTGGGAGGTCTCTGAAGGATGTTTCTGTATTTTAGCTGTGCTCTGAAAGAGGAATTATGCCACTAGCCCTTCCTGGAATGATCTGATTTGAGTTTGAGTTTCCCTCGATGGAATGCAACCTCCTGTTGCTGGTCCCATTGGGCCATAGATCTCAGTCTGACCCAAAGAAGGAATTTCCCCTCCTATTGTAGCAATTTGGCCAAGGAATGTGGGCACCATACGCAGCTATCTCTTGAGATGATTCTGTTTATTCACATCAGCCCTGAGCTACAGAGATGAGAAAGACCTAAATCCTTCCCTCAAGGAGGTAGAGATAATTCCTTGCTCCATAAATGCAATTCCTCATTCCAATCCTCCTTCTTTTCTGTTATTCACTCATTCATATAACACTTATTACTACCTCTTATGTTTTTGTTTCTGTGCTAAGTTCTGCAGATTCCAAGATGAATAAGACACCATCTAGTAGGAAGAGATAGACCTTTCCCTCCCTCTCTCCTTCTCTCCATCCCTCCAAGGCTCCCTCCCTTCATTTCTTTCTTGTTTTCCTTCATCTAGCACCCATCTGTTTAAGGACCACACTGTGGCTGGGAATAGGGAGCTCCCAGCCTAGAGGGCAAAACAGACAAGTAGGCTGAGAAGCGACTGGGTAGAAGCAACAGCTGAAGCCGAGTGAGTGGGAAGAGCCAGCACCAGGAGCGAACGATGTGCTTGACCTGGTGGAGCAGAGGGTCAAGGGAACTTCCCAGAAGAGGGGAGCTGTGAACTGTGTCTTCTAGGCAGACTAGGGATGGACAGATATTCCAAGTCGAAATAACAGCATGTCCCAAGCCTTGAAGATGTGAAGTGGCCTGGTTGGCGTTGGGGACCGTGAGCCCCCTCATCCAGCAATAATGTAGCACCCCTACCTGATGAGGTAGGGTCAGTGGAAGCCTAGTGGAGAGTCAGAACTTTTACCACCACCCAAATAATGAGGCTACTCTGTTGTGCTTGGTGTCCGTGAAGGCTACATAGGGAATGGCAATAGTACCTCTTAGTAGAAGAAGTAGTACCTCTCCCAGAAAGAGCGTATCAGTGGAGGCCTATGAAGGGGCTGGAATTCCCACCCCACCCAGCAACAATTAGGAGCCCCTCCTGTCCTCAGGTGCCGACAGAGGCAGAGGGCGTAGGCATCTGGCCCTACCAGGGAATAACAAGACAGCACACGCCCTCTTCCCTGCTAGGGCAGGGTCACGGGAAGCCAGCTAAAGCCAAAGGTTTAAGTAAGAACCAGAGTCTCACAACTTAATACCCAGATGTCCAGGCTTCAGTGAAAAATCACTTGTCACACCAAGAGCCAGAAAGATCTCAAACTGAATGAAAAAAGACAACCCATAGATGCCAACATTGAGACAAGTGAGATTCCAGAATTATCTGACAGAGATTGTTAGAGCAGTCATAAAACTATTTCAGCAAGCAATTACAAACACTCTTGAAACACACGAAAAAAGTAGGAAATCACTGCAGAGAAATACAAAGTCTCAGCAAATGAATAGAAGATATAAAGAGGAACGATATGAAAATTTCAGAACATATAACTGGGAAATGCAAGAATTAAAAGTAAAAACTCAGTGGAGAGACTCAGTGACAGAATGGAGGGACAGAGGAAAGAATATGTGAGCTTGAAGATACAACAGTAGAAATTACACAGTCTGGATAACAGAAAGACAATTGACTAAAAAAAAAATGAGTAGGACCTCAGGGACCCTTGGGACAATAATAAAAGTCCAACATTGGTGTCATCAGAATGCTGAAGGAAAGAATAAAGAGGGCAGGGCTGAAAAAATTCTCCAAGAAATAATGGGCAAAAACTTCTCAAAATGGGCAAAAGACATAAACCCCTGTTCCTGTTTTTCTGATTCAGAAGCTGATACGCATACCATGTTCATGGATTGGAAGATGCAACATAGTTAGGATGTCAGTTCTCCTCAAAATTGATGCCCAATTCCTATCAAAATCCCAGCAAAATATTTTTTTTTGTAGATGAAGACAAAATTATTCTAAATGTTATATGAAAAGGCAAAGGAACTTGAATAACTAAAAACAGTTTTGAAAAAGAATAACGTGGGAGGAATCAGTCTGCCCAAATTCAAAGCTTATTATATAGTTAACAGTAATCAAGACCAAAGAGGATATACAGATGGCAAGTAAACACATGAAAAGATGTTCAATATCATTAGCCATTAAAATGCAAATTAAAACTACTGTGAAATGTCACTGCACTCCTATCAGAATGGCTAAAATAAAAAATAGTGACAATACCAAACATTGGCTAGGATGCAGAGAAAATCAGTCTCTCATACATTGTTGGTGTAAAATAGTGTACCCATTCTGGAGAACGGTTTTCGCATCTTCTTTAAAAACTGAACATGACAGGGGTGCCTGGGTGGCTTAGTCAGTTGGGCAGTCAACTTCGGCTCAGGTCATGATCTCACAGTTCATGAGTTCAAGCCTCCTGTCGGGCTCTGTGCTGACAGCTCGGAGCCTGGAGCCTGTTTCGGATTCTGCGTCTCCTCTTCTCTGCCTCTCCCCCCACTCACTCTCTGTCTGTCTCTCAGAAATACATAAACATTAAAATATAAAAATACAAAACTGAAACTAAGCATAGCAGTTAATGTGCTGTCAAGAAATTGCACTCCTGGGCATTTATCCCAGAGAAATAAACATTTGTTCATACAAAACCTATACCTGAATGTTCATAGAAGCTTTATCCACAGTAGCCATGGAGGGGAAACAACCCAGCTGTCCTTCAATGGGCGAATGGTCACACACACTGTGGTACATCCATGTGATGAAATACTACTCAGCCACCAAAAGGAACAAACTATTGATATATTCAACAACTTGGATGCATCTCCAGATAATTTTTCTGAGTGGGGAAAAAAAAGCACCAATCCAAAAAGGTTTCATACTGGATGATTCCATGCATAGAGCATTCTTGAAATGACAAAATTATAGAAATGGGGAACAGATTAGTGGTGCCATGGGTTAAAGATGGGAGGGAGACATGTGAGGAGACAGAGAAGGAAGTGGGGTGGCTATAAAAGCACAACATGAGGGGTCCTTGGGGTGGTGGAAATGTTCTGTATGTGGACTGTATCTGCTCGCCATCTGTGTTGTGATATTGTGCTATCATTTTGCAAGATGCAAACATCAGAGAAAGCTGGTGAAGCCTGCATGAGATCTCCGTTACTTCTCTTTTTAAAAAACAATTTATTTATTTTTGAGAGAGACAGAATGAAAGTGGGGGAGAGGCAGAGAGAGGGAGACACAGAATCCAAAGCAGGTTCCAGGCTCTGAGCTGTCAGCACAGAGCCTGATGCGGGACTCAAACTCACAAACCTCAAGATCATGACCTGAACTGAAGTTGGACGCTCAACTGACTGAGCCACCCAGGCACCCCAGATCTCTACTACTTCTTAAAACTGCGTATGGGGGCACCTGAGTGGCTCAGTCAAGCATCCAACTCTTGGTTTTGGCTCAGGTCATGATCTCACAGTTCATGAGATCGAGCCCCACGTTGGGCTCTGTGCTGACAGCGCAGAGCCTGCTTGGGATTCTCTCTCTACCTGCCCCCCCCCCCCAATAAATAAACTTTAAAGAAACTGCATGTGAATCCACAGTTATCCCAAATAAAAAGCTCAATTGCAAATTATGTCGTCAACATAATCGCAACCATTGGTTGACAACAAAGTGCCTCAGCCCAGTGGGAGGGGTGTAGGTACATTCATAACCTCATTGAAACTTCACAGCGGACCCAGCAGGTGGGTGTTCTTAGCCCATGTGAGGGACAAGGGGAGACTGAAATTCCCAGAAGTAAAGTCACTTACTTGGAGGCGGGGGGAGTGAGTGGGCTCTGGGAGGGTGACATCACAGCATAGGTACCCATTGGGCATCTGATGGAGAACGCCCGTTTCCTGTCCCCCTTCTTGCCCTCCTATGCTGGTTGGTGTTTCTTACACTGACTCTGGAGTTTGGCAGGTAAACGTACCTGTTGTAAAATAACCAGGTCCTACAAAACCATCCCCAGGCACCCGGAACCAGTCAGAGTGATGGACCTCTGAGTAATGGAGGGACCAAGTGACCACTGTCTTGTGAGTGGACAGATTAAAGTTCCAGCGATGCTGAGATTGAGAGGCAGGAATCCCTTTTATATGATGTTGAGGTTTGCTGGCATTATTCCCACTTTACAGGAGGCAAAACTGAGGGATGGAGAGGTTAAGCGTTTTGTCCAGAATGTATGGGGAAGGGGTGGCTATGGGATTTGAATCTGGGTTTGCCTGACTCGGGCTCCTGCTGGTTTTAGTTTCCTGGGGCTGCCTTAACAAATGACCACAAACTGGGCAGCTTAAACAACAGACCTTTTTACCCCCTCGCAGTTCTGGAGGCCGGAAGTCCGAAATCAAGGTGTTAGTGTGGGATTGGTTCCTTTTGGAGGCTCTGAGCAAGGATCCATTCCATGCCTCTTCCCTAACCTCTGGTGGCTCTGGCAATCCTAAGTGTTCCTTGGCTTATAGATGCGACAATCCAGTCTCTATCTCTGTCTTCGTGGGGTCTTTTCCTCTGTGTGTGTCTCTCATTTCCCATTTCTTATAAGGACACCTGGAATGGGATTCAGGACCCACCTGAATCCAGAATGATCTCCTCTTGAGATCTGTACCTTAATGACATCTGCAAAGACCTTTTTTCCAGATAGGCTCACGTTCTGAGTTTCCCAGGGGGCAGGTCTTTTGAGAGACACCATTCAAGCCACTACCCTGCTCCCGATCCCACCGCCGCCAGGGCCCTTCTGAGGGTGCACGCGGGGGTTCCATCTTCGGGTTTGCTTAGAGCAGGTTCGGGGCCCAGCAGAGGCCACGCCGGCTCTGCCTGACACGTGAGGGAAGATGCTTTCGCGTTCTCTCTGGAGCGGCCAGGCTGTCGATTCTTTAATAAACACTTGGGAGGGGAGGTGTTAGGATGGAAAGAGCACTCTGGGCACCTCGGCGTGGGACTTTCCAAAATCAAAAAGGCACAGGGAGCTTGGCTGTCGCCTCCGTGGCTTTCATTATGTGGTAACCTTTCAGTCCGGAGTCCAAACAGCGGACAGGAAATTGATGCCAGAAACTGTTCCTTCCACAGCTGGATGCAACCCAGCTTGCAGGTGGGGATGATGAAGCAGGTGGGACTTTGGAAGGTTCTGGTGGCTGAGGAAAGGGGGGGACTAAGGATGCCGGGGTGGGGTTCCTTCCTGCTTGCTCACTCTCACTCACGTGTCTCTGCATCTGTGCCTGCCCCTGTCCCCTGCCCTGTTTTCTTTCCACAGGACCACATCCCTGTCCCTTACCAGCCGGACTCGAGCAGCAACCCCTCATCCACGACGTCCTCCACGCCCTCCTCGCCAGCACCCCCCCTCCCTCCCAGTGCCACGCCGCCTTCTCCCCTGCACCCTTCCCCACAGTGCACAAGGCAGAAGAACTTCAACCTGCCAGGTACCTTTGCACTTGGGGAATCGCGGGGACCGCGGGAGGGGGAGGTTGGGTTCGAACCAGAGCCGTGTCCAGCCGGTCCACGCTTAAAGGCAATGGGTTGAAGAGATGCGGGTGAGTCTTACTATGTTCAGGTCAGTCACCACATATTACTTTATCTGATCTCAGAGGATGAGATGGATGAGAGGATCCAGAAGGTTCTCCCAGCTCATAAATTCCAGAGTACCTAGCTGTGGATCTGAGACTGTGCACCGGGATATGAGATGCTGGAGAAGCCACTCATGAGATGTTCTGGCTTCTTGGCCTCCTTTGTCATTCGACCTAAGAAAGAGATCTTTCTCTGCTCAGGTGGGCCAGACCTAAGAGTCTTCCTGCCTCTTCTGAGGTCCTGCCCAGCCCACTTCCTCTTCTAGGGCCCTAAGGATTTTCTAGCTCAGCCATATTTGCAGCACCACAGCTGATGTCAGGAAGGAGGCCGGTGGGATGAGGTCTGACTTGGCCATGGAACCAGAGTCTAGAACGGCGTTGTTCCCTCTGGTACTCTCTAGCCCCCTGTGGCCGTTTAAATTGAAATGAATTAAAATTAAATATAGTTAAAATTTTAATTCCTCAGCCACGGTAGCCACATTTTAATTACCCATTAGCCACTGGTGGCTGGTGGCTGCCATATTGGACAGTGCAAGCACAGAACATTTTTATCATCGCTGAAAGTTCCACTGGACAGTGCTGATCTAGGGACTGATTTCCACCTAAGCCTGCAGGTTTCATGCAGAGGGAAAAATCCCAGGTCCTGCGGTCACGGGTCACACTTCCAAGCCTCACCAGCCATGACGGAATGACCAGTAGGCAGATGAAGGCCCAAACCCACACCTGGCCAAACCCAGATACAACTACCCGTTTAAGGACAAGCTGTCACCTACCCGCACTGTTTTGATCTGGGCTAAGTCCATAGGAGGAGGGCACATTTTGAAGTCTTGCAAGATTGGGATTTTTTGGTTACGTTCAAGCCTGAGGAAGTCTTGTATCTGTCTGGTATGAGGACCACTCACTCACTGGGCAGCCAGCAAGGACCATAATGTGAGTCACCAGCTGGAAGCATTCCAGCGAGTGCCTCCCAGAGTCAATTAGGCAAAACCACCTGCTGTGTCCACGGACTGGGTGCTCCCCCTGCCACCTGCAGGATGGTCCATTTCTGCTTCACTGGAAGGGGGCAAATGCAAGAAGGGCGCTTTGACACTCCATGACCGTCCCTCCGCCCCAAACCTGGGGGGAAGCGGGTCTGGGCGCTTTCTTACCCCTGTTCCATCCCATTCCCAGACACTGACTTCAGGGAATTTCCCCGGAAACTGCTGCACTGCTTCCTTATGGGCCAGGGGCTGGGAGGGGACCTCTGAGGGGAGACCTGTATGTCAGAGTGCCACAGCTCTTTCTATCCCCTAGAAGACTCTGCTGGCGAGAGACCTGGCTAACCCAGGGTGATCACTGTTTCCCTTAGCTCCCTCACTCTTTGGGGCAGGGTCCCCGAGGACGGGTCCTTGCCCGTTTGCTGCTAGCCTGCCAGCGATCCGCACCTACTCCAGAGCATCTCGTGACAGTGACATCATTTGGGGTGTGGGCTGAGGGGTCCTCTGAGGGCAGGCACTTTAGAACAGCAGTTAGGAGCATGAGCTCTGGAGCTGGGCTGCTTGGGTTGAAATCCCAGCTCTACTGCTCAATCTCGGCGTCGTGCTGGAGCAAACCAGTTACCTCTCTGTGCCTCTGTTTCCTCATCTGTAAAATGGGGATAATGATAAAAGCATCTACTCCATAGAATCGTGGAAGGACCAAACCTCATCATACATGTACCGAGTTGAACAGAGCGAGTGTCTCGCTGAAGGTCTTGACACATGCCAGCTGGTTCCATTATTACATAAACATAAGAATAACAAATTGCCATGGCTACCATTTCTGGTGTTTCTCATCATCACTGCTAATTAATAGGGGCGTAATCCGAATTGTGGAAATCAAGATGAAATCCTCACATACCCTGGCATTCAGAGCAGGGATCGAATTAATCCTTTTGGAGGAGGTAATTTCACATTGTCTATCAAAGTTTTATAGGTACATTCCGTGGACCAGTGATATGACTTCTAAGACTTTATATACAGATATGCTTGCATAGGGTACAGGGATCTGTACGTAAGGATTTCATTGAGATAGTGAAAACTTTGGACTCAACTCAAGTGGGGAATGGTTAAATACAAATCAAGAGAGGAATGGTTGAATACACTGTAATATATCTACATAACCAAATACTCAGCCACCCTTAAAAAGGATGGGGTGGTTCTTTGTGGATATCCTGACATGCAAGGTATCCACAATGTCTTGTAAGTGGGAAAACAAGTGATTTGCAAAGCAGTTGGTATAATAAAATCCTATTTATTCTAAAATAATTATATATAGTTGTAAGTTTATATGCATGTGTATATATACTTGTCTATTTGTATATGCACAAAAAAGCCTACAAGAACTTCCTGGCAGCTGTTTCTAAGAAGAAAAATTTTATGTTATGCATTCCTACAGCGTATAGAGTACCAAGGAACGCACCCGTTTCATAATTGAACAATAATCACAAAATGCAATATTGAAGTGGAAAACGAAACGGGACCTTCCAGAAGAGCAGCCAGACCTTCTCCCTTGACTTAGGAGGTTTTAGCAAAATTCCCTCAGAATGACAAGTGCCTGTCTTGTTCACACAAGGTCCTAGTCACCCATCATGCCCTTGACTACAAGCCTCTGTTGATGGGAAAGGCAGCTGTGGTTATGGTTCCCTGCCAAATGTTGGGTTTTTGAAGACTATTCTGGCTAATACCTAGGCATCATAATGTTCTCAGCATTGACTGATACCTAGAACATTCTTTTCCAGAAGGGTCTATGGGGTTAACAGGCATCTGGCTCACATGTTGACCTCAGGACATACGGAAGAAGGGTTTTTAGCTGGAAAACGAAGCGCGTCAGGCACAGGCTTGGTAGGATTTATGATTGACCTCCTTGTTCTCAGCCACTTGCTTCTGAATCCTGGGGCCATGTTTGACATAGCAGGTGGCTTATGGGTGTGCTTCCTCCCTTTCAGCATCCCCTACCTCCCTTCACTCTGCCCTGATTCCGTCTCTATGCTCCACAGTGCTCCTTCCCTACCATGATTTTGTTCATTTATTAACTTATTTAGTGTCCGTGTCCTCTGTGACAATCAGAATTATCAGCTTCGTGAGACTGGGAAACATGTCTGCTTCATTCACGCTTCTACACCTGAAGGCCAACACATTGCCTACAGCTTAAGGCCCTAATTAAATGGGGTTTTTTCGAATGAATGAATGAATGAATGAGTGAATGACTTGAAATTCATGCACTGCCCAAGGCTGCAGATTTTTCTCTTCAAGTCATTTTCTGGCCCTCAGACTACATCCATCATAAGACATGTTTATTGAACATCTACTATGTACCCGTGGTATACAAGGCACTAGGTATACAGCCGTATGCACACCAGACATGCCCTGTTTGAGTTTCCAATGGCTGCTGTAACAAATCGTCACAAGCTTAGTGGCTTAAAACAGCCCAGAAGTATCTTTTGGGATGAGCACTGGGTGTTGTATGGAAAACAATTTGACAATAAATTTCATATATTAAAAAAAAAACAGCCCAGAAGTACTATCTTACAGTGATGGAGGTCCCAAGTCCAAAATCCGTTTCACTGGTGTCCACAGGGCTGGTTGCTCCTGAGGTGCCAGGGAGGAATCCACTTCCTTGCCTTTCCCCAGCCTCCAGCGGCTGCCTGCGTTCCTTTGCACACGGCTCCACCCCACTCCCACCTCTGTTTCCGTGATCGCATCTCTGACTCTCTAACTCTGACCCGTCTGCCTCCCTCTTGGAAGGACCCTTGTCATGGAAGCGGATGTAGTCACAGTCTCCAGGGATTAGGTTGTGGACGTCTTGGGCAGAGCGGCCTCACTCGGCCTGCCACAGCCCCTGTTCTCGTGGAGTCTATAGCTTCGCGGGAGAGACGGGTTAACCACACAGACGCACACCTGAAATGAGTTGCACCAAGTGCCGTGAAGGGAAAGAACGGCGGTACAGCAGCCATACAGCGAGTTCAAGAGGAGAGCAAGTTGAGGTTGAAGGGTCCGAGGCGTCTGAGTTCTGAAGATGGGGGAGAGTTGGCTGGGCAGAGGGAGGGGAGCATGTGCAAAGGCCCTGCCCCAGGAAAGAGCTGCAAAAATGTCCCCGTGGCCCGAATGCCGTGAATGAGGGAAAAGTGGCACCAGGTAGGACTCAGAGGTACAGGGATGAGGCTTGGCCGGGCCTTGCAGGGCCACGGCAGGAATTCAGATTTTCTTTAAAGGGTGTAGGCAGAAGGTGACTTACCCTCCATCCTTCCTTCTAGAAGACGATCCAGGCTGCTTTGGGGGGAGGCCTTAGGGAAGGAAGGAGGGAAGGAGGGTTTCGGGGTAGAAGTGAAGTGCCTTCAAAGTGGCGTGCGTATCTCTCTGGCCTCCAGCCACCTGAGGACTCCCAGTTCCCAAGACCTCTTCAATGCCAGAGAGTCAGGAGCCGCTCGGATTCATCATCAGGAACGAGCTGTTCTCTGGCACACGGAGGGGTTGAGGAGGGAGGGGGCTGGCTCTGTGCATGGAGACCTTCGCCAGTGTCCCTTTGCCTGACCCCTGTCCCTTGTCAGAGCGGTTTTTGCTGTCCCTCGCCCAGCTGCCGCTCCATAAAAGAATGTCACTGCCGGCTATCCTTTGCTGCAGACACCGAATCCCCCGTCTCCACTGGGGAGGGAAGAGATCAGCTAAGCTTCTTGAGAACCCTGGGTAGTTTTCTCTTTTTTAATTTTAGCCTCTTGTTGACTGCATGCAATGAAAAAACAAAAAACAAAACCTAAGTTATCTAACAGAAGAAAGAAAGGTCCTTGAAGTCCTGGAGGTTGGTTTTGTTTTAAAGCTTTGCTCTGTGACCTTGGCTAAGTTGCTTCTCACCCTGGGCACCTCATTTTCCAGAATCAGGAAATGCATCCGTTTGGATTCCAACTATCTGGGATATTTGGGGATTGCTGTGCTAGGAGAGAGTTGATTAATTCAGTAAACACGAGTTGTGCACCCACTGGTACCAGGCCCCTCTCTGTCCTGGGGAGTTAATAAATCAGTTCCAGCCTCAGGGGCAGCTAATGACTTCGCTCTTTGAAACCGATTTTCTCTTAATTATAAATCATTCTTGTCTGTTTATTAAGAGAGCTTAGAAAGATATTGGCCTATTCGCTGCAGCGAATGCTTATTCAGCACCACTATGCACTCTTATCTCATGGAATGATGATCTCAGCCCTGCGAGGGAAAGACTGTGATTATCCCGTGGAAACTGAGACTCGGAGAGAGTTGCCCAAGCTTTTACAAACAGCCAAAGGAAGAGTGAGGATTCAGCCCTACAGGATCAGCTTCCTACTCCTGCTGTCCAGCTCATCTTTGCTTTAAACCGGAAGTCAACAAACTTTTTCTATCACGGGCCAGATGGTAATATTTTAGATTTTGTGGGCCATATAGTCTCTGTTGTTGCAAATATTCAGCTCTGACGTCATAGCATGTCGGCAGCCAGAGACAGCATGCAAATGAATGAATGTGACTGTGTTCCAATAAAACTTTATGGACAAAAGCAGGTGATGGTCCAGATTTGGCCCCTGGGCCATGGCTTGTCAACCCCTGGCCCCAGCCTCTGAACCAGTGCAGTAATGCTTGGTGAGTCAGCGTGCAGTTGTAGGTTGTCCCTGCAGGTAATAAAATTGCTTCTGGAAGCACGCTCACCAGTTTGGACTCCTATCTGACCCCATTCCTGCTCAGTGTGGCCTCTCCACTGCCCACGATACCCTTGTCCCCCACCCCTGCTCCAGGCCCTCCACCCCACAGGAGTAAGGGGTAAACATTAGAAACCTCGGGGATGTCCGGAACTGGCACTGGGAGTAAAATGAATTGTGGGTGAATCAGCAGTGAAGTTGAGGAAATTTCTTTTTTCCCTAAATACAGAAATTAACCCATGCTTGTGGTAGGCAGAATAATGGTACCCCCAAACTCACCACGCTCTAACCCCAGAATCTGTGGATCTGTGACTTTATAGGTGACTTGACTTTGCAGGGATGATTAAGTTAAGGATCCTGCGGTGGGAAGATTACCCTGGATTATCCAGATGGATCCTAAATGTAACCGCAAGGGTCCTTATAAGAGGGAGACAAGAAGGTCAGAGACGGTAGGAGGTGATGTCAGGACAAGGGGGGCAGAGACTAGAGTCGTGGGCTCAGAGCCAAGAAGTGCATGCAGGCTCTAACATCTGGAAGAGGCAAGGCATGGATTCTCCTCTGGAGCTTCTGGAAAGAACCAGCCCCGGCGACACCTTGCTTTTAGCCCCTTATGACTTATTCCAGCACCTCCGACCTCCAGAACTATAAGAAGATAAATGTGTTATTTTAAGCCACCAAGTGTGTCATAATTTGTTACAGCAGCAACAGGAAAACTAATACAATGCTCAATGTAGAAAATTTGAAAAACACAGGAAATGCATAGTTTCCCAATTTTGTTGAGATGTAATTGACATATAACATCGTATATGCTTAAGGCGCACAAGGTAATGATTTGGTACATATGTGTGCTGGGAAACGATCACCACAGTCCAAGTTTCTATCCATCACCACACACAGTTACAAATTTTCCTCCTTGTGATGAGAACTTTTAAGATCTACTCTCAGCAACTTTCAAAGATACAGAACAGTAATTGTGAACTGTAGTCACTATGATGTGCGTTACCTCGCCAGGACTTAATTTGTCTTCTGATTGGAAGTCTGTACCTTTTGGCCAGCTTCAGCCTGTTCCCTAACCCATCTGGTTGTTTCTATGAATTTTTTTTTTCAAATTCCGCATGTTACGTGATCTCATACAGTATCTTTCTCTGTCTGACTTAATTCACTTAGCACAGTGCCCTCGAGGTCCATCCATGTTGCAATGGCAGGATTTCCTTCTTTTTTTTAAGACTGAATAGCATTCCATTGTATGTACATGTGTACATATATTGTGTGTGTGTGTGTGTGTGTGTGTGTGTGTGTGTGTGTGTACGTGTGCCATTTGCTTTATCCGTTCACCCATCAGTGGACCCTTGAGTTGCTTCCGTGTCTTGGCTCTTGTAAATAATGCTGCACTGAACACGGGGGTGCAGATTATCGTTCCAGGATAGTGATTTCGTTTCCTTCGGATATATTCTCAGAAGCTGGATCACGTGGTAGTGCTATTTTTTTTTTTTTTTTGCGGCACCCCCATGCTGTTTTCCCCAATGGCTGTGCCAGTTCGCATTCCTACCCGCAGCACCCCACTCTTTCCCCTTTCTCCTTCCCCTCACCACACTTCTCTTTTCTCTTTTTGATAGTAGACATCTTAACAGGTGTGAGATGATATCTCATTGTGTCCTAAAGGATTTTTTGAAAGCGTCTGTAATCAAAGAGGGGAAAAAAATGACTATTTTAGATTATGGTTTCACAGACTTTTCTCTGTGTGTATGTGTCCCTGTGCAGTTAACAAAAAATGGGATTGTGCTCTGGGTGACTCTCTGTTCTCCGGGAGCTGCCCGTGGGAGGGTTGGCTTGGATGTCCAGAGCTCTGCTTCCTTTATACATGCTCTCAGCCCCTTGTCATTGAGAAGGTCTGCAGAAATCTGGAACCCCTCGAGGGTGGGCAGGGAACCCATGTGGTGGCTGTGGGAACCCAATCTGTTACTTGCAGGGACAGCTCGGGGCAGTGCTCACGTTGGTATTTTCGTTCTTTTGCCAGCGTCCCACTACTACAAGTACAAACAGCAGTTCATCTTCCCAGGTGAGTCCGTGCACGCTCAGGCCCTTCTGAACGAGCCTGCTGAGGTGCGTGGGTTGCTGGAATGGACGAAGGCGAAGGTTGTTGGGATGGGCATTGGCGGTGGGACCACTAGACCCCAGGATAATGGTGGGACGTAGAGGTGGAAAAGGAAAGACTGGGAGGCCCCAAGGGCACAGTGATACCAAGGAGATCCCAAGGCTCAAGGGCAAGGCCTGAGGAGGTGGTCTGCAATAGAAGGACAGGCCAGGGTAAGGAGGGGTCCAGAGCCCACGTGGCAGGGGAGAGGTGGTCAGAGGTGAGTTGGGCACTGGGAGACGTGAAACCAAGTGGCCTCACCATCCCAAGGAGAACTCAGGAGTTGGGGGGTGATTTGGAGGTGACCAGTGGATGCTTCGGGTCAGAGGCTTGGGGTTCTGGCAGCCCCCTAGTCAAGAGTGGGGCATTTGGTTCAGGATGTCATCTTAGAACCCTGGTGCTTCTGAGCAGGAAAAGCACAGGTGATTGAGAAAGGGACAGAGGGGACTGGCCAGCCCCAGGGGCACCGTGATCTGGTGACAAGTTACTAGCTGCCCCATCTCCCAGCAATTAGGTCTTTGGGGGGAGACTGTGGACTCCATGTTGGATTTCTGACTCTCATGTCTGCCTCTCAGATGTAGTGCCAGTGCCAGAGACACCGACCCGGGCGCCCCAGGTCATCCTGCATCCGGTGACCTCGAATCCAATGTAAGTGGAACAGAGACCTCCTTCTCCTGTCCTGGGTCTTCAGTCTGCTCAGGGTCACTGTCTTCTGTCTTCCTGGTCCTGGAATTGATGGGGCGGGATACTGAGGGAGAGAGAGACACGGGGAATGACTCAAGGAGAGGGAGAGGATGACAGCCTCCCTCAGCCTAGGCCCAACAAGTCGTCTGTGCTTTGTGTCCTGACCCTGCTTGTCAAGTGTGATTTCCAGGGGCTGGGCCGTTTCCTCGGGGTCCCCAGACTTTTCTATGATCAGAAAGCTAACTTTCGGTAATAGCTAGAACTTAATGATAGAACGGTCATCCTACGTCATTGTCCCTCCCTTTAAAAAGAATAATTTAGGCTGATACCAGGGATCAGCAAACTACAGTCTATGGGACAAATCCTGTTTGCCCCTTGTTTTTATAAATAAGGTTTTATTGGGTGGCTCAGTCGGTTGAGTGTCTGTCTTCGGCTCAGGTCATGATCTCATGGTGAATTTGAGCCCCGCATCGGGCTCTGTGCTGACAGCTCGGAGCCTGGAGCCGCTTCAGATTCTGTGTCTCCCTCTCTCTCTCTGCCCCTCCCTCACTCACACTCTGTCTCTCTCTCTCTCTCTCTCTCTCAGAAATAAATAAACATTAGAAAAAATTATAAATAAAATTTTATTGCAACACAACCATGCCCATTTGTTTATGACATGCTGTCTCTGGTGGCTCTCAGACTACAACAGCAGAGTTGAATCATTCCCAGCAGAGACCATACGGCCTGCAAAGTCTAAAAGATTTACTCTCTGGCCCTTTACAGACCAAGTTTTCTGGCCCCTGGTTTATACCATTATAAAAATAATACAAACTAATTTTGGGAAATGTGGACTGTTCTGTAAAAAAAAAAGGGGGGGGGAACTAATCACTCATAATCATATCACCCTTAGAATTTTGATGTGTGCTCTGTCTCTCGTGTTTTTATATACTTGTGACTCATGATATATGCCCTTTCCAGCCTGCTTTGTTATCCCTTAAAAAAGCTATAGCATTGCATTTTTCATATGATCTCAGACTCTTCATAGACCTTGGTCTCCATGGCTGTAAAATACTATTATCGATGTACAACAATGGCCTTAACCATTTCCCTCTTGCCAGATCTCCTATCTTCCCATAGTTCACTGTTGTAAACAACACTGCAGTGAATGTCTCTGTACGTGGCACCTTTGGCGTCCTTGGGACACACACTCTCTTTCTAGGTGGGGTATTGTTTGTGCAGCCGCGGTGAAACCACCTTCCTTGACTTAACTTCTTCGGCCGGTGGCCCAAGCGTAGGGCATGCTGGAGACCTAATTTCGATCCGACCGGTTTCCCAACTCACACTTTTGCCCATTTGGTTGCTCCCCGCTAACTGCTGCACCCTTCCTGCCCCATGTTACGGACTTTGTTAAAGACCCAGGTGGTACATCCGTGAAATCAAGGGGGCAGCAGTTTGCCAGGGAGATGGTGCTGACTTCCAGCTCCAGGTCGTTCCTCTTCTGCACATAAGCCAATTCCACAATGTGTGCAAGACGAACTCCGGGTTATTAACTGGCAGTCAGGGAGCGCCTGCGAAATACTGCGTCGGTAGCTGCTTGCGATCTGCTTAGAAGTGCATGGAGTGACGGCCACTAACACTTCACAGGAAGAAGTAATTTAATCGCCCAGTGACTGTAATCACGCCTTGATGCAGGCAGAGGAAGGCTGCCTGGTTTGTGTTTGGGTGAGGAGGGACTCCAGCTGCCTTGTTCCACCCGGATCTCCCCAAAATGCCAAGTTCCCGGCAGATGTTCCCGGGGCCGGCCGGGCCGTAAATGATTGGTTGATAGGAAAGCAGAGGGCACTTTGTGACCCACCCTTCTCTCCCCCTTTCGTTCTTGCAGCCTCTCAGACTCCCTCTGGCCAAGAGCCCCTCCCGGAAGTGGGTTGGCTCTGTCTGCAGGGTCAGCAGCCTCTTGGGGTCTCAGGGTTAGGAGAGCGGTGGCCCCTCAAGTGAGGGGGTGGGTAGGGGCCCCTGCTAAGCTTCCAGAGGTGCTCATTGTGATTCCTTCCTGCCGCCGGTTCTGTGCCTTCAGCAGCCCAGTTACAGTCTCCGCACTGCACTCCGTAAACACGTACACCTCCTCTACTCTGAAAACACACCCCCAGAAACACCTCTAACACACACTGTCCCCCACGTCCCCGTCACATGCCATGTGCTCCAACACTCCCCTCACACCCCAGTACGTACCCAGCTGTCAACACACGGTGGGCCCCCCACATCCCCCACGGGGTACACCCAACTCACGTGTGCCCAGAACAACCCCTGCACAGAGCACATCCCATAATACCCACGCAGTACCCAATCTATACTTAGTACTCACACACGCAAACACACTGATCCCTCCCCAGCCCTGCACTCAGCCTGCGCCCACGCTCAGAACAGCTGCAGCTCACGAGCTCAAGACTGCATCACACTCGCGCATGGACCCAAGCATACGCGTGCACGTGCTCCCACCTGTGTCTTCCAGTCCTTCCAGACACGGTTTTGTTCGTTCTCACTCCACGCATCCCGGTTCACCGTGATTGGCAACATCCAGCCAACTCAAACACTGCGAGTTCTCAAAAACACATCCCATAATCTCTCCGGGGAATTTCCATCATGCTCCATCTATTCAGTTCATGCCTGACTTTTGGCCCGTGTCACTTTCAGCCTCCCTGCACGATATCTCCATACTTGCTTTCGTCCCTTCGGTAGTAACATAATAGTCCCCAAAGTCAGGAGCCACGCAGGTTTCGACTCTGTATCCCTCGGAGGGCCTCGCCCCGTTCCTGACACATGCAGGTTTCCCCCACTATCCGAAAGTAGAGCATTCCTACAAAACCTTTCATAAGCCAACATGGTGTCATGCGAAGACGCGATTATCATTCATTTATAATGCAAAAATTGGCGGGTGTCCCCAGACCTGAGAACTTTCTCCCTTAGGCTTCTCTGATACCTTAGGACGCATCTTGCTAACGGATGCACAAAATAAATCGAGATAAAGCACAGATGCTCATAGATACTGCTCAAAGGTGTGGAGGCTTGAGGCTGAGATGCTGAGGGTAGGGCCCAGGGAAGGAGCTTGGAGGCATCACTCACACTGCTCAGGGTGCCCACTGCCTCCGTAATGGCTCGCGGCAAAGCAAAAGCTGAAGGCAACTTTCGCTTGTCACCCCTTTCCACAAAAGCAAAAGTCCTCTTGGAATTTCTTTTGGTCAGCAAAACAGACACCAGTGTAGATCTTTCATAAAAGCAAAGCGGCATGGCGCTGACTTTCAAAAAGCAGGGGGCGGGGGGGGGGGGGGTACCTGTAATCCCGAACGCTAAGGTTCTTCCAGAAGATTCCGAACCCGAGTGAACGTTAGAGGTCTCGTTCATTCTTTCCTAGCACACACCCAGAGTTCTGAGGATTCTTCCACCCGTGGCATTAGGCCAGTTTATAAGGAAGCTGCTAGATTAGTGGAAACCAAAGCAAGAAAGAAAAATGAGCCCTGAGCAGCCCAGAAAGTCTGTTGAAAACAGTGTCCTTGTCCTCGCTTCTTCATGGTGAGGTTATGGATTAGTTTCGACGCAAGTGTTGAAGTGGATTTTGAGATGAAGGCTTGATGGCCAGGGCTTCTCGTTCAAGGACTCTTGATACGCGGCTAGACAATACACAGACCTACCTTTTCACGCGAGGGTCACATCTATTTTTCTTTTCTTTAAAGCTTGGAAGGAAATCCATTACTTCAAATTGAACTGGAGCCAACCTCAGAGGTGAGATTTGGAGAGAGTGGCGCACCTGTTTCCCGGGGGTTGCCCAGCGCTTGGCAGAGCCGGTGGATGTCTTTAATGACGCGGAGGGCTTGGGGCGGCGGGCGGTGGGGTGGCCCTGTTTTTGATGGACGTTCTAACAAGCGGGGGCCCCTCCCGGCACCAAGCCTAGTGGGCCGTTATACGGCGCGCATCACGGAAAAGCTAGCTGTGCAGACGTTGGCAAGAGATTTACATTCTTAGCGGAAAAATCGGCCTAGGGCCAGGTGAGTACCAAGGGGGATGTGCCCCACTGCCTTCCAAAGAACACGTGGGAGGAGGCAGAGTCCTGGGGACACCGAGCCTGGCAGGCTTTTGAGAATGGTCTGGGGCTTCTTCTCATCCGCCAGAACTTCTGGAGGAATAAACGAAGTGTCCTGGGTAAGAACCATGGACTCCTCAGCCCTGCGGGTGTGCCCCGAACTGAAAGGAATAGAGCCAGGGTTTCCAGAGAAAACCAGGTCCTTTCGGCAGGTATTGTGGTCCTTGAAAAATTATCCCTGGGGAAGCCAGTGTTTCCTGTGTTGTTTCTCCTGAGTGGGCCGTGAGAGGCAAGTTTGCTCAGGTTTGGGCTCGGGAAGACCAGCGGCCAGCCAAAGGGCCACTGCCTCAGGCTGCTTAATCAGCCCCCAAGCCTCTGGGAATCCCCACTGGCTGGGGTGCCTGCTGCTCCCTCACTGGAGCTAAAGAGGCCGTGGGGCAGGACACTCCCAGCCCCCATGCTGGGAAGGTGGGTCCCTGGCCCTTGAGCGGCTAATGATCGGGGTGGTCATGCCTAAGTGTCCGGGGGCCCTGTGGGTGTGCTGGATAAAAATGCGAATTTCTGGCCCTGGCCTGCTGCTTTCTGATTGAGCAGCTCTGGGTGGGGCCCAGGAATCTGCATTTTCCCAGGAAGCCCAGTCGCTGTTGCATACAGGTGGTCAGGTCTGTGCAAGGAACTTAACAGCCTTTCGTGTCATTGGAAACCTCACACCATCCCCAGGGGCAGATTTTATCAGCTCTGCTTTATGACGGGAAAAAGGAAGTCTCAGAGAAGTCCCGTGGCTTGCCCAAAGTCACACAGAGGCCAGATTTCCGCTCATTTCTTCTGATTGTTAAGCCCATCCTATCAGCCAGCCTCTCTGCCCTCGCGGCTGCATAGGAAGCCCAGGTGTCTGGCCCGTGCAGAGTAGCTGTGACCTCTCCCTTTTTCTGACTCATCCATTCCAAATTCCCTGGGGGAAAAAGGCACTCTACATTGAGGAGCGTCACATGTTCTGTGCAGACAGCTGAGGCACACGCAGTTGTGCCTGTTGCCTTTATCACACCCGCGTAAGGAGACAAGCCACAACATCACGGTAGAATAGGAGGGCGTTGGATATTGGGAGTTGAGACACCTGAGATTTAACCCTAGCTCTGCCTGGCTGTGTGATAGAGAGCCGGGCATCTCCCAGGGTGACCAGTCAACTCTGTTTGCTGGGACTGAAGGGCTTCCCGAGGGGACTTTAAGTAATCTCTACACCCAGTGTCGGGCTCCAGCTTACAACCTTGAGATCAAGAATCACATGCTGTACTGACTGAGCCTGTCAGGTGCCCCCACCAAGGGGACTTTCAGTGCCCAGACCAGGAAAGTCCCAGCAAACCGGAATGGGTGGCCCCCTAGCATCTCTCTTCCATGAACCTCAGTTTCCCCCTTAGCACAGGAGCGTGGGATTACCACGATCTCCCTTTCAGCCCCTTCATTGTATACGATTCTAGAAGAGAGTGGCCTGCTCTAATAGGTCTGTGTGCACACCAGCCGAAAATGCACATGGAGACGTGTCCCAGTGGGACCCAGTGGGACCTCGTGGGAAGGCGGGGCAGTGTCGGGAGCCGCTCTGACCGCTCTCCCCTTTCCGCCCACAGAATGAAGAGGGCCACGACGAGGCCGAGGAGTCGGAGGACGATTTTGAGGAGATGAACCTGTCCCTGCTCTCAGCCCGGAGCTTCCCACGCAAGGCCAGCCAGACCAGCATCTTCCTGCAGGAGTGGGACATCCCTTTTGAGCAGCTGGAGATTGGCGAGCTCATTGGAAAGGGCCGCTTCGGGCAGGTGTATCACGGCCGCTGGCATGGCGAGGTGGCCATCCGGCTGATCGACATCGAGAGGGATAATGAGGAACAGCTCAAGGCCTTCAAGCGGGAGGTGATGGCCTACAGGCAGACGCGGCATGAGAACGTGGTGCTCTTCATGGGTGCCTGCATGAGCCCACCCCACCTGGCCATCATCACCAGGTCAGTCCTGCCGGGGATCCCCACCCGTGGGTCCGTCCCCAGAGCTGTGCTTCTGGCAGAGTTGAGAAGTGGGGGTTTCCGGTTGACTCGTCGTTCCGGTGAATGGAGCGTCTCCAGCTCTACCGATTCATAATTGTGTGGTTCTAAGACTTGAGAGTCCAGGAAGTGCTTTTGATGGTAAAACTCTTTGGCAGAGCGGGGCCACGGGGAGAGCACTGAACGGAAGTTAGGAAAGTTGGTTCTAGATGCCCCCCCCACCCCGTGCCCCAAGTATTTGTGAAACGATATCGCTGAGACTCACTGTCTCCACGTGTAAATTGAACGGATTGGGCTAAATCGGAAATCGGCAGACTTTTTCTGTAAAGGGCCCAGTAGAGAATAGTTGTGGCTTTATGGGCCAGACCGTTTCTGTAGCAACTGCTGCACTCTGCCACTGTGGTGGGAAAGGAGCCCCAGACAAGATGTAAGTGGATGTATGTGGCCGGGTGCCAATAAAACTTTACTTACAAAAGCGAGCAACGTGCTGGTTTTGGCCCTCGGTCCCTGCTGTGCCGATTCTGGACTACGATTCTGACAGCTGTTACTCTGGCTTTCGTTAAAGCAGCGGATGACATGTGGAGAGCTTTACCATTGCTATCTTAAATATCCAGGGTCCGTGGTCAATACGTGCACAGCAGGGGTAATTAACAGAGAACTGACATTAAGAAAACGTCAAATGATAGCAACTTTCCTGCACTTGCTGTCTAACCTCACCCAGTGACATGGGGCATTGGAAAAAAAAAATAGCTTTGCTTTCAGTCGAACAGCTGTGAAACTATCCTTTGGTGTGTGTTTCACCTCTGGCTGCTGTTCTCCCGTTGCATCAGGACTGGCCACAGCAGTGCTGTTCTTGGTATGGCCTGTGATGCCAGGAGTCACTTAGGAGCTGTCTGCTTCCCATTCTCAGCTCAAGCGATAAGATCTCAAACACGCAAGCCTCTCCTCTAGGCAGGTGCGTAGCAGGAGCTGTGAGCTCAGGGAAGAGCTGGTGTGTTTCGGGTCTGTTCCCTTGTGATACAGAGCATCCTTGAGTCCATTTACAGGATCTCAGTGGTCAGAAGAAAATGGGTTATTGTCTGTCATCATTGATTATGCAGATGATGGATTGACTGGAACCCACGTGTCAGATGGTAAATGTTTTCAAAGGATTGGATTTCAGGAGATGGCTCTTCAGTCCTCCTTAGACCAGGGTAAAAATGGTCGTCCTCCACTCTAAAAAGGACAGAAGAGGCTCTCAAATAACCAGCTCAGATCAGATTTAGGGGCTGAGCTGTTCCCATGAGGTGAGTGTATCAGTAAACTTTTGCTGAGTAACAAATTACCCCCAACACTCAGAGTTTTCCTCTCTTCTATGGACAGTTCTGTGCTGAGCCAGGCCCAGTAGCTGGGCTCTTGGATATGTCTGTGGTCAGCAGGCAGTCAGACAGGGGGCTGGTCCTTCTTGCATGGCCTCATTCACACGTCTGCAGGTTGGCAGGTTATCAGCCGGCATGCCCCGATTCTCTTCCTGATGGTCTCTTTTCCCCCAACAGCTTAGCTTGGGCTCATTCCCATCGTGGTCTCAGGGTTCCAAGTGAAGGAAGAGGTCAGGCCCTGATGGGCAAGGGCCTTTCCCTCCTCTGTCTGTGTTGCATTGGCCGACGTACATTGGCCAAACCAAGTTGCGTGGTCAACCTAGATTCCCAGCACGAAGAAACAGACTCTGCCTCTGCATGGGAGGATTTGCAATGTCACGTTACAGGGACATAGATGCAGGGAGGGGGACAGTTTGTGGCCACTTCTAAAACCTGCCACCACTCCTTTCCTCATCTGTGATCTAGAATGTGTCATTCTTGTGCAGAGCCCTTTACTTGGGGTGCCTGCCGCTGGCCTTCTGCCCCACTGCTCCCACCAGTCCATCACCCCAAATTTCTCTCTGGTCAGCTCCTCACCTTCTGGCTTGTTAACTCCTCTTTTTTACATCCCCAAACTAAAAATTTGAAATCCACTATCTCCTCTCCTTACCTGGCTCTTCTGAGAACCTCTCGCCTCCCGCCCTCTGACTTGCTTGGTGTTATTGGTGGATCCCAGTTCCCCGAGCCTCCCTCACCCCTTTCCCAAGGGCTGGGTAATTGGAAGTGGACAGATTCAGTTAGCAACCATCCTTGAAGAACGAGTGGTCATTATGAAAATGTGTCACTCATCCCGTAAGCCAGCTGCGTTTCTGGCCCTTTTCTATTATGTACAAACTCTGTGCCCCCCCCCCTCCCCCCCTCCCCGAGCGCCATAACTGCCTGCAGATTTCGCAAATAGCGCAGCCTTTTCCTGGCACCGTGATAAAGACTCTGCAGCTTTGGGACATGTAATTGGTCTCTGAAGTGTTTTGGTATTTTGCGTGAAGAAGCCAGATGAGCCCCCAAGTGGCATTTATACCATATTATTGTGTCATTACATATTTATCTTAGGGAGGGGCTCTGTGCATCCCTCTCTCCCATTTAGTACCGTCCACTTGTTGACCATCAGGTCTCTTCTCTGAACGTTCAGTTTGAAACCTGGTATTCGAGTAATTGGATTAATCACCTGCATCCGCATAATTGGCTGGCAGAGGTTGATGGTTGGACAATAGCCAACCAACTGGAACAATTTTTGGACCCTGGATTTATTTTACAGAGAACATAAGACCAGATAATTACCTGGCATATTCCGGCTAAATTCACAATGGCGTGTTCTAGCCAATTACTTAGTAATTATCATCGAAGTTAACAAGTATTTCTAAGATTAGCTTCCTTGTAATGCGATGTGTATGGCTCTTGGGGAATGAGTAATAACCAACTAGTTACCCAATTGCTATACCCACAAATACAATTAGCCGCAGGATTGCTAAATCGTTTCACGATTGGGTCATTATGAGATTATTGCTAAAGCTATTGGCAGAATGCGCCATCGCTCATTTTAAAAACTCCAAATGGAATTTGAAAGCCGACAGAGTTGAATGAAAACACCTCCCATCGTTCTGCCTTGCTGCGGCGTTCCCCGGGCCTCAGTGTCCCCATCTGCTGATGAGGAGGTAGACATCGACGCTTGTGGCAGGGTCCCTCCGACTCTGACACAATGCTTTGGTTCTCGGGGGATGGGCTGGTTTGAGAAGCAGCCTGGAACAGCTCTGGAGCAGGGCTTCTGGAAGTATGGTCCACCCGGGTCCCCTGCGTCAGAGCCAGCAAAGGGAAGAAGGTCTTTCAAATGCAGATGCCTGGGTGCTATACTTGTATCAGTTTCCCAGGGACATTGTGATTAGCACATACTTGGTGGCTTAAAATGACACACGTTTAGGGATGCCTGGGTGGCTCAGTGAGTTAAGCATCCTACTCTTGATTTCGGCTCAGGTCATGATCTCAGTTTGTGAGTTTGAGCCCCATGTTGGACTCTGTGCTGAGCCTGGCGTCTGCTTGGGGTTTTCTCTCTCCCTCTGTCTCTGCTCCTCTCTCTTTCTTTCTCTCTCTCTCAAAATCAAATAGACATTTTTAAAAGAACACACACTTATTGTTCTGCAGTTCTGAGATTGGAAATCCAGAGTGGGTCTCTAAAGTGAAGGGCTGTTCTCCTTTCTGGAGGCTCTGGAGTAGAACGTTTCCTTGTCTTTTCCAGCTTCTAGAAACATTCTTTGCATTCTTTGGCTTGTGGCCCCTTCCTCCATCTTCAAAGGCAACATCATAGCCTCTTGCTTCCATGGTCACATAGCCTTCTTCATGGTCACAGGTCTCACTCTTACAAGGACACTCGTGATTGCATTTAGGACACAGCCACCCAGAAACACCTCTCATTTCAAGACTCTCAACTTAAAATTTTGTTAATGTTTATTTATTTTTGAGAAAGAGACAGTGTGTGAGCTGGGGAAGGGACAGAGAGAGAGGGAGACACAGAATCCGAAGCAGGCTCCAGGCTCCCAGCTGTCAGCACAGAGCCCGACGCGGGGCTCAAACCCACGGACCGCGAGATCACAACCTGACCTGAAGTCGGACGCTTAACCAACAGAGCCACTCAGGCACCCCTCAAGACCCTCAATTAAAATCACATCTACAAAGTGCCTTCTGCAATATTGAGGTCACGGTTTCCAGGGATTAGAACCTGGATATCTTCAGGTTCCAGTTTTCAGTCTGTCACATCACCTTGGACCTAGTGAATCAAGTCTGTTTGTAGGTTAAGACTTTCTAACCAAGCCCCCCAGCCCATTCTAATCTAATATTTGGGAACCACACCCTAGGGAGTATTACCAGGGAGTACCTACTGTGTACCCAGCATAGTGCAGAGGGAAATGGAAACAAGGAAGTTTTTGGAAAAAAAAAAAACAAAAACAAAAACAAAAATAGACCAGACAAAATTACGAAATAATCAGGATCTCGGTGGGAAGAAATTTATTTATCCAGTGGTGACAGGAACATGGACCAGCCTACCTCAGTTGGGTGCCATGGAGACAAAACCAAAGCAAAACGCTACTGTTGACGTTGCCAGGAGGGCCTCATTAGGGGGAGCCTGATCCCACTGAACCATCGGGGCCATGTTACAGATGTGGAAACTGAGGCCAAGAGAGGAAAGTGGGGCCAGGGCAAGAGCACAGGTCTCTGTGAATGCACTTCACCGTCTGACAGCTTGCAAACCCCATCGTCCCCCAAAGCTTGTCCATTCATTCATTCAGTCATTCATTCATTCACCAGATACTTAGTAAACACATTACGTAGCAGACACTTCTCTGGATGCTAGGGGATGATGGTGAGCAAGACAGATGTGGCCCTTGTTCTCAGAGTCCTGTCATTCTAGTGGGGGAGACAGACTACTGCTAAGTAGTAATGAGATCGTTTGAGTAGGATCATTTGAGTGTGTTGAAGGAAATAAGCCAGAGCTGTGCCGCAGAGGGACCGGGGGACTGGAGTTATCTTAGGGGTGCATTGTGTGTGGGAGGATCCAGGCAGCCTCTCTGAAGAAGTGACATTTGGGCAGGGACCGGAGTGTGAGGAGCCAGCTGTGCAGACAGGGCAGGGCACACCCAGTGGAGGGAACAGCACATGCAAAGGCCCGGGGGTAGAATGAGCAGGATGTGCTTCAGACTGGAAAGAAGACTGTGGTGGCAGAACATGGTAGAGAAGGACGAGAGGGTAGCAGGTGAGGAAGGAGGCTGGCGGGAGTCAGCCTGGGGCCAGGAGGGGTGCTCACGCCTGGTTGAGGCGGGCACTTTTTAAAATAATACCAATGCCTGCAACAGTTCCTCAGCCTCAGCTCTGTGACATTTATAGGGGTCTGGCCTGTGCGCTGTAGAATGGTTAGCAGGATCCCTGCCCCCTGCCCACGAGATACAATGGTACCAAGTCCCTAGTTGTGAGAACCCGAAATGTCTTCAGATATTGCCAGGTGTCCCCTGGGGCAAAGTCACCCCCCAGTTGACAACCAGTGCCTGAGAGTCTCTGATTTAATTAGTCTGTATAGGCCTGGGGTTTCTGTACAAAACCTCCCCACATGACTCTTTCTGGCGGCTGGGAGACCCCAGCCCCCCCCCCCCCCGCCCTGCCCTGAGACCCTCTCCTGTAACGGCCTGGAACACTGGCGAGAGGTCTGGATTTTATGCTCAGGGAACCAGGCGGGTGGTGGGCCGGGGAAGGGGGAGGGGCGGGCAGGAACTGGTGTCTTCAAGGACAAATAAAACCTGAGAAACTCCCAAAATAGAGGGCGGGGGCCCAAGGGGAGTATTTTGACAGCCGCGGAGGCAACAAAGCTCAAGGAAATGTCAATGTATCGCCCCGGCTTCCCGCTACGGTCAGAGCAGATGACTTCACCAGGCGCCAGCGTTCTTTCCCCGCGGCCCAGCCCGCTGCCCGAGGCCAGACCAGACTGGGAAGCGCTGGGTTGTGAGAAGCTCCGCGTGCTTGGTTGCTGTCTTGAAGGTATGCACCAGCAGCGGGGGGAAGCCACCGCTAGGGAGGGAGAAGCCGCCCCATTCCTCCCAGAAAGGTATCACAATGTCCCAAGGCCCTCATTAGCTCCCGCTGCAGCCCCTCCAGCCCCCTCTCTGGAAAGGAAGAGACGGTGAGCTTCGGGGGGCCGGGCAGAGACTACAGCTCCATCACATGGTTCCTTCCCTTGCACCTGCAGGAGGCACAGCTGATGCTCATGTCTGAAACCATTTCCCTGCTTGAGGGGCATTTATATTTAATGTGGATAAATGCAGAGCACCCAGAGTAAACAAAAAAAAAAGCAGCAGATTCCACCAGCCTTCAGCAAGCGCTTCGCTTCGGGCCAGGCGCGGCGATCTTCTCCCATTTATGATTGTGCCCACTTAACAAGTGGGAAAACTGAGGTCAGACGGGCGCAGGGAGCCCCCTGCCCGGGTCATAGAACAAATAACTGAGAGACCCTGGAACGGAGCAAACGTGTATCTAAACATCAGGCCAGCGTGTTGCTTCTTTGCCCTGCCCTGCATCAGCCAGGGCAAAGGGAGTAGGCAAGAATCTATCGCGGGCGTTCACCACCGCTGATCACGTCACACTTACCTGGGGGACTTGGTAACCGTACGAGAGCGAGGCCACATCTTAGTTCAACGAGCCAAAGCCTCTGTCTTTTTGATTACGTTCTGGAGGACGAGATACACCACGGTTTGAGAGCCACTGGAGTTTTAAACTGGTTTCATTTCTTGTGGCTTTGATTCTGTGTATGTACTGAAATGTCCTGTTAAGTGCTGTGGGGCCACCACACACACACGCACACGCATGCACACACACACACACACACACACACACACACACGTCTTGCACATACGCTCCATGTTACATACTTTCCCTCTCTTGCTCTTCATCTTACAAAACACAGTTACTCACTTGCTTGTTCCCTTCAAAAGACTCATTTTATTAACATCAGCAATTCACAAAGTTCCCATAGCCCATAAGCCCCCCATCGCCCTCCTCCAATCTTTTTCTAGTATCCCCAAATTGTTTAAAGCCATGCTTCATAGTGTGTGGACCCCTGGCTAGCATCACCTGGGGACATTTTAGAAAAGCAAATGTAAGGGGTGCCGGGGTGGCTAATGGTTAAGTGTCCCACTCTTGATTTCGGCTCAGGGTACGATCTCATGTTCAAGCCCTGCTTCGGGCTCCTCGCGGAGTATGGAGCTTGCTTGGGATTCCCTCTCTCTCTCTCTCTCTCTCTCTCTCTCTCTCTCTCTCTCTGCCCCTTTCCTCTGCTTACTATCTTACTCTGCAAGGGGGAAAATTTGTTTAAAAAAAAGAGAGAGAAAGGCAAATGTAAGATAAAGAATCCCCTCCCTCCCAACCGGAAGCTCTGGGGGTGGGTCCAGCTCTCTGGGTGTTAGGAAACCCTTCAGAACCCGCTTCCGTGCACTCGAGCTCAGAGCCATTGCTCTAAAGAAACGGGTTCCCACCTCGTACCCTGAGTGAGCAGACTTTTCTGCTGCCGAGAGCTGCACACCCCATACCTCCTGCACCCTCACCGAGCGATTCTGCCAGGCGGCACTGAGAGGTGAGCAGCTGGGTCCAGAAGAGGTGAGGGCTGGGAATGTCCCAAGGTGAAGACCAGCAGGGGCCTGACAGCCACCGATTAGCTTCAGTGCTAACGTGAGTTCACCGCCTTCCGCAGACACGTACGGGACCCTGGCTGAGTGCCAGACCACATGCTGGGTGCTCAGAACACAGTTCCTAGAGTTCATGCAGAGACTTTCCATTCCAGCTAAGGAGACTGTCAGTAACAAGTGAAACAGACAATGAAGTACAATAATAAAGCATTGCGTTAAGTGTTACGAGGGCCACAAACAGGGAAGGTTCAGAGTGACAGGAGGGGCTCAGAAGAGGTGTCTTAGAGAAGGTGACATTTAATTGAGACCTAATGGTGAGCAGCAGAGAAAGAGCAGTCCAGGCAGTGGTACAGCAGGTGCAAAGGTCCTGAGGTGGGAATGAGATGGGCACGTTTGTGGGCCAGAAGGAAGCAGGATGGTAGGAAAGGGGCTGCGGGGCCTCAAAAGTATGGATAAAGGTGTGGAGTTTATTCTGTTGCATCTGGAAGCCAATGAAAGATTTTAAACCAGAGTCCCTCACACCCCCCCTGGAAATTTCCTGATGGCCTGGCTGCTTGCTGCCTCCTCTTGCACTGAGCTAGTTGGTTGGGTGTATCAGACTCATTTGGTTGAGAGCAGTGACAGCATCAGCCCAGCCCTGAAGGACACACACACAGGAAACAGGACTCTGGGGTGTCCTGACCGTCAGTGCGGTGTTCCCACCTGCGTGGGACTTCAGGAAAGACGCCTGAGCGGTTGCTCTGCATTTGTGAAGTTGAAGATGCTTTCTCCGGGATGCGAGGAGGAGGGAGCAGGACAACAGGGGCATTACGTAAACATCTTATTGGGATACAGGGCTTGGGATGTGCGCCCCAGGAAAGAGAAGGAAGGACAGGATTCCCCCACTGCTTTCAGGAAGATTTTTTTGTTTTAATGTCTCATTGGGCTAGTGTCCTCTGTCCCACCCAGTCGCCGGGTGCCCAGAATCTGAGTACAGTTTTGCGGTCACGTGAGGCTGACTGTATCCCCTATACACACGCGATAACCAGCCGCACCCGTCTCTCGGGGACAAGGTAGTAACGAAATCCCGTGGGGCCTCATTTGCACATCATTCCAAATCCGGTCAATATCAGGAGCTATTTAATAGACGATGTTCAACTCTAGATCAGTTCTTGTTTCTCATGCTTTCAAACATAATAGCTCCAAGCTGCAGTATTTAACAGACAAATGAAGGGCTCTGCCTTCTGCTAAGACACTAGCAGCTCCGTGCCTGAATGAGATCTTGACTTGCTTTTCCTGTAACTCTGTACTTGCGGGCTTTCTGATGTTTTTTTTCCCCTCCGGGCCAGTTTGATTGTCCTAAATATAACATACAGGAGTGGGGGAGGGGGTGCTGAGCACATGGAGACTCTGTCCCCCCTCATCTACTAGAATCGGCTTCCTTTCATGTTCAAAGAGCTGAATTGCTTTCCCTTTATAAAGCACAGCTGAAAAGGTTTTTTGTCTGTGGCTGCCTTTAATTGTGCTAGAATGTAGAGCACCCCGGGACTTTTGTGAAGGGAGCGCTATAAATGCACTGCATCATTATCATTATTATTATTAGCATCATCGCATGTACATTGCATACGCCTGTTGGTAAATGATCACATGACCAGCAGAGGACTTGCCTGGGTGAAGACTTTGCCACTGGCCACCATGTTCCTCGAATCTCAAAGATCCTAAATTAGCGTGCGTGCCATCTGTCATCACTTAACAAGTAACTTGCGTGTCTTACCGCCCGAGTGAAAACTCGTTTGTTAGTGAGAATGCGGATCAGCAAAAAGAAGAACATGAAATTCACCTGTAATGTCTGCAGCCGGAGGCAGTCACATTGGCATTTCGGTGTATATCCTTCCAGGCAGTTCCCTCAGTGTGCGTGCAAACTCAGTTTGTATTTGTCAGAGTAATGGTAGCTGCTGTAACAAATAAGCCTTAAAGCATTAGGCGGCTTTACACAATAGAAGTCCATTTCTTGCTCACAGAATAGTCCAAGGTGGGTGTTCCTGGGCGGTAGGTGGCTTTTCCTTGTGTGTGGGGGGATCCAAGACCAATTCCATCTTTTGGACCCATCCTTAAGGCTCAGGGACCTCTGCCTCAGCTGAGGAAAGAAGAAAATACGTAGAGGTCACATGCATCCTACCCATGCGTCACGGGCTGGCACCGTCCCTTGACCACACCTGGCCGCAGGGGAGGCTGAGGAAGAGCCAGCCAGCTGTATTCCCAGTAGGAAAATGACATGGGTTTTGGTGACGAGCCAGCAGCTCTGTGACACACATTTGTGGATAGATCTTCTACCCACTGAAGACAGACTCACCCAGCAGCACTGGTCTATGACTTGCTTGTTTCACCAAATAGATGTATGAACACTCCCTTTTGGGGGGACTGGAGTCTATTGCAAATTTCTTCACTTTGATGGACCTCTGTTTGTTCACCTGTAAAGTGGGATGACCTTTTTCTCTCTTGCAAGGGAGTGATAAGAATTAGAAATCAGGCTATAGCCCAATGCCTCCTATAAGCAGAGGTGCTCAATACCTTGTGTCTCCCAGTTGCTATAGTAATAATGATGATATTCTAACAATGATGATGGCGATAAGGATAGCAGTAGAAGCAAGTAAGAGTAGCAGTATTTTTTCTCCTTGGCATCCTACAAGCCACAGGTGTTTTGCGTTGATTATAATATCAGATGATACGAGGTGATGGCTGTAGTCTGACCTCTTAGCCTTGTAGCCCAGCTCTGCTCCTGGCTTGTACGTTGGCCATGTTACCTAACTTCTGTAAGTTTCGAGCCATCCGTAAGGAGGTGTTGAGAAAGGAGCTGGATATACTGGTCTCCAGCTCAGATGGAAGGTTGCGGCTGGAAATAACCGTGTGTGAGTCATCTGCATAGAAGTGGTGATTGAAGCCGTAAGCTCCTGTGGAAGCTGAGGCCACCCAGGGAGGAGCAGGAGGTCGCCCAAGGACGGAGCCTGGAGCATTCCAGCGCTGTGTGTCTTGGTGGGGAAGGGTCCCTGTGCACAGGGGACTGAGGAGGCGCAGGCAGGGCTACAGGAAACCAGAAGAGCCTGGGGTCCTGAAGCCAGTCCCAAGCGGTGCCCCACTGCCCACCCCCACCCCCGACAATCCCCTTGTATGACATCACTGTGTTTTATTTTCATTAGAGCGCTTCTCACCATAAGATAATGTTTTGTTCCTCAGTTTGCCTGCTTGCCTTTCATCTGTTTTCCCTACACCCCTTCTCCCAACTTAGAACATAAGCCCCAGGAAAGCAGAATCTCAGCTATTTGACTCACCTCTGTATCCCCAGCCTCTAAAACACGAGTTCCTCCTTAAATACTTGTTGGATGAATGGATAACTGTTTCCAAAAATACATTCACACATATTATCGCGGCCTGATCCTCTAGGCAAGTATAGCAGCAGACAATGAGTGGTACTATTTATTCAGAATCACCGAGAAATGAGTGGGACATAAGTGAAATGTAGTACAAACCGGGTGGGGGGTGTGCCTATAGGACGTGGGAGAATTAACAGGGATGAAAAGAAAGAGATGCCAATTATGCGATGTGAATTATAACAATACAATACAGAGACTGCATGATTAGGGGGTATTGGCCCCAAACATTCATCATATACGAGGTCCTTCCTGGGTGTGATGGTGGGAGTAAGGAAGGGAAGGCGCGACCTCTCCCGTGGAGCTCACAGACAGGTCACTGGATGATTCCCAAACAGTGTCATAATCTCCGCAATAGTACCTAGGGGGTTATGGGGACCCAGAGCTGGCCCCATACCCAACCAAGGAACTGGCCAGATGGACAAGAAGGTGTTGGCATTCTTGGGGCACCCAGGTGGCTCAGTGGGTTAAGCATCCGACTCTTGATTGTGGCTCGGGTCATGATCTCACGGTTTGTGGGTTCGAACCCCGCGTCGGTCTCCATGCTGGCAGTGCGGTGTCTGTTTGGGATTCCCTCTCTCCCTCTCTCTCTGCCCTTCCCCCACTTGTGTGTGCTCACTCTCTCCCTCAAAATAAATAAATAAACTTAAGGATGCCAATACTTTTTTTTTAAACAATAAGAACCATAATGCAAAGGGCTGGATGTGGGAGGGAACAAGACAGGGAAGGGACAGAGGAGTCAGGAGCTGGGGTATAGGGTCCATACGGGTGCTAGCAAGAGATAAGAAGCTAGAGACAGTCTGAAAGGACCTTGTGAGCCAAACTAAGGAATCCAGACTTTTCTCCCAGAGGCAAGGGGAGCCACCCAGAGTTTTAGCCAGAGGAGGGACACAATCTGGTTTGCATTTCAGAAAGACCACTTTGGGGTAATCCCTTTTCTTAGAGGAGCTTGTGGCAGGATTGTTCCTCTATCCCCCACCCCCACTCCCCTCCAAGAATGGTGTGGACAGTTCGTGTTGATTCTCATCAGGCATCAGTGGGAACAAATGCGGGTTTGAATGCCCTAGGTTCTGAAAGATACTTGGCAGGACTCCCTTAGGGGACAGCAACAGCAAGCTGGCAGTCCTTTGGAAACAAAGGCATTTTCAACAGCTTTCACTATTTACCCAAGTTAAAAATAGCCAGCTGCACTCCCATGTTTTGAAGGCAAGTGTGGGCAACATCAGGTCCTTAACATGTGTTCCAGAAACCACAGGGACGGTTTGCTCAGCATTGCTGGCAGGCCGTGGTTAAACAGAGATTTGGGGGCACGGGGGTAGCTTCATGGAGGGAGGCGAGGTTGTAATTAAAAGCTAGCTCCCTGCAATCTGATCAGCCTGCGTGCAGATACTGGTTTTTCTGTCTTTTGAATGAGTTTAACAACCCTCTGAAGGAGGAACTCTTCAACTCCTCCGATTATGGACAAGGAAGCAGATGAAGCAGTGTGCCTAAGGTTATAAAGCTGCGGAGAGGCAGGATTTGAACTCAGGACTGTCTGATGCAGACCAAAGTCCATATCGAACTACCCTCTCCTTTTCTTTCCCTTCCCAGCTGTGCCTAAGTCCGTCACTCTTTTTTTGTTTTAAGTTTATTTATTTACTTTGACAGAGAGCGAGCGAGCTGGGGCGTGGCAGAGAGAGGAGAGGAGAGAGAGAATATCCTAAGTAGGTTCCACGTCCAGCATGGAGCCCAATGCAGAGCTCAAACTCATGACCCATGAGCTGATGATCTGAGCTGAAATTCAGAGTTGGACGCTTAACTGACTGAGCCACCCAGGAGCCCCTTCATCCTTCTTTTTAATGCCCCACGGTTCCCTTAGAACCCTCCCCTGATGATCCTCTCCCCCTAGGTGGGGGAAAACGCTGACCTACCTCTGGGCCAGGTTCATTGTCCAAACCACCAAACACGCCTGGCCTATGACTTGTTGAGTTGGCAGGTGCAAATCGAAACCCTGGCATGTGTCCCTTCCCTCTCCTCGTGGCGGCCTCCAGGCTGGCGTGGGTGGGCAGGGAACGCCAAGTGTCAGACCAGTATGTGTTCACCGCTCTGGGAACTCGCCGGACCCTGGCTTTTGGTCTGATGTATTTCCAAACCGGCCACGGTTGCTTGAGCACTGCTCAGCTTCTGCTTTGTCCCTGCCCTGGTTGTGTTTAAGATAATTAAGCCCATAAATCAAATAATAAATAGCTATTGACTCTTTGTCATGGAGTCTATCGGGATTGATTGACCACTGGGAATACTGCTTTCCTCAATCAATGGGGAGCCAGGGGGATGAATAAATCTTGATAATGACTGGCAAGAGGAAAATCAATAGGTGTATTAAAGTACGCATTGGGAACCTATATCTTTGAATGCAAAATAACAGTTTGTTTTGGCAGAAGAGGGGAAGCAGAGAGGCAGGGAGCATAGACACAGCCAGTATCCCTGGATGCGAGCAAGGTACCTGGCACACCTTAGGTGCCCATTCATTTTTTTTAAATTTTCTTATTTATTTTTTGGTGAACTGCAGAAATCCAGTGAAAGGTCTGCTTTAAAGGGAAACCGTGTTCAGAGTTTACTTGTTTCCATTCTCTGGATGGCGAGTGCCCGGCAATCCCATCTGCCTGTGGGCTGCCTTGCTCTGTTCTGGAAGGAAAGGGAGGAGGGAAGGACTGCACGTGATGGAGAACAGAGACCAGGCTGCTTCAAGGCAGGCGGCACCTGTTGAGAAAGAGATGGCCGAACTCCATCAGGGACAGGGAGCAAAATCCCAAGAGTTTGGTCAGCACGTCTGGTGGGAGGTGCCTCTGAGCCTTTTAAGAGGCGATGTCAAGGTGGCAGTTAGATAGATGGCTGTTCAGGGTGCCGTTCTGGACAGGAGATACAGCACTGGCGGCCACCTGTGCTGGGAGAAATGAGGCGCCATGGGCCTGGGGAGATGGTCTGGGGCAGCGCTTCCCAGAGGGGACCTCCTGGGCGGGGCCTGAATTTGCATGTTTAACTCGTTCCCAGGTGATGCTGATGCTGCAGGTGTGGGAACCCCACTTGGAGAGCCAGTGGTCCCCTGGGGGACAGATTTACGTGAGAAGAAGGCAGAGTGTTCCTGTAAGGAAGCCTGAGAGGGGCCAGGGGTCGAGGAAAACCAGGAGGGGGTGTGATCGTGGAAGCCTAGGGTTCAGCAAGGGAGAGTGGTCAGCAGTTTCGGAAGCCGGTATGGAAAGAACAGGCAAGATGCCGCTGGAAAAGTGTCCCCTGGAGCTCTTGTAGCCTTCACATTTCATCGGCCTGGGGTTTTACACTATTTGCAGACTTCCCTGATAACCTGCCGGTGATGTTTGCCAACCCCACCTGTGCTCTTAGGTGTATACCATGTGAGTTTCCAGCTTAGGGCTAGGGTTCAGGTGGAATGGATCTCTTCGCCCTCTGAACCCGGAGGATGGTGACATTTCAGTGATGCCAGTGACAGTCTCAGAGGGGGCTGGGGCACAGCTGGAAAATCCAGTCCCAGGAAGAGTTGCCAGCAGGAAAGAGCTGCCATTCATCAGAATGGCGGTATGGATTCGCTGAGGCTGGAAATGAATCCACTCCTGGGAGGTGTTCTCTCTGGGCACGGCTTAGTATTGTCTTCAGAACCAGTCATTGATGTTCAGCCATTACGGTCCTTTAAAAGGAAGGAAGGGAAGTCGGTTGCTTGGTTGAATCCTTGTTAATAGGAAAGAGGGCTTTGCTATGAAACGGCACTCCCAGAATTAAGGGTAACATACGTGTTAAGCAACTACCGTATGCAGAGTTCTAGGGACTTTAGAGATACTGCTTCATTAAATTCTTGTCCCCATCTTACAGACTTAGGGAGATGAGATGGCTCATCCAGCTAGTGTGAAGCTGAATCTGGCTATAAAGTTGACCTGTCTGATCCCAGAGCTTGAGCCTTAACCCCACCAGGCTGTACTGTGTCCTCTTAAGAACTGAATTAATTTGTTGTTCAAATGTTCTTTGTGGCTGTCTTCCAGGGCTCTCTGGATGAGTTTCATAGATCACTGTCATGGTCTGGTCACTTCTCTTATCCTTGAGTACAGAATAAATTTCATGAGAATTTTTCCTATATAGAAATTTTAAACTGGAAAAGCAAAGTTCTTGCATGTCAAAGCCAAGCTTCTGTGTATCTCCCAGGGCCTGGCATTGTGGCTCATGAGCAAATACAAGCTGGGGGCGCCTGGGTGGGTCAGTCGGTTGAGCATCAGACTACTGGTTTTGGCTCAGGTCATGATCCTGGGGTCATGGATTTGAGCCCTATATCAGGCTCTGTGTTGAGTGTGGAGCCTGCTTGGGAATCACTCTCCCTCCCTCTGTCCCTCTCCCCTGCTCACTTAGTCTCTCTCTCTCAATCTCTCTCTCTCTCTCTCTCTCTCTCTCTCTTAAGAAAAGAAGAGAAAAGAAAATACGATAGCTGATGCTCACCAAAATAGCCTCTAGAAAAATGTTGGTTTACCAGTTGTCTAGATCTGAGTAGTTATTCTTTCATACAGGTTTGTTGATATAAGTTTTTCTTTTGTATTGGTAGTTATTTAAAGCCTTCATGAGCCTGGGTTTCTACATCTATACAATGGAGAAAATAACAGTCCCTACCTTGTGGGATTATTGTAAGGATTAAGTAAGTTTCTACATACGAGGCACTGAGGCTGTTACACATTGTGAAAATTGATAAAGGAAAGCCTCACCAAAGTGGACTCAGGATGCTGGCAGGGGAGGCTGGAAGGGGGAGCTGTACCACTCAATGTCAATGACAGGAAGAATTGTCAATTACAGACCCCTAACAGAAGTATCTCAACAGGAAAGAATCCTCAATTCCAGGCAGGGAAAAGATGTACGTTGCTTCTCCTACAAGATCCACTACCCCTGGAACTCAGCTGATGAGAAACTGTCATCACCCTGAGCTTTTTTTTTTCCTGTGAACTTTCCTTTCCAAACAGTCCCTCCCAACTTCCTCTTCCTTCTCCATAAAATAATGTGCCTCTCTCTTGTTTGTTGGACTTGGCCTATGATTTTACCATCGTTGGCTTATATGGGATTGCCATTCTCTGCTGTTCTCAGATAAACCTGTGTCTGCTCGTAAAATAACATTTTTATTTTTAAGGTTAACATCAAGTGCTATGTAAGTACTGGCAATTCTTGTCATTGCAGAGATTGTTGCTAGTAGCCCGGTATCGTGGGTACCCAAGGGAGGTGATGTAAATACAGTGCTATCCTGTACTGCAGTAGGAAGAACATTGGATATGGAGTGAGGAGCCCTGGATGAATATTCTAGCTTGGTCACATGCTGGCTGTGTGACCTTGGACAAATCACTTCACCTCTCTGAGCCTCCGTGTCTTCATCTATAAAGTGGGGATAACAATGTATGTTTCCCTGGGTGGCTAGGAGGAGGAAATGGAATGGCAAGACTGAAAACCCATCATAAAATGACCAGGACTAGAGAAATGTGGGATAACTTAAAAAAATCACATAATAATAATAATAGAAGTTTACAAAGCATTGACAGCATGTGTGGTGTTACTCTAAGCACTTTGACCTTTTCCCGGCTACCGGGTGAGGTTGGTACTTTTGAACTGGTGGAGCTGGGATCTGAACTCCTGTCTGCTGTTGTCAAAGCAGGTATACATAAACACTTTGTTGGTGAGGAGAATTTTCTTGTTGAATTGGCAGGTGGCAGGGACCCGAGTTTAAAGTTGGGACTGCAGCCGAGGGATGCGGCAAACAGTTTCCCCTTCTTGGGGCTCCGGCCCTTCAGTGGTCTCCTGGGCAGTGACCGTCCCTGTGCCATGACCGACTGATGAGAAGCAGGGCCACCTCTCCCCAGCTGTCATCTCCTTTCGACAAAAACAGAGAGTCTTGTGGCTGAGAAGTTGTTCTTGCCTTTAATCAAAGGTTCTGTCTCCCAGTCCTCTTCAAAAGAGGATTCTGTTTCTTCTAGGTGTTCAAAAGACCCAAAAGAGCGCACCGAGCAGGGAACAGACCAAGTATCTTCAAAGGCGAGGAAGGGGTCCCAGCCATCTTCAGAATTTCCGCAGCTGAGGCCCGTCCCTCCAAGGTAGTTATTAGAGCAGCCTTTCGGGACTTTCCGGGCACAGATCAAGGATTCTCGGTGGACTTGTCTGGAGTGTCTGTAGACCAGTGAGACCTGTCCTGGCATCTCAGTCACCCGGGTCTGATCTCTCTCTGTGCAACAAGGGCTCCCTTTGACAGGCTCTCAGAAACAGAGATGCTGTGCCTTCACCCAGTGGATTATTATTCTTTCTTGTTAATAAACCTCTGTTTCTCAGGCTCAGCTGGCCTTACAGCCCTTCCTCCTGTAGGAACTCTGCCTTCTATGGCTGTCCTGCCCTGCTCTTCCTCTCCAGCTTTCAGCTTTGGTGCTGAAAAACCCCTGGAGCTTATCTCTCTAGCTGCAGGATATAGAGGTGGAAAACGGGTGCTGTTTACAGGGCGTCTGGAGGGATGGGCCTTCTATCATCACATGCTGAATATGACATCGAAAGGACATGGGAAGGAAGGAGCCAGGAGTTCAAGTACTACTTCTGCTGTGACCTTAGACAACCCTTTAATCTGTTTGGCTCTCAGTTTAGTTGTTTGTGGATGATTATAACATTACCTACTTCATCATGATCTGGGTCATTTACTTCCTTGACAGCCTGGTTGGCCTAAACTGAACCCTTAAGAGTGAATGACCACTCGTCCATCCATTTGTTCGTCCATCCACCCATCCATCCATCCATCCATCGTCCATCCATCTTCTCACCAATTCATCCATCCATATCCTACCTCCTACCCCACTTTACAGATGTACCCACACAACATCCACCACCCCACCTTCTCCCCACTCATCTCACATTCACCTGTCTTTCCCATCCATCCATCCAACATCCACCAGCTCAAGTACCCCTCCTACTACTAACTCATCCTCCCACCTGCCACCCACCCATGTGCCCATCCACCCAGTCACATAAAGATCTAGCCGTCTAGACATTCAGCAAATAGTCGAGACCCCATTAGGCGCTGATAGGTGCTGGAAATGAGCAATGTGGAGCTTTCCTTCTGAGACCTGATGGAGTCAGACAGCGTGTCATAATTAAAGCCAGCTCCTTGTAGCAAAGCAAGATGACAGAGCCGGGTGGGGAAACATCCCTAGATGGGAATTGCCGGAGACTGGACTTCCATGGTGTCACATTCCCAGATATGAAAAGAAAATGGACCGCCCAAACAAACAAACAAAAAAAAACCAGGCAGCAAGGCTAGAAGTCTCAGAATCATCTCTGCCTCCTGTTTTCTTGCCTTTGGTGCTAATTTTTATGGAATTCTATGCTGATGAGCATGGAAGCTGAGACCCTGGAAATACATGGAGGAAGAGAGGGCGATTTAGAGCAGCGGGGGTTGGGGGAGAAGGTGCCAATTTAGTAGGCTCGGAGGTGGCTCAGTACATTTTCCAAAGGTTGGCGGTGGTGAAGGGAACCAAATGCAGGGCTGTTCCCTGCCTACTTTACACACCATTAACTCTCAACTTGTAATAATTTATCAGTGGCAGGCTGGAGTTTACTTATTCATTATTTGTAGAGAAAGAGTTTGCGAAGCAAATCAGTTCAAACAAGATCACAGGGGGGTAGATTTAACCCACTCAAGAAAACCAACCAGAGGAAATGCCTCAGCACAATCATTGTCTCCAGGCCAAGCTGCTGGGGACAGACGGGTACCCGCTGGCCTTAATGGTTCCTGCCTTGCAATTCCAGAAACGTTCACTTTATCTCTAAGTGGCCTCTCTCTAAGGAACCTATCTCCCCGCGCCTTCCCTGCCCCATCCAGTCCAGATTTGACAGTTGGCTCTGTGTTGCCCTTTCAGTCTGGCAGTAAAAGCCTTCAGTCAACCCTAGTAAGAGAATATCTTTGGGGTCAAGTGTCAAAACCAGGTCCCTTGAGCTCCTTCCCCTTGTGACATGAATGGCCATAGCTTTCTTTAAATGTCTTAAAGACCTCTGGTCCTTTCGTTTAAGGACGGCCTCTTAGACTTGATGTCGGGACACCTGGTTTCCCATCTGGATGCTGGATGGTGCTGGACCCTCTGCTTCCTCATCTGTAGAATGGGCACGCTGACCCCTATCCCACTAGAAAGATGAGAGTGTTTTGTAAACAAAAAAAATTCAAAACAGATGTGAAGGGACAGATAGTTTTTCAGATGGATGGCAATGACAGTGAGGGTTTTTTTTCCTTTATTGAGTCAAAATGAGGGGTTTCAGTTTTCCTCATAATTCTGAACCTTGGTTAACATTAGGATTACATGGGGAGCTTTATAAAAAAAAATTTTTTTTAATTTTTTTTTAACGTTTTTATTTATTTTTGAGACAGAGAGAGACAGAGCATGAACAGGGGAGGGTCAGAGAGAGAGGGAGACACAGAATCTGAAACAGGCTCCAGGCTCTGAGCAGTCAGCACAGAGCCCGACGCGGGGCTCGAACTCACATACCGCGAGATCGTGACCTGAGCCGAAGTCGGACGCTTAACCGACTGAGCCACCCAGGCGCCCCTATAAAAAATTTTTTTAATGTTTGTTTATTTTGAGAGAGAGAGAGCAAGCACACGGGAGTGGGGGAGAGGCAGAGAGAGAGAGAGAGAGAGAGAGAGAGAGGAAGAGAGAGAGAGAGAGGAAGAGAGAGAATCCCAAGCAGGCCCCATGTTCTGAGCGGAGCCCAGCATAGGGCTTGATCTCTTGACGGTGAGATCATGACCTGAGCCGAGATCAAAAGTCAGACGTTCAACCGACTAAGCTACCCGGGCGCCCCAAATTGGGGAGCTTTTTTAAATCTAAGTTTTAATGAGTGATGGCAGGACTCCACCCCCAAAAGGTCCTGATCCACATTTTCTGTGGCGTCATTTCATTCAACCTCTCCAGGTAATTCTGTCACGGACCAGGATTAGGAAGCACTGTACAGTTCCCAAATGAGCCACGTCAGACTTCTCCCCCTGTCCCTAAATCAGGAGAGCGTCGTGACAGGGACCTTGGAGTCTTGACTTCCTGGCTGCTATATTCATTCCCTCAAAAGGGCAGACCATGTCTTAGTTATCAGAGTCACCGAGAAGAATAAATGTGCCAGCACAGCTAAAGTACATTTCTTTGATGGCTACAGCACAGTTTGGGCTTGATAATTGGTAGCTAACATCACTGTTGTTACTTGTTAGGGGTTGGCTAATAAAATGCCAGCTGCCAGTGGCATTTGGGGTTCCCTGAGACGAAGTTAAGGGACAAAATTCAGTTTCCAAAGAGCAGCCGAAGCTTCTTCCCAGAAGACTGGGAAGAACAATAGCAACGAGAGTTACAATTGGTTGAGCGCTTGCTGGGTACCAGAGCTCCTGCTAAACCCTTTACTTGAACGGATGATTTGGGGCCATCTTATAGCTCCCCTGCTGAAGTAGGTGTGACTGTCAGTCCCATTTTACAGATGAAAGACCCAAGATGAAGACGTCTAAGGAGGAGGCAGGAAGGCTGGGAGTCGAGCCCGCAGCCTGTGCACTGTGACTTGGGGAGGAGACAGGCAGTGAGCATGGCGGTCCTACGCTGGATGGTTAGGCATGTGCCTGGGATCCTTCAGGTTCTGCCGAAGCAAAGAGACCATTCTCATGCCTTGTCTTTTCAAGAGCATCTGTAGAGACCTGGGTTCTAGTCCAGGCTCCCCGACTTAGTGCTGAATGTGCTCAGGCAGTCTCTTCCCTTCTCTGAGCCTCAGTCTCCTCCCTGTAAAATGGGGCTGATGAGCATACACAGGATCATGTGGAAGATCCAAGGTGGTGATGCCAGTGAAGGTTGTAGAACAGTGCGCGTGGGGAGTGCTGATTAAAGCTGGTGATTATTTCTGCCATACTGTTTTTCGTGGGGATTGCACAGACCCGGAACTTCTCTCTACCACTTAGCTGTGCATCCTTGGGCAACTTACCTGCCCTCTCTGTGCCTGTACTTTTCTTCGTCTGTACAGTGAAGACAGTATAGGACCCACCTCATCAGACGGCTGTTGAGAATTAAAACATGCAAAATATTCAGATGCTCAGAATGTCATAGGGCGTATCTAGGTCGCCATTGTTGTTCTCGTTAATATATTCCTAATTCATCTGTCTGTTTTTATTTTACACCCTGTACTAAAATGTAAGTTCCACGAGGGCAGAGGTGTTGCCTTTTAACCTCTCTACTCCCCTAAAACAGCAGCTGACACCATAGTAGGTGCTCAGTAAATACTCGAATGAATGATTGAATGAATGAATGAATGAATATTAGCTTTCAGGTAGCACACGTATCCCTTAGAATATCCTGGGTTTTAGCTGTTCCACCACAGCATCTGTCTGACGGCTTTGACATGGTGTGATGTGACTTTTGGGAACGCAGCACTGGCCGAGACTTTGCCCACCCGTCTGTCTGCCTGTCTTAAGACACAGAGACCTTACTCCCTCCTTTAGAAGGGTTCGCCATTCCCTGAGTCATCCAGATGTGAAATCTGGCAGTTATTTTCCCCTGGATTTAGGCACTGCCCTGGTCATCACTTACCTGTCACTCAGATGATTGCCTCTATGACGGTGATCGCCTATTTGGGCTCCAGAAGTACCCAAGACGAGTAACTGCCTCATTGCCCCCCTCCCCGCCCCGCCATCTTGGGCTCACTTCCACTGGCGACAAGGGACGAGCGTCACATTACGAAGCCAGAGTAGCAGTAGGTTGGAGCCAAGTCCCATGGGACAAGGTTTCCTCATTCCGCTACGGACGACTCTAGAAGGACGTTTATCGGGACAGTGGCTGGGGCTCATAATGTGATTTCCCTTTTGAATCAGTCACAAAGCTCATTTCACTGCTGTGTGCAGAACAGATTAGAAGGAGGGAAGTGGGGAAGGAGGGAGCCAGTGAGAGAGCGTTGGGGTTCATCATACAAGAAGGACTCTTAGAGCTTCCTGACAGCAGCGGGAGGAGGGGGTGACTCTCCCTGGGCCCCAACGTCCAGATGATATTGGGACGATGCCTGAATGATGGCTGACGCATTCTCCCTTTGCCTTCTCTACACCTCTTCTGGAAACCCTCTTCCACAGCCGCCCCTTGCCCCACGCAGCAGGCCCTGCTTCCTCCTCTGCGCCCCTCCTCCCATTTGTGGTCTGAGCTTGGGATGGAGGGTGTTTTCACATCTGCCTCCTCCATTAGACCACGAGTTCCAGGAGGTCCTGGATTGTCTCCTTGAGCCCTGTGACCAACCCCAGAGTCTAGCACTCAGCCTGGGACCCAGGAGACCATCACCCATCTGTTGTATGAATGCATGCCTTGGGTGGTTATTACTTAAAGGGAGAAAGGAAATGAACACGCCGTTATTGTGTTTAATCCTTATGAGGAAGAGCTGCGTTTTTGTGGGGACTCTCTCTGTGCCAGGCACAGCAGTAAGCTCTTTAGATGAATTGTTTAATTTTCAACACAGTGAGTTCAGTTCATCAAATCCAGCTTAGGGATGAAATAAACGGAGGCTCAGAAAGATAAAGCCACACGTAGTGCTAGAGGCAGGGTTCACATCTGGGCGTTTCTTTGACAGCTCATGAGGAAGGTACCATCACCCTTACTTGGCAGATAAGGAAGCAGAGGTTAAATAATGTGCCTCTGTTACTCGACTGAGAAGCGCCTGAGCCCATCCGTTCACTCTGAAGTCCGTGAGCTGTCTCTGGGCCTCTGTCCAGCTGGGCCCCCATACCGGGCTCTCTTCTCCCCCCTCCTATGTGGTTTTTGAAGATGCATCAGGAGGTGACAGATAGGCTTGTGGACAACACGGAGCTCTTCTGACACCAAGAGAATAGTATTTCTGAATCTCTGAAGCAAACAGCTCCTGGTAGGCATGCACCAAACAAGGATAGAAATTACAACCTGAAACTGACAAGTCAGGGAAAACAAACAATGTTTGCTAAGTGGGAAAGGAGAGGATATTGGCTGAGAAGAGAAATGTCATTTTCAGGCTTCCAAAAAGGTATTAACCTATGATATAGAGAACCAATAAAATCCATAGTCTATTTCTACTGGGCTGCCTGGTTGAAATAATTCATGAAATTACATCTGAGAGCCTTGACATTTAGTTTCTAATTTTGATGGAGATGATGTCTTGTTGGCCCAATATGGTGGGGTATGTGTGTCAACTTTGAAGGCGCCTTCCCAGTCATAGACATTCAAAACCTATGTCCCCAGTCGAAATTTTCAAAAAGGGCTTTCTCTGTCAATAATTCACGTATGTGTTCATTCGCTCACCTGTCCATCCAGCCGGCCGGCCGGCACAGACAAGAAACTCAGCATTGTTCCAGGAAGGAGCAGTGGGAACACCGGTGTGGGCAGGGTGTGATGAGAGCCTGTGGAGAGGGGAGCTGGGCTATTTCCTGATGAGTAAGACGTTTTGGAAGTGGGAGATGGAGGAGAGGGGTGTTCTTGGTGGAGAGGACAGTAGAGGCAAAGGACGGAAAGCAGGAGAGGGAAGATGCCACATTTGGACAAATACCAGTTGTTCAGTTGGATTGGAATGAATGGTGCCCAACAGGGTAGGGGGTGTATGGAACGTCCCAAAGCATACGTATCTTGACCCTCAGGGGTGAGTAAACGTAATAATAAGAGTAGATCGTTACTGAGCCTTAGTGGGTGCCAGGCGCTGTTCCGAACGGATCATCGAATACTACTTTGTGTTAGTGAAGGCTCACAGCCGTCCGTGGAGGTGACTGTGATTACTCATCACCTTTTTACGCATCAGGCTCCGTCTTTGTCCATTTGGGCTGCTGTAACAAAATACCATAGAATGAGTGCCTGATAAACAGTTATTTCCCACAGTTCTGGAGGCTGGGAAGTCCAACATCAAAGTGCTGGCAGATTCAGTGTTTAGTGAGAGCCTGCTTCTTGGCTCATAGACGTCTGTCTTACCACTGCTACCCCATACTGTGGAAGAGGCAAGGTCACTCTCTGGGGTCTCTTTTACAAGAGCACTAATGCCATTCATGAGGGCTCCACCATCATAACCTAATCACCTCCCAAAGCTCCCGCCTCCTGCAAATATCATCACCTTGGGGACTAGGTTTCCACAGGAATTTGGGATGAACACAGACATTCAGTCCATAAGCAGGCTCCGGGAAGTTTCATTCTTGTCTGGGGGCTCCCCCAGGGGCAGGGTGGGATAAGCAACAGAAGCACAACTCTGCTTAAGCAGGAGTCTGGGGAGGGTGGATGAAACTCACAAGGACATGGGAGTAGAATGTCTGGTCCCTGGTTTTAGGGGAAGGGGGCGGCATCACCACGTGCTGGCTCCAGGTTTGAGTTAAACCCTGGGCCTCCATTTCCTCACCGTGATGTGATTTTTACAGTGATGTGATTGATGCCTCCTTCACAAGACGGTGTAGAGACTGGCATGATGTCTGAGCTCTGGCCCTGAGCTGTGGAGTGAGTGGCCTCGCTGGTCCTTTTTGTATCCATCCCAGCCCCGCCCCCGCCCGGACATCCCCTCCCACCAGCCTCCTCAGAGCGTCCCCAAGTTGAGGTGGCTGGGGGCCCTGGTGTGTTAAGATCTCTGCCTCTTTGCCCTGGAAGCTTTGTGGATAGAAGCTAGAGATTTAAGCCAGCCTGAGAGGGCAAGATTACCCGGTGAACGTTGGGAAGGACTTCTCTTGGTGCCCTGGAGTTAAGAGCTTAAGGGGCGGGGGGGGGGGGGGGGAGCAACCCCAAATGAACTCGAGTGATGATTTTTGCCCATCCCTGAGAAATTGGCACAGACTTCCATTTTGTTCGGGCACCTCCTGAACTGGGTTTTGGGGGAACGACAGGACTTTGAATTGAAACAGATTACCAAGGCGAGGCTTGGTGACTAATGGAAATATTGGTAATAGGATTACATGGACTTTTCATCTTTCCCAAGAAGTTGCAACACTGTCACACGGCAGCCTTTTCAGGGCACGGAACCTGTGTGTTTAATCTCTCTGGACATTTATTTTCTGTTCTTAAATGATTGAGAGGTAAGGTCACATCCCGGGGCGACTTGTTTTCTGTCTGTGAGAAGCAGGAGAAAAAGCTATTAACAAAAACATGAAATTGAATCTCCCCGAGCACAGGTTCCCCTTCGCCTCTGCTTCTTTGAAACCACTGCGCTGCCCAGTTACATACAAATGGAGGCGTCTGCGGGCACGTGGAAGAGAGCCATGCTTCTTCGGCACCAAAGGAGACACGGCTCGCATCCCAGAGACCGGTTTCCCCGGTGATGTTTACCGTGGAAGCGTGACCCCGGGCAGAGTATCTCATTTTCACGTTGCTATTATCTTCCTCTTTCCTGCGCTTCTTGTGCCCGTACTCGTGGTGTTAGGATGTGATTCGGTGCTATCTGGGGCTGGTGGTACCTACCCTGTGTTCTGGGAAACCCTGATTCATTTAATCCCCACACCTGCACACCTTCCCCTTCTTCCAGTTGTGTATTAACCAGGAGCTGTAGTCAGGAGAGGATAGGCTTGTGCAGCAATCCTGAAATCTTCATGGCTTATTCAGAAAATTTACTGGGGGGCTGCCTGGGCGGCTCAGTCGGTGGCGCGTCCAGCTTCAGCTCACGTCATGAACTCGCAGCCTGTGAGTTCGAGCCCCGCGTCGGGCTCTATGCTGATGGCTCGGAGACTGGAGCCCACTTCCGATTCTGTGTCTCCCTCTCTGTCTGTTCCTCCCCCGCTAGCACGCTGTCTCTCTGTCCCTCTCAAAAATAAATATTGAAAAAAATTAGAAAAAAAAGAAAATTTACTTCTCACCCACATAGATTTGCTGTAGGCTGGGCAATGTTCCAGGAGGGCTGTCTTCCATTCGGTCACTCAGGGATCCAGGATATTCCAATCTGTGGCTCTGTCCTATTTAAACAGAGATTATAGGGACACCTGGGTGGCTCAGTTGGTTAAATGTCCAACTCTTGAATTTGGCTCAGGTCATGATCCCAGGATCATGGGATCCAGCCTTGGGTCGGGCTCTATGCTGAGCATGGGGGCTGCTTGAGATTCTCATTCTCTCTCTCTCTCTCTCTCTCTCTCTCTCTCCCTCCTCTGCCCCTCTGCACCTCGCCCCACCCCCTTCTAGTGAGCACACACTCTCTCTCCTCTCTCTCTCTCTTTCTGTCTCTCAAAATAAAATATCTTAAAGAGAGATTACAGATGGGCTTCTCAGTATCCCAACCAGAAAGTGACAGAGATTACCTGTCATTGGCCAGAACCAGTTGCCTGGTGCTGCGTAACTGCAAAGAGACTGGGCGGTGTGGTCTCTGGTGGGTCCTAGAGGGAGCAACATGGAACAGAATTGAGTGAGCACATGGCTGTTGGCTCTTCCATGCACATTTTCTAACTTAATCCCCCCAGACCCAAGAGGCAGATTCTGGTTCGCCTATCTGCATTTATTTTAAGCAACGTGCCGAAAAGCTTAAGGGTACCCAGACTGGATGTGAAACTCAGTTCTGCCCAGCTGCAAGTTCTGAGCTCCTAACCACAGGGTTACTGCTCCTGCCTTCCTGCTACATTCTCTGCCCCCTCCATTCTCTTTTTCTGTCGCCACATGTAAAAGGAACACTTCCTCCCAGTACACCCCCCGTCTCTAGATCTGTCCGCATCCCTCTTGGGGTGACGAAATGGTAGTTCGTTTCCATCCAGTGCTGCCCATCCAGCCTGCCCTAGATCCCCTCGGTGTTCTGGATTTATCTAAAAAGCTTCCAGTGCAAAGGACACATCTGGCTGGCAGAGGCCTATGGGTTGTGGAAACTGGGCCAAGTTCCTTCCCCGATTGATTGAGAAGCCTGAGAAATCGGGATTTTCCTGCTTCCCACACCAGGGCTCTTCTGTGCCCTGCAGCAGGAAGAAATGAGTGGGGACTTTTGTAAACTCCCCATTTTCTTCCTTTTGTAAACAACTGTATTGATTTTATTTATATTCTCTCCTAAAGCTTGCTCATTTAATGTATCCATACAGTTCTGTGGTTTTTAGTATATTTACAAAATTGTGCAACTCTCACCAAATCCAATTGTAGTACCTTTTATTACCTCAAAGCAAACAAACCAAGCAACCCTCGGGTGCCTGGGTGGATCAGTCGGCTGAGCGTCTGACTCCGGCTCAGGTCATGATCTCACGGTGCGTGGGTTTGAGCCCCACATCGGGCTCTGTGCTGACAGCTTAGAGCCTGGAGCTCCCTTCGGATTCTGTGTCTCCCTCTTTCTCTGCCCCTCCCCCACTCATGCTCTGTCTCTCTCAAAAATGAATAAATATTTAAAAAAACACAAAAAGAAAGAAAACCCCTGTCTCCATTAACCCTGTCACTCCATACCCCACTCTTACCAACCCCCAGCCCCTGGCAACTGAGCTTGCCATTTTCAGACCGAGAAGCCATGTTTCTGTTGGAACGTGTCAAAGGCCAAGGGAATTGCAGACAGAGTGCTTTCTGAGAGGGGAGAGGCTGTGGTCAGTTCTGCAGGGCTCTCCCCACGCCAGTCACAAAAACATACCCAGAGATGGGCATAGACGTGCACACAGATGCAAAGACGCCCCCCGACACACGTAAGCAAACAAATGTACACAAACATAAATATGTGCACACGCGTGTACCACCTGCACGCACCCATGCACACAGATTCACTATGTATGCACACACGTGTTCATGTACACAGAAACATACGCACGCGGAGGGGGCACTGGCACCCGCAGAAACAAGAGTGTGCACGCACATACGGGTACGCACAGACCTGTGTCGTGCCTGAGGCTTTGGATTCAGCTACGGTGACCCATTGCGTGGTGTCAGAGGCTCAGGAATCTCCCCCGTGGTGGCCCTGCGTGAGCCAGGGGTCTGTAAGGGAGGTGTTCTGAAGCAATTTGGGATTTGCCTCGCTTGGACGAACATTCGTCCCGCCAGTCTCGTGCCCACGGGGCTGCCCGGGATGGCTCTGGTGGGGTGCAGTAGGAGGTTTCGGGCAGGGACTGTGGAGAGGAGGACGCAGGCTTGACATGGGTGCCCGTGTTTGAGTCACGGCATGGCTGACCCGGGCATGTCTCTCCCTGGAGCCTCCTCCTGTCCAGGAGGCAGCTCAGTCCGTCACCACTGTTGTGTAACACAGGCTCGCAGATAAATTCCCGGCTTGCGTTCGTGCTGACCCAGTTCCTCCTCCCTCATCGGCCCAAGCGAAGCCCAAACAGAGCCCTGTCCCTGCACCTGTGACCCCGGCTGACGCTCCTGTGTCGTGTCTGCCTTGCCCTCCAGACTCCGACATCCCCACACCTGGCTGGGAGCCTCGGCTCACACGCGTGGATGGATGAATGGTTGAACAAGTGGGAGATCCACTTGGCCTTGACCACACCCAGTTCCCAAGGCAAAGGAGAAGGGTTCAAATTCGTTAAGCTCTGTCTAGCTCTGATAGCCCAACTTGTTGCCCCACCCAGTTTCTTAGAACAAGGGTGAGCAAATGTTTTCTGCAAAGAGCCAGACCGTAAATATTTTTAGCTTTGCCATACAATCTGTATCTCGAGTACCCAACTCTGCCATCATAGCGAGATGCGTCTATAGAGAATGAGGGTGTGGCTGTGTTCTAATAAAACAGGATTGACTAGGTATTTACCAGGCCGTTGTACCTATGCTCTTCCAAATCCTCGGTGAACCCTGGAACAGTGAGCTAGCTGGGTGTATGCTGGGGTGCCCCAGTATTACGGGCTTTGTCAAGAAAGGGAGAGGCTGGGGCGCCGGGGCCGCTCAGTGGGTTGAGTGTCCCGCTTCGGCTGTAATCATGATCACATGGTTGGTGAGTTCCAGCCCCGTGTCGGGCTCTCTGCTGTCAGCCCAGAGCCCGCTTCGGATCCTCTGTCCCCCTCGCTCTCTGCCCCTCCCCTGCTCCCGTGCTCTCGCTCAAAACTGAGTAAACATTATCTTTTAAGTGCAAAGAAAGAAAGAAAAGACAAGAGAGGCAGTGAAAAGGCCAGGGGTTTGGGGCAAACTGGATCCACAACCTGGCCAGGAGGGGTCTTGGGGAAGTCGTTCATTTCCTGGAACCTTTGCTTCCTCATCAGAAAAGTGGGGAGGTGAACAGTTCCGCCACGGGGCTCCAGTGAGCTGAAGTGAGCACAGGCTTGTCACAGGAGCTTGGAAAATGTTGGTGCCCTCAGCCCTCAGCCCTGTTCTTTGTATTTCCCAAAGAGGCCATGTAGCGTAGTGGTTAAGAGCAAGGGGCTGGTGTCGGACTGGGGGTAGGCAGTTCCGCTTCGTAGGTCTCCTCTGCAGGGGCTTAGCGGATGACTTGACCTCCCTGAGTCTCAGTTTTTCCCACCTGTGAAATAGGAATTCTGCTTTCCTAACAAGGTTGAGGTTGGGAACGCAACTATGGTTGACCCTTGATCAGCACCGGTTTGAACTGCACAGGTTCACTTATATACAGAGTTTTTTTTTTTTCCTTTGGAGAAATACAGTACGGCAAATGTGTTTTCTTTATAATTTTCTTAACATTGTTTTTCTCTAGCTTACCTTTTTGTGAGAATACATATATGGGACATTTAACATAGAAAACGTGTCAATCGGCCGTTTATATTATCAGGAAGGCTTCCAGGCAGCAAGAGGCTGTTAGCAGCTAAGCTTTCAGGGAGTCGGAAGTTATACTTGGATTTTCAACTGTGTGTGGAGTCTGTGCAACCCCCACGTTGTTCAAGGGTCAGTGGTAAATAAGACCATTCATGTAAAACCCTTAGCAGGGTGCCGTGGGAAGGTTCAGTGAATAGTATTGATGATTCTTAGGAGGCAGCATGGCTCTGTGGCTGCAGACACAGAACAGAGCCTCAGGCAGATCTGGGGTTCGAGTCTGGCTGTGGGAAATTCTATTTCCCTCTGTGTTTTGGCATCCCCATCTCTTCTATGAAGGAGGTGGCCCCAGTGATCTATAACGCTGGTCTACAGCCTGAATTCTAGAAGTTGCTATACACGTTCTCTTACATCATGGCCAGGTAGGTGCCACACTGAGATCCATCTCCTGGGAGGCTAGAATTCTCCCATCCCCCTTCTGTGTCCCCCTCCCCACCTCACCAAGTCCCTCCACCTGCTCGGGACCTGGACCCTGTGGGCAGAAAGGACAAGGCCATTTGTTGGGTTATGCACACCACTCATTGTCTGCCCCTGCTTCTCTAACCAGGCACGGTTATTTAAAAAAAAAAAAAAAAATCAGATTGTTAACTCTGCCTTCTTCATTAGGGATTGAACTTTTCCAGGGCGAGAATGCTACTGGGGCTTCCAGATAAGGACAGGTCACTTGCTGTGTGCCCACAACACGCTAAACCCTGTGCAAAAGACAAGGCACAAAAACAAACAAACAAAAAAACACAAATAAAAACAAAACACACACACACACACAAAACAAAACAAAAAAAACGCTTCCTGCCTTGAAAGAGTCACAGCCAGAGAGGCTTATGGATGTGGTTCACACTGTACTTCATTCCAGTTTGTTACCCGTCCGGTATTTTCCAAACTGTCTGTACAATAAACGTGCGTCTGGTTTCATTTCACTCTGACTCAGGGGCGCCTTTTTTTTCCCCCCTTTTTCTCTCATTTGACAAAAGTCAATGTGTTTATTGGGAGAAAAATTAGAAAAGAGAGATAAGCAGCAAGGAAAAAACTTGTAAAGCTCTTAATCCCACTACCTGCAAATGACCCTGCTGATACCTTGGAGCCTGTCCTCTGTGGGTTTTTAATGCATATAAATTAGGGGCTATGCATATACATTTTTAAAATGGTAATTCAGTTTACTGTTCAGCTTTAAAAAAGAAAAATGTGGTTCTGGTCAGGGAGCAACAAGAACGGATACGTTTCGGCATCCAGCCCTGGAAGGGAGGACCAGTGTGGTCTTTCAGTACTCTGCACAGACAGGGAAGAGGCTGAACGCTTCGTCGCTAACTTGCTCTGGCTCAGCTCCTGGTCTGTTTTGCGTGCTGAGCCAGGAAGAAGGATCTGCCTTGGCACAAAACACCGCTATTCCAGCTGCAGTGGATGATGGGAAGAAGGAAGGTGATAGGAGTCGTGTGTTCATTCGCCTGCTCCAGGAGCATTTCTGGAGCCCCTCCCCTGGGCCTGGCCAGCGGTGTGCCTCGAGGGTGCATCCAGAAGTTCTGAGGACCCCTTCACATGGCCGAACCCTCTTCAGCCTGCCCAGCGTATCTCTGGGTGGCAGCTGGGAATTCCCAAACAGAAGCGGCAAATGGACAGTGAGGCCAGACATGGGCTGGCCCTGAATTTGGCCTTGAGTTGGGGGGAAGGGTATCTCAGCGGAGCTCAGCGGACAAACTTTTCCAGAAGTCAGGCCATCTTCAGTGGGTTCAGTTCACTCCTCTTTGCCACACCATCTTTTCCCAAGGGATTTTATAAAATCCTGGAAGGATGTGGTGTTTCAGAGCTGGCCTCAAATCTGGAGCCTGTCACCTACTGAACCGTGGGACCCTGGGCAGGTCACATAACCTTCCTGCACGTGAATTGCCTCATTTGTAGCCTAGTGCCTGCCCTCCTGGGAAGGATGGCCTGAGAAGTGCTCAGCTCAGTGCCTTGTCAGAGGAAGCTCCATAAACGGAGACCGTTGTCCCCCCTGGCCCCATTACAAGCAGTGCTGAGTAGTGGGTACTCAAACTGGACACAGAGGCCACATACATATATAGCCAACTCCCTTCCCTCCTCACCCCACTTCACAGATCACAAAGCACTGCGAGTTCCAGAAGTTTCCGAAAGCTTGCCTGAGATCACACAGCCAGAAGGAGCAGAACTTTATCCCAAGTGGTTCTGATTCTCAAGTGTGTTCTATCCAGGCTGACTTACTGCCTCAGTTTCCCATCTGTATGATGGGAATAACCATACCCACTTCAGAGAGAGCTTTGAAGCATTGGATGAGATGATCCCTGGAAACCTTTGCTTCTGCCCTGGTCCCCTGCTCAGCCTTCCAGAGATGGTCATCATCCTGAACAAGACATGCCTGCCCTTCTTGGAGAGATGAGACAAGAGGCACATGGTGAGAAGTTGCCAGAAATCAATGCAGAGTCTTTGCCCTAAGACAGCATGATGTGGTGGGAAGGGGGCCCCTGGTGTCCCCTCCGGAGAGGACAGCCTGACAATTCTTAACGGAGGCACCCACCCCTCTCCCCTTAGTCGCTACCTAACCCTTGTTAGTTTCCCACTGTCCTGCTTGTTACTTGAACTTAGTCTATTTGCTGTTACCTGGTCCTCCACGAGAACGTCAGTTCCATCAGAGGGAGGAAATGGCCCTTTCACTGCACAAACCTGGCCTGTAGTGCTCGGTTGTTGCATAATTGGCAGGAGGGGAGGGTTTGCAGCTTGGAGGGATTACTTGACAGGTTTCCCACAGGGTGGGACAGGTTCCGCTGGCCCCAGATAGCATTGAATTACATAGGGGGTGACCATTCTTTTTCTCTTCAATCCTTTTTCCCTCCTTCCAGTGACATTAAGGAGAAAGTCTCCATCCAGTGCTGGTATCTGACACCTTCTTAACCCTGACTTGCTAATTTTTTTTTAAGTTTATTTATTTTTGAGAGAGAGAGAGAGAGAGAGCGCATGCAGGTGCAAGTGGGGGAGGGGCAGACAGAGACAGAGGATCCAGAGCAAGCTCTGTGCTAACATCAGAGAGCACAAGGCAGGGCTCGAACTAACGAACTGTGAGATCACGACCTGAACTGAAACCAGGAGTTGGATGCTTAACCAACTGAGCCACCTAGAAGTTTACCCCTCAACTTCTTTTTTATTAATTAGTTAATTAATTAATTAATTTTTAATCTACATCCAAGTTAGTGAGCATATAGTGCAACAATGATTTCAGGAGTAGATTCCTTAGTGCCCCTTACCCATTTAGCCCATCCCCCCTCCAACCACCCCTCCAGCAACCCTCTGTTTTGTTCTCCATATTTAAGAGTTACTCTTCTGTTTTGTCCCCCTCCCTGTTTTTATATGATTTTTGTTTCCCTTCCCTTGTGTTCATCTGTTCTGTGTCTTAAAGTGCTCATATGAGTGAACTCATACGATTTTTGTCTTTCTCTGACTAATTTCACTTAGCATAATACCCTCCAGTTCCATCCATGTTGCAAATGGCAAGATTTCATTCTTTTCCATTGCCGAGTAATATTCCATTGTATATATATACCACATCTTCTTTATCCATTCATCCATCAATGGACGTTTGGGCTCTTTCCATACTTTGGCTATTGTTGATAGTGCTGCTGTAAACATGGGGGTGCATGTGTCCCTTCGAAACAGCACACCTGTATCCATTAGATAAATACCTAGTAGTGCAATTGCTGGGTCGTAGGGTACTTCTATTTTTAGTTTTTTGAGAAACCTCCATACTGTTTTCCGGAGTGGCTGCACCAGCTTGCATTCCCACCAACAATGCAAAAGAGATCCTCTTTCTCCGCATCCTTGCCAACATCTGTTGTTGCCTGAGTTGTTAATGTTAGCCATTCTGACAGGTGTGAGGTGGTATCTCATTGCGGTTTTGATTTGTATTTCCCTGATGATGAGTGATGTTGAGCTTTTTTCATGTGTTGGTTGGCCATCTGGATGTCTTCTTTGGAGAAGTGTCTATTCATGTCTTTTGCCCATTTCTTGACTGCATTATTTGTTTTTTGGGTGTTGAGTTTGCTAAGTTCTTTATAGATTTTGGATACTAACCCTTTATGTGATATGCCGTTTGTGAATATCTTCTCCCATTCTGTCGATTGCCTTTTAGTTTTGCTGATTGTTTCCTTCACTGTGCAGAAGCTTTTTATTTTGATGAGGTCCCGGTAGTTCATTTTTGCTTTTGTTTCTCTTGCCTCCGGAGACGTGGTGAGTAAGAAGTTGCTGCAGCCAAGATCAAAGAGGTTTTTTCCTGCTTTCTCCTCTAGGATTTTGATGGCTTCCTGTCTTACATTTAGGTCTTTCACCCATTTTGAGTTTATTTTTGTGTATGGTGTAAGAAAGTGGGCCAGGTTCATTCTTCTGCATGTCACTCACCAATTTTCCCAGCACCACTTGCTGAAGAGACTGTCTTGATTCCATTGGATATTCTTTCCTGCTTTGTCAAAGATTAGTTGGCCATACGTTTGTGGGTCCATTTCTGGATTCTCTATTCTGTTCCATTGATCTGAGTGTCTCTTCTTGTGCCAGTACCATACTGTCTTGATGGTTACAGCTTTGTAGTATAGCTTGAAGTCTGGGATTGTGATGCCTCCTGTTTTGGTTTTCTTTTTCAAGATTGCTTTGGCTATTCGGGGTCTTTTCTGGTTCCATACAAATTTTAGGATTGTTCTAGCTCTGTAAAGAAAGCTGGTGTTATTTTGATAGGGATTGCATTGAATATGTAGATTGCTTTGGGGAGTGTTGACACTTTAACAATATTTGTTCTTTCAATCCAGGAGCATGGACTATTTTTCTATTCTTTTGTGTCTCCTTCAATTTCTTTAACAAGCTTTCTATAGTTTTCAGTGTATAGATTTTCACCTCTTTGGTTAGGATTATTCCTAGGTATTTTATGGTTTTTGGTGCACTTCTAAATGGGATCGGTTCCTTGATTTCTCTTTGTGTTGCTTCATTATTGGTGGATAGGAATGCAACCGATTTCTGTGCCTTGATTTTATATCTTGCGACTTTGCTGAATTCATGGATCAGTTCTAGCAGTTTTTTGGTGGAATCTTCTGGGTTTTCCATATAGAGTATCATGTCATTTGCAAAGAGTGAAAGTTTGACTTCCTCCTTGCCAATTTGGATGTTTTTTTTTCCTTTGTGTTGTCTGATTGCTGAGGCTAGGATTTCCAGTACTATGTTGAATAACAGTGGCAAGAGTGGACATCCCTGTTGTGTTCCTGACCTTAGGGGGAAAGCTCTCAGTTTTTCCCCATTGAGAATTGTATTAGTGGTGGGTCTTTCATGTATGGCTTTTATGATCTTGAGGTATGATCCTTCTATCCCTACTTTCTTGAGGGTTTTTATCAAGAAAGGATGCTGTATTTTGTCACATGCTTTCTCTGCATATTAGAGGATCATGTTGTTCTTGTCCTTTCTTTTATTGATGAGGTGAATCACATTGATTGTTTTACAGATACTGAACCAGCCCTGCATCCCAGGTATAAATCCCAATTTGTTGTGGTGAATAATTCTTTTAATGTATTGTTGGATTTGGTTGGCTAGTATCTTATGAAGGATTTTTGTATCCATGTTCATCAGGGAAATTGGTCTATAGTTCTCCTTTTTAGTGGGGTCTTTGTCTGGTTTTGGAATCAAGGTGATGCTGGCTTCATAGAATGAGTTTGGAAGTTTTCCTCACATTTCTATTTTTTGGAACAGTTTCAAAAGAATAGGTGTTAACTCTTCTTTAAATGTTTGGTGGAATTCCCCCAGAAAGCCATCCAGCCCTGGGCTCTTGTTTGTTGGGAGATTTTTGATTACTAATTCAATTTCTTTACTGGTTATGGGTCTGTCCAAATTTTCTATTTCTTCCTGTTCCAGTTTTGGTAGTTTATAGGTTTCTAGGAATTTGTCCATTTCTTCCAGATTGCCCATTTTATTGGCGTGTAATTACTCCTGATATTCTCTTATTATTGTTTTTATTTCTGCGGTGTTGGTTGTGATCTCTCCTCTGTCATTCTTGATTTTATTTGTTTGGGTCCTTTCCTTTTTCTTTTTGATCAAACTGTCTAGGGGTGTATCCCTTTTGTTAATTCTTTCAAAGAACCAGCTCCTAGTTTCATTGATCTGTTCTACTGGTTTTTTTTTTTTTTGGTTTTTTTTTTTTTGGTTTTGATAACATTGATTTCTGCTCTAATCTTTATTATCTCCCGCCTTCTGCTGGTTTGGGGTTTTATTTGCTGTTCTTTTTCCAGCTCCTTAAGGTGTAAGGTTAGGTTGTGTATCTGAGACCTTTCTTCCTTCTTTAGAAAGGCCTGGACTGCTATATACTTCCCTCTTGTGACTGCCTTTGCTGTGTCCCAGAGGCTTTGGGCTGTGGTGTTACCATTTTCATTGGTTTCCATGTACTTTTTAATTTCCTCTTTAACTTCATGGTTAGCCCATTCATTCTTTAGTAGGATGTTCTTTAGTCTCCAAGTATTTGTTATCTCTCCAAAGTTTTTCTTGTGGTTGATTTCGAGTTTCATAGCATTGTGGTCTGAAAATATGCATGGTATGATCTCGATCTTTTTGTTGAGGGCTGATTTGTCCTAAACTTCTGTTTTAAAACAAAGAGGAGGCCTCAAGATCAGAGCATTTGGCCACAAATGCCAAGCTAGGATTTCATTTTGTTTGACATATGGGCTTTCACTGTACTTATTTTTTACATTTATTTGGGGCTAGAGATACAGGCTTTCTACCTGGCAATGATAGAAAGTAATGATACAGATTTTTTTTAATACACTCATTTTTGGGGGGAATGCAAGCTGGTGCAGCCACTCTGGAAAAAAGTAGGGAGGTTCCTCAAAAAACTAAAAATAGAACTACCCTACGACCCAGCAATTGCACTACTCGGTATTTATCCAAGGGATACATGTGTGCTGTTTCTTTTTTTTTTTTTTTAATGTTTTTTTAATTTATTTTTGACAGAGAGAGAGACAGAGCATGAGCAGGGGAGGGGCAGAGAGAGAGGGAGACACAGAATCCAAAGCAGGCTCCAGGCTCTGAGCTGTCAGCACAGAGCCTGACGTGGGGCTCGAACTCACAGACTGTGAGATCATGACCTGAGCCGAAGTCGGTCACTTAACCGACTGAGCCACCCAGGCGCCCCAACAGGTGTGCTGTTTCGAAGGGACACATGCACCCCCATGTTTATAGCAGCACTATCGACAATAGGCAAATTATGGAAAGAGCCCAAATGTCCATCGACGGATGAATGGATAAAGAAGATGTGTTATACATATACAATGGAGTATTACTCGGCAATCAAAAAGAATGAAATCTTGCCATTTTCAACTATGTGGATGGAACTGGAGAGTATTATGCTAAGTGAAATTTGAGAAAGACAAAAATCATGAGGACTTTAAGACACAAAACAGATGAACATAAGGGAAGGGAAACAAAAATCATATAAAAACAGGGAGGGGGACAAAACAGAAGAGACTCATAAATATGGAGAACAAACTGAGGGTTACTGGAGGGGCTGTGGGAGGGGGGATGGGCTAAATGGGTAAGGGGCACAAAGGAATCTATTCCTGAAATCATCATTGCACTATATGCTAACTAATTTGCATGTAAATTTTTAAAAATAAAAAAAAAATAAAATAAAATAAACAGAGCCAGAAATTTGCCATCAGAGGAATGATCGATGACACAGAGAAGAAGTAAAGTGCCATCTGATGGGTTTAAGGAAGAAATCAAAGGTAGAACCATTGCTTGGAGGCAGTAAATTATCTTAAGTTTTCTCGCAGCCCACAAAATAAGCTTCTCCATGTTTAAGACTATACTCTGAATAAATTTCAGAGTATAAATTTCAGTATACTCTGAAATAAATTTCCTTTATGTGGTTAAAAAAATACACTTATTTTTTCAAGGCAATGCATCTGAAGAAAAAGTATTAGTGAGTGATAAATAATGCCAATCTGGCAAAAATCTTAAGGTGATTCTGGAATGATTGCAGTGAGATACACAGTCTGACCCTTAGGAAATGATAATACACACACACACACACACACACAAAATATACATGATTACATATATATACATATATGTATACATGTATATGTGTACTTATACATGGTGTAGAGTGAGGGAGGAGCATGTCCTGGCATGTCTTTGGACAAGGTCAAGAACAGGTCTCAGATGGCGACCAGACCACACAATGTGACCAGAGGCAGAGGACCAGCCAGGCTACCATTTCCTGGAAGTTCTTCCTGTGGTGAGCTAGAGGCTCCTGCTTCCCTAGCTGATTGCCTGCGCCCTTGGAGCATTCCTACCCTTGTAAAGCCCAGACCACGGAGGGCAGATTGTCACCAGATGCCCCAAAGCCTGAGGTCACAGTCAGGGACAGAAGCACTCACTGATTGTCACAGCCCCATCTCAGAACTTAAAGGGCCCAGAGGAGCCAACCTTTGGCCTCTGGAGAGCAGAGGCCAGCAAAACTGGATCCAGCCCTGGAGAGAAGAAGCCAGTAAGACAGAGTCTAAGCTTCCTCTCCCCCCCCCCCAACCCCCGACTTCTCTGGGCTTTGCAGCAATATCAAAGGCTGGAGGAGGGCAGGAGTGTGCGTTGGGGAAAAGTAAGTCCTGCTCTCATGGGCAGCTAGGCTCCTGCTTTGCATATTCCGGTGTCTGGCAGGCCACCATCTTCTTTCTCGTCTGGCTGGGACATGAGCCTTCTGCCACCAACCTCTTACTAAATGGAACTCTATAACTCTTCATTTCCTGGACGCACATCAGGTTAAGCAGGTGGCGAGCAGCTGGCATTTCTCACTTGCTTTCTGGCATTTCCCATTTTTAATAGGAAGCTAACCTGGCATTTTTTATTAGAAAGCCCCAGAGTCCCAAGGTTTAATATCTTCAGTGTTAGATTCATGAACAACTTGGAAGTTAAGAGATTGCCTGCGGCTGGAGTTTGATGGAGTACGCAACTTGTCGCTTGAAGCGTGATTTATTTGCTCAAGGGAAGGGGGAAAGAGAGGGGCACTTAAGGGGGTTTTGAGTTTTGAGAGGTGGAGAATGCTTAGAAGTGAGTGAACAACGGAAGAGTTATAAATCCTGTCTGATGGAAGAGAGTGTTCTAAAACAACAGCTACTTTGAAACCAACTGCCTTGGAAACACAAATCAGGCAGAGCTAAGGACTGTTTCCACCCAGCTGTTTCTTTTATTTGGAAGATCAGCACTTGAGGAAAGCAGGCCCTGGGAGATGTTCTCTAGAGCCCAGCCATATGGCCTTTGCTGTGTTACTCAAGTGTACCAGCCTGGTCCTACCCCAGGGCCTTTGCACTGGCTGGTCCTTCAGCCTGGAACTCTCTTCCTCCAGATTTTCACATGGCTGCCTTCTTTCTTCAGCCCTTGGCATAAGGGTCACCTCCCCTGAGGGACTTACCCTGACTGTCCTAGTGAAAGAAGCCCCCAGCCCCACCACTCTCTGTCCAGTAAATCTATTTATTCTCTTCTAAGCACTTATGCTTCTCCGAACATCTTTCTATTTGCTCAGTGACTTATTTATTGGCTGACATCTCCCCTGGCCGGTCAGCCCCATGAGATTAAGGACTGGGCCTGTCTTGCACACACCTGAAACAGAATACTGCCCTGCCCACAGTGCCACTCTCACTAAATCGATTGTGAACTTAACTGATGATCTCTGGGCGTCAGTAAAATGAGATTGGTCTTGAGTGGTGCTCCACAAAGTGGGAATTTCTGGACCACCAGCATTAGCATTACCTGGGAACTTACTAGAAATGCAAATTCTCACAGGCGCCCGTGTGGGTTAGGTTAGGCGTTCAACTTGGGCTCAGGTCATGATCTCGCGGTCCGTGAGTTCGAGCCCCGCGCCGGGCTCTGTGCTGACAGCTCGGAGCCTGGAGCCTGCTTCGGATTCTGTGTCTCCCTCTCTCTCTGCCCCTCCTCTGCTCATGCTCTGTCTCTCTCTGAAAAATAAACATTTAAAAAAAAAAAAAAAGAAATGCAAATTCTCGGACCCAATCCAGGCCCTCAGAATCAGAATTTCTTGGGGTAGGACCAGCCATCTTTGTTTTAACACGTTCTTCCAAGGGACCGTGGTGCCCATGCAGGTTCATCAGCCACTGGACTTATGCTTAAACACCTCTGAGGTCTAGGCAGGGAGGAGATTATACATGCCCGGTCTAAAGACATTCCTGTTTAAGACCAGGCTTCCATCACCAAGGGACCATCTGTTACCCTCAGAGAGCCCCAAAATAAAGCCCCCGAGCAAACAAGCCAAGAAAGGTGAAGGCAGACCCCTGAGGGGTAGTTTCTGTTTTACTGGATGTGGCGTTGCAGTGGGGATCTCACTCCCTGCGAGGTCTGGCCATGTGAGGCAGCCTGTAGCATTGCATACCCCGATTCCTTCAGGACCTTCTGTATGTTGGGAGCGCAGCTGTGGCCAGGAGCACCTAGACCCAGCCTTCACGGAGAGTAGTCTGGAGGAGATAATCTGTCATCAAAGATTCCAGCCAGTGTGTGTACAATTCCAACCAGGACAAGTGCTGCAGGGATGAGGTCCGTGGTGCTGCAGGGACCTACAGGGCACGAGGGAACTAGTTGGGGAGGCCAGGGAAGGCTTTTGAGGACAAATGGGGAGAGTATTCCAGGCTGCGGAAACAGCACAGGCAAAGGCCCTGAGGTAGGTGTGTGGGACTGGAACTCAGTGAACAAAGGGGAGAGTCCCAACAAGAAGGGGGTGGAACAGTCTGTCGGGGCCAGTCTGTATCACACCTGTGGGCCCTGGAGGAGTTGGGTCTGTGTCCAGAGACCCCGGGGTGGGGGTGGGAGAGAGGTAGAGGGGGGACTGTAGCAGGGAGCGACCGGTCAGCTTTGCATTTTGAAGTGGCCTCTAGGAGTGCTGGATAGAGACCAAATTAGGGAAGCTGGAGAGGCCGCGAAGGGCACTTGGGGTCACCTAAGCAGGAAAGTATGATCATTAGCAACAATATCAGCAGTAATATTATTAGCAGTGATATGAGCTGCTGTTGAAGGAGTATAGGTTCTGGCCAGATGCTGGGCCAAGCACTGTGCCTGTGCGATCTCATCTCCACCTCACACCCTCCTGCGATGCAGTATGTCCTATCCCACTGGGTTAGTTTCCCAGGGCTCCCGAAACAAAGGACCGCAGACTTCGTGGCCTGAAACAACACAAATGTATCTTATGATTCTAGAGGTCGGAAGTCTAAAATGGGTCTCACAGGGCTAAAATCAAGGTGTCCGCTGCGTTCATCCTGGCTGCTGTAGGGGACAGATCTGTTCTTGCCTTTTCTGGCTTCTAGAAGCTGCCTGCACCCCTTGGCTCATGACGCCCTCCTCATCTTCAGAGCCAGCAAGGGCTGGTTGAGTCTTTTACTCACATCTCCCTCTGCCTCTCTCTCTCTTCTGTCTCTCCCTTCACCTTAAGGACCCTTGTGATGACAGCGGACCCACTGAGATAAGCCAGGAGAGTCTCCCCATGTCAAAAACCGTAGTTGCCTCTGCAAAGTTCCATGTGCCATATAAGGAAAATAGTCACCGTTTCTGAGGATGAGGACGTGGACAGCTTTGGGGGTCTGTTGTTCAGCTGACCACGCCCACAGTAGCAGATGGGGACACTGTGCCCCTGATGAGTCTCCAAAGCCATGTGGGCTGAGAGGTGCCAGAACTGGGCAGGGGCCTGTCTGACAGTCTTCGGAGGAGGTGGCCCCCAGCCCACACTCCCCACCATTCATTCACACTGGCCTGGGTCCCCGGGCTTGGTGCTGAGGGGTTTGGAGGAGGGAAGGGAAGTGGCCACCCCAGGCATCTAGATTTCTCTCCTAGTCACTGTTCTGGCAGAATTAGCCAGTTTGGACGGAGGCCCTTGGAGATGAGCCTTTTAGATGGTTTTATCTCATTGTTTCTGACAATCCTCTTTGGGGCTGGTTTACAACAAGGATCTTCCACTTACAGTGTCATCCTGGCCAGAAGGCTCACTGTGTCACCCGGGACATGGGGTCAAAGGTCAGAATTGTATGAATGACCTGTCTGGGGTCAGGGCTGAAGAGACCTCTGTATCGGCCTGCAGACAAAGTGAGACATTTCTGGGCCTTGTTCTTCTTGGAGAAATGTGATCTTTTAGCAGAGAGAGATATGGAGGTGTGTGTGTGTGTGTGTGTGTGTGTGTGTGTGTGTGTGTGTACTGCCCCAGGAGCTAGAGAAGTACTCACTATATCCTGAAGCCACTAAAACACCTCCTGACCTCCAGACTGACTCTGCTACCAAGGCCAGCGGGCCTCATTAATCTTCGTTGCCATAGCAATGACATTATGGCTACCATTTACTGAGGGCATATGACGTGCTGGGGTCTGAGAGAAAGTTATGGAGCCAAAGATGGGGGTCAGGAGCATCAGCTCTGAAGCCAGGCTGCCTGCGTTCATATCCCAGCCCTACTTAACCTCTCTGAGCCTCAGTTTCCTTATCTGTAAAATGTGGCTGAGCCAAGACTTGATGAAATCCAAGATGCTGTCAGTTACAATATGCACGTTGTATTCACGTACTACAAAGAGAGAAATACAGTGCCAACAGAACTGTTACCTGTCCATCAGTCAGACACATTCTGATTTCGGAGATGTTAAACTTCAAGGAAACATGCATCTTGGAATCCATAGAATACAGCAAGGGTACCCACCGTGTGGGGGCGGGGGGACTCTCGTGCTTAGTACCTGTACCTGTGCTTAGTACCCCGGTACCTGGCACATAACAAGGGCTCAGACACATTAACTGGAATTATTACTATTACTCCCATTTTACAGATGAGGAAACTGAGGTTGGAGTCACTTCCCGAGGTCACCCCGTAAGTAGTAAATGGGAGAGTCGGATTTGGATTCACTTGGCTGCGTGTCTCTTAAATGGCCCCCAAATCATGTCCAGCACCCACACCAAAGAGGAGATGAGAGAAAGATCAGGACTGGGCTGATCCCATGTCTGTGTGTCCATGAGCAGGTCCTCTGCCCCTCTGGGTCTCCATATCCTCGTCTGTAGAAATGGGGCCACAGTGTGGCTCCTGCAAGTTGCTGTGAGGGTTGTAACCCTTCATCCTCTCCTTTCCCTTCCTCACCTCCCATGCTGCAAATGGCTTTTGGGCACCAGTGTTAGCCACAGAAGCCCCAAGCTCAGAACAGTTGCCAAAGACACTTGGACTGACTTGTCTGGAGTATCTGAGCCTCTTCCGCCCTGGATACCTGCCTGATGCCTGCTCCTGCTTCGAGCTCAGCCTTTGCCCCACACCTGCTCTCCAGCTCAGCCCCGGATAAATACCTAATTCCTCTGTGGACTCTGCCCCTTGGGACTGTGTGAAGCGCTTAGAAATGGATACCTGGGGTATCAGTGTTGGTTTAGATTTTCTTTTAAATTTCAACACCATGCCAATTTGTTTACAGCAGACTTTTTTGAGTATAACGTCTGGCAAAGTGTCCAGATCCTGAGAGCACAACCTGATGAATTTCCACTCAATTCACACTCATGTGCCAGCCAGCACCCAAATCGAAACATTGCCTGCACCCCCCCGCCCCCCCCCCCCCCCGCCACATTGGACCCCTCACGCCCTTTCCAGCCTCCCCGGCCCCCAAGGGTCACCACTACACTGACTTCTAGCACATGGGTCAGTTTTGTCTGGTTTTGCACTTTGTGTAAATAGAATCATTCGGTGCTAGTCTTGAGTCGTCTTTGTTTAACACTGTGTTTATGAACGTCACGTTTTTTGCAGTTAGCAGTAATTCATTGGTTATTATACAGTACGATACGAATATATGCTGTTATCTGGCTCTGTCGCAATCAATCCATCTTTCTGTTGACGAACATTTGGATTGGCTCCAGTGCGGGGCTATTATGAATGGGCTGCTATTAACGTTCTCGTACCTTCTGGCATGTCTGTGGGCGAATGTGAGTACGCATGCCTGTTGGATATATATACTTAGGGAAGGAACCGCTGATCGTGGGGTGTTTGTATATTTCACTTTGGTAGACGTGCCAGGCTGTGGTCATGTGAATTTACATCCCACCAGTCGATGGATGTACTCCAGCAGCCCCAGAAACCACAGGGTAGCAAGAGAAGCAAAGATTTTCGCAGCTGCTCCCAGAAAGGAAGTTGGGAGCAGGGAAGGAAATGGAATGGGTGTTTGAAGCCTGAGACTTGCACACAGTTACCCCGGGAAGGAGAGTCTGGGAGTCTTGAAGCCTGTTGCAATTATTTGCTCTGCCGTCTGCAGCGGGAACAGTATTTTCTGGGCTCTGGCCTGTAATGAGTGTAGGTGGCTGTTCAAGAACCAAGTATCCAGGGGAGGGAGTCCACCCACGGTCTCTGCCAATCCCCCATATTTAAATGTCAGTGTGGCTTAATTGGCTGCACAGCCCGCCTCTCTCCCCCTCTCCTGCAGTAGCCACAGCAAACGTACCCCCCAGGACAGCAACAACAGGGGACAGACTTGAGTCACCGTGGCTGCCTCCCACCAGCTTACGGGGCAACCTTGGACGGATGAATCAGACCCCCTGGGCGTCAGCTACGCTGAGAATCTCACTAAGAAGTGAGTCTTAGTGAAAGGTCACAGGTAGCATTTTAGACGGGTATGTGGGTGGATGGGTAGGTACGTGGCCAGGTAGACAGGTAGGAATACAACGGATGGACAAGCAGATGTCGTATGCGTATGAATATATGGCACATATTTACACAAGTGTGCATACACATTTGGCATTTTATTGATCACTTACTACCTCGCCTAACAGCCAGCGTTTCATGAGTAGGGTACTTCTGTGCGCTGGGCATGGAGAGATGCCTCTACACACCTGATTTCATGGGGTTCTCCTAACCACCTCGTAAGGCAGGAACTATTGACTCCATTTTACAGATAGTGAAAGTGAGGCTCAGAGAGGTTAACTCACCTGCCCAGGGTCACACAGCTACTCACTGATGCCACCAGGATTCTAACCCACAAATTCTCACCACGATGCTATACTTCCCACCAGGTGCCAGGCACGGCACTCAGTTCCTTCTCTCACTCAGTCCTCATAGTGACGCTACAAGGTAGGTATCACTCGTTCTCTTTGCTAGTTGAGGAATCCGAGGCCCAGAGGGGTTAAGTAACCCACCCAAAGACACACAGTAAGGAGCAGAGCCGGGATCTAGCTTCAACTGCACAATCTCAGCCAAGTGTAGCACATAACAAGGGCTCGAAAAATACTGAAGGAAGGGCTGAGAGTATTTTAGCAGTGAAATCATAGATTAAAAGAAAAATGCAAGCCATTAGTTTTGACAGAAGATGGAACATGAACTTCCCTAATGCCATTCCTTCCTTTTCCAGCCGACACTTGCTCCTCTGAGCTAGATTTGGCGCTAGAGGCAGGGAATGCTGTGGTAAATATAGACTGCATTCATTTATTCATTCACTCATTCATTCTTTCCCTCATTCGGTGAGCGCGTATTGAATGCCTGCTGTGTGTGTGCCGGGAACGGAGCTCACCATAGAAGGGACGGGTGGGTGAGCAAGCAGGCAACTCAATGAGAAGGTGTCGCTGTCGCTGCATTAACGTCCTTTTCCATCTTGTCATTTATCTTAAACCACTGGTCCTCAAAATGAACTCAGTGAGTCTGAACATAGTTTAAAAAACCCTCTAGACAGGCGTCTGGTTTGGGACACAGGGTATCCGTGTTTACACACAACGGATGTGTGTGTAATGCATCGTGTGCTTGAATGCATCGTTGGCTGATGGTCCTTGGTGGATATGAGCCACCATCTTGCTGGGGTTTCATCACTGCCCCCACGGCCCACCCCAGCAGCTTCTGGCAAGTGGGAGCAGCTGGGACAGGTGGCTGGCAGAGTGCTGAGTGGCGTCTCAGGACCCCAGAAGTTATTGGTTCATGCACAGCTTTCCATCCGTGCAACCCTGGGACGGAGGGAACGTGGCAAGCCTGCCTCTGGACTGGGTTAGGTTCTGCGGGTGTCCTGAGATGCTGGCAGTGGGGGTGTCGGTGAAGACCCCGAAGAACCCCAAAGAACGTGCTCCCAGATCTGCATCCGAGAGCCAGACCTGAGGTCCATTCACAGGCTTGTTCTCCAACAGGCGTCCTAGTGGCACATCCACTATTATTTGTCACACCGGACAACTGCCGTGGGTCACTCTCATCTGAACAAGTGCCAATAATGTGTCCTCTCCTTTTGCTTTTCAGCCTGTGTAAGGGACGGACTCTCTACTCTGTGGTGAGGGATGCCAAAATCGTCTTGGATGTCAACAAAACGAGGCAGATTGCCCAAGAAATTGTGAAGGTACCACAGGAGCCGGGGCTCCCTCCCGAGAGATGCAGGGTCTGGCTTCAGACCAGCAGTCTGGATTTAAAAAAAAAAAAAAAAAATTAGACTTGACCAGAAAAATACCACGCTGTATGTGAGTAAGAGTTTTGCCCAAATACCACCATTAGGGATGGTCTCCCGATGTCTGGCTTCTGTCTGGTGCCTCATCATCATGATAATTGGGCACGTAGGGTACCAGGAGAAGCTTGTGTTGTTAGAATCCCTCACCCCTCGGATGCTTGAATTCCCATGAGTGGAAGCCCTCTGTCTCTGTCTCTCTCTGTCTCTCTCTCTCTCTGCAGCCGCCAGGGAAACATCCAATTGTTGGGACTGTTGTTTGGGCTTAAAACAAACTTGAACATCCTGTGTTTTCTGGCAGGTGCCTCGTTAGTCAGTTGACTGGGACTTTCATTTCCCATTGGAAGTGTTAGGACTAAGCTGTTAGAAGAGATAAAATGTGACAGCTCATAAAGGCAAAACAAAAAAAACCAACACACACACACAAAGAATCTAGACACTCACCCTTGGGCTAGCTTCTCCTCCGTGGTCTTGATCACTGGATCATGATCTGTCCCTTGAGGAATGTGGTGCCTTCAGCGCTGATATGGGTTAAGTAGCTATAAAACAAACGTCCTGCCGAGGAGTTATTTTTTTCAAAGAGGAAGTGCGGGGAGGTCGTTGATGGCATCCCTCAGCTTACTCTGGGGACCACCTCTCTGGTTCGTCTTCAGTTTTTCTCCCGCTAGGGATGTCTTCCTCTGGGGCTTCTTCCGGAAGCTTCAGAGCCAGGTGGGAACAGTTTGGCCGTAGTCTGAGGGCGGTGGCAGAGGTGTGCCTTGAGGACCCTGCCCGGTCCCGCACAGCCCCACCTGCAAGCCTGTGCGTTTGGGCCCCAAGCAGTGCAGCTGTTCAGGGTGCTCTTGAACCCGAGCCAGGGCAGCGGCGAGCGCTCCGTGTTCCCTGACGACATCCCGTTTCCTGGCTCCTTCCAGGGCATGGGCTACCTGCACGCAAAGGGGATCCTTCACAAGGACCTCAAGTCAAAGAATGTCTTCTACGACAATGGGAAAGTGGTGATCACAGACTTCGGGCTCTTCAGCATTTCCGGGGTGCTGCAGGCCGGCAGGTGAGCGGCGGTGGAAGGGCACAGAGGGGTCCTTGACGGATGACAGTCGGGGAGTGAGAAGTCACCCGAATGGCTTCAGGGGACCTAGACCGGGTGTTGAGCCTGAGGTCGCTTGGCTGAGCGGCGAGGCTGTTGCTAATGACAGGTCACATTGTGATTCCCTTGGGACCTGTCTTGCGAGCGGTGCCTTTAAGTGCACGTGGGTTACTGGGCACGGAGCACCCCCAAGCCCTGAAAGCCCTTGCCCTTGAGCTTAAAAGGGAGACTCCCCCTTTGCCTGGAAGACCCTCACCCAAGAGCCCTTGCTGCACGTTTTCTGGGGCGTTTTACATGTTAGTACAACATGAGTGTCAGTTAAGGGATTTAGAGTGAGACCCACCTGTGGCCCCACTTGATCGTGACTTCAGTTCCCTGAACTTGAGTTTCCTTGTCTGCAAGAAAAATGATGGGTCTGATCATGCCTACCTCATAGGACTCTTGTGTGGATGAAATAACACAATCAAGCGTCCTGCACCGTGCGGGAGCACAGAAAACACTACCGAGTAGCTGCTGCTGAGCTGTTGTAATTACGATTAATTTGCATATACCTCCCCCCAGGGTCACCCAGGAGAATCATTAACCATCCTTAAGTAATTAACTCTCAGGAGCCACTCACCCGCCCGAGGACAAGCTGCCTGCAGTTGACCGGGAGAAACAGCTTGATTCCAAATAAACAACCCATGATTCAGAAGGTCTGCCCTCTGTGACTTTTCATTTGGAGCCTGAGCCACACGCTCGAGCTCGCTCACAAACTTAAAAACCCTGCGGTTCTCTCTAATCACCCCTCTTCTATGCATGCCTCCTCTGACCGGCAGCTTCACTCACACTCTCCTTTTACTTCCGTTTCAGTTGCTTTGGAGAACCACTGATCTCTTTGAGGGTGATACCCCAGCCCCCCCCGCCACGCCCAAAGTGAACTTCGTTCATGCTATATAATACCTATAATATCGAAGAGCATCCCCAAATCAGCAAAACTTGATCTGGCTGCTTCTGTGTGATCTAGAAACAGAGCGCAACAGAAGCCGAAGTTGCTCTCTAGATTTTACTCCGCCCAAAAGGATTCCGTGCAGTCTCCAAAACCATCTATAGCACTTGAGCTAAGAAAAGAAGTAGGTAAATGAGCAAATAGGTCAATGGGTAGATAAATGGAGAGAGTCTCTCAAGTTAGAACCCAAGAAGCCAGGAGGGCTGACTCGTGCAAATTCCTTCTTCCCTCTGTCTCCCCAGCAGCGCTCACTTGCAAATTTGCTAGTGGAGGGATTGCATGCACACACACTCACACACACACGCACACACACACACACACACACACACACATTCATCCATCACTCCAGGCTGAGGGTCTGAGAAAGCAATTGGTAACATCACTATGCACTCAGGTATTTGTGTCCAGACAAAAAGAGGCCCAGCAGATGTTTTCCTTATCAGACTTCAAGGCTCTTTAAAACCCAGTGCCTGGGGCACCTGGGTGGCTCAGTCGGTTAAGCGTCCAACTTGGGCTCAGGTCATGATCTCGTGGTTTGTGAGTTCGAGCCCCACATCGGGCTCTGTGCTGACAGTGCAGTACCCATTTCGGATCCTCCCTCTCTCCCTCTCTCTCTCTCTCTCTCTCTCTGTCCCTGCCCCTCCCTCCCCCTCCCTCCCCCTCCCTCCTGCTCTCAAAAATAAATAAACATTAAAACAAGAAGACAATTCCTCCCTCCTGGAGCCATGTCCACACTGTCTCTCTTTCTCCTTGCCTGTGGATTCTGTCACCGGTGGAGGAAAAGGGGACAGGGCCTCTGATTTTCTTCCTTTTGATTCTTGGTCTGCTAAAGCCCCAGGGTAACAAGGAAGAAAGGAAATGGAATGACGTGGGCCTCCTTTCCTTTCCCTCATCCTTAGAGGCCCCCTGTCAACCAGGAGGCAAGTTCAAGTCAAGGGCAAGGCGGCAGCTGGCCTGATTGTGTCAACACAAACCTGGGTAGTGTTGGGAGAGGCCAGGGGGCCCCCAGCGACCTCTCCCAGAGGAAATCCACATTTCGCAGCTGCCCACCTGTCACCGCGGGGTTTCTCCTGTGCTTATCTCCCCGTTCCAGTTGTGTGCAGGGCTTAGTTCAGTGCAGGGCTTCAGTTTGCTCCGTAAGGGTGCTATTTCTCCAGGAATTACTGTAAAATCGTGGCTGGGAGTCTCTGGAGTGACTGCGTCCACGGCTTTGGGCAGGTCACCACTTTGGGCAGGTGCTTGGAAGCTCTGTGCTCTCGTCCACAGAGCAGGGATTTTATTCATCCTGTCGTGGGTTTGCGGGGATTAAGTGGGATGGACAGCCTGGCACACAGTAGGCACTCAGCGGGGTTACTTGCTGTCCCGCCCTCCCCTCAGAGCTTGGGTCGATCACAATGCTGGCTTCCCAGCAGGGGGAGATCTGCCGGGCCTGGGCAGGGGTGGGGGTCGCCCAGGGAAGTGAGCGTGTCCTGAACATGCAGCCAGACCCCAGGGCTTCCCCCAGACCCGTCCCCAGCGTTGCTTGCTTACAGCTGTTCTGCCATCATTGAGAAAAGGTGTCATTTTCGGTGCCAGCCACGATCATGCCGGCCACGTGCAGACAATTATTAATCAATAATAACCATCATGGAGATGATTTGAGTTTGCCACCCGGTGGGCCCATTCCCATGGGAACAGGACACCCTGGAGTGGCTGGGCCAGACCTGGGGTCCAGCCCCCTCCCAGGTGTGTGCCCACACCCACCCCAAGCTGAGGGTTAGGGAGTGGCCAGCACCCCTCCTCCTGACCCTGCCCGCAGTTCCAAACCTGCACTGAGCCAGCGAGTCTAGAATAGGCAGCAGGGACTGTTGGAAAGAGATCAGAACGGAGACGCTCTCCCTTCTGGAAGCAGCAGCCCACCCCCCCGCACCCCCAGTGGCCTGGTCCTACCTGGAGAGTGTCGGCTGGCCCGGGCCACCGCCCTTCCTTCAAGGGTGATATTCTTTGTGCTCTAGTCTCAACCCCGTCTCTGAGTCCTCAAGATGGACAAGTTAATTTCTTTGAAATTGTGTGCCCATTGTACAGATGGGAGAGTGGAGACTCAGGCCTGCTCAGGGTCACATGGCTAGTCAGCAGCAGGTAGGTCCTTCAGTTACCGCAGGCATCCCCATTTCTGGAAGCAAGAACTCACTGGGACCTGCCAACTCGAGGGCTTGCCAATGTGTTTCAGTCTTGCTTTCCAGCAGAGGATGTGTTCTAATAGGTCTGCTGTGCAGAGTAAGTCCTGTGTTACTGATGCCAAAAGACTGGAATTTGGACCATCTCCTTATTTTATGTATAAATTAGAGCGGTGACTCTCAACCTGGGGCTATCCCGCCCCCCTGGGATATTTGTGATGTCTGGAGACATTTTTAGTTATCACAGCAGGGGAAGAGATGTACTGGGGAGCGGCCAGGGATCCTACAGTGCACAGGACAGCCTCCACCACAAAGAATTATCCAGCCCCCAAACTCCTGGAGCCTTGCTTGTCAGGGATCCTTGTGGACCCCAGTGTGTGGTCCACAAGATACCTTTAAGGATGACGTGAATACGCCTTTTTCATCTTAATTTTCATGCGTACTAAAAAAAGTGCTAGTCTCCATTTATGGTCATGTTAAGAAGTAAATGAAAACAAAAAAACCCATTTGTAGTAAATAATAGTCTAGAGCAGCACTGTCCAAAAGCCCCCGGCCACGTAGAGCAATGGAATTTTAACTTTAATTAAAATTAAATAAAATTAAATGTTCAGTTATTTAGCGTCCCTAGCTGGATTTCAAGTGCCCAGTAGCCATGATGGCTAGTGGCTGCCATATTGGATAGCCAGCCAGACAGAGACATTTCCATCATCATGGAAAACTCTATTGGGTGTGGCTGCTATAGACAGTGTTCAGGTAGGGCAAGAATCATGATCATGGGATATGAATGAGCGCAGTCCAGGGAACAGAACATCAGGCCTGACATAGCTCAGAAGCCATCCTAGGAGAACTGTAGAATCCAGCCGGCCCCAGGTCCGCACATTTGGAGGCTCTGAACCGTCACAACCTCACTCTTGATGGTTGGAGACATCCATGCGCCTCTCCCTTCGCTGCCCACTGGCCCTTCCCCGGGAGTCTTGAATCAGGGGAAATCTTGTAGGAGGTCTGTTCAGATTTCAGTCCCAAATGGAAAGGTCTGTACCTACTTACAATGTGAAGAAGGCAGCCAGCATATTTCCTCCTCCAGGAATTTATCTTAAGGAATAATCATAGATCTGAGTGGGAATACATTCACAGTACCTACCTAAAGAGGTCCCTCACAGCGTTGCTTAAAATGATGGAAGGGGCAGGAGCTACCTAAGGCCCATCAACCAGGGGTTGGCTGTATACATTTTAAGAAACACATAGGATAGCATGATAACGTGCCAGTTACACACACCTTCTTTAAGTTTCTAGAACACCCCAAACAGGGTTTGCCTTACACCTTTGTCCTAACTTCCCTTTCTGCCTAGAATATTCTTCTCCTTATTCATATGGCTGGATCCTTTATGTCCTACCTTAGCTCACTTTTTACCTAAAGTAAGTTCCCTCTTATCTTTAACACATTCCCCTATTTAATTTTTTTTTTTTTTGCATAATGCTTATCACTATCTGTGTTTTTCCTATTTATTTAATTCATCTGCCATCACCTTCTCCTACCAAAGCGGAGGCTCCAGGAGGGCAGGGACCTTGCTGGACTCCCTCACCGCTATGCTCCCGGTGCCAGAAACAACAGAGTTTAGGCATAGTGGGTTCTCCATAAATACAGTCAATCCTCATCATTTGTGGATTCCAGATTTGCGAATCTGCCTACTCACATCTGTTTGCACCCCAAAAATCAATCCTCACATTTGTAATCATTCATGGGCATGCACAGGGTGGTGAAAATTTGAGTCACCTGACGCATGTGTTCCCAGCTGAGGTCAAACAAGGGGACACTCTGCGATCTCGCCTCGGCTCTCGTACAGATGACCAGGGGACAGAGATGGGAGGGGGCTGTGCAGCGCAGGGCAGGAAGCCCCCCCACCCCGGGCCAGTTGGACAGAGCTTTGCAACTCTGGCATCTCCTTGTGGGGCAGCCTCAGACACATCACTCAACGCTTCTGAGCCTCGTTTTCCTCTTCTGTAAGATAATGAAAATTGAACGTACTAGGATGAGTTGCTTTTAGGATTAAAGATTACAATCTGTGTGAGCTGTGCATGTGAAGACATATTTCCTCTAGGAGCAATGATTCCATATTTGCTAACTCACTATTTGCAGAGACTTTATAAAACATAACTGCCATGGATAACAAGACTCAGCTGTCGTTGTTGAATGAATATGTAGAAGGGGGTGCCTCAGAAGTAGAGGGACCCAATGATGGTTTGGGTGTTGGGTGTCTCTCTCCAGACCAGTCTTCCCTGCCCCTTCCACTGGGTCGCAGCCTCAAGTACAAGGTCGGACAGTGCCCAGCAGTGTGTGGCAGGGGGGGGGGGGGGGGGGGGGGGGGGGGGGGGCGGGGCTGGGACAGAGATGGTCCAGAGACTCAGGGTCAGTGCTGGGGGGCTGGTCCTCCCTGGGCTGTGAAACGGGGCTCACTCTGTGTTTTGCTTCTCCAGGCGAGAGGATAAACTCCGCATCCAGAATGGCTGGCTGTGCCACCTGGCACCAGAGATCATCCGCCAGCTGTCCCCCGACACAGAGGAGGACAAGCTCCCCTTCTCCAAGCACTCAGATGTCTTTGCACTCGGGTAGGTGGCCCACCCAGGCAGAGGGACATTTCCCAAGCCTTTCTTCCATGGCTCTTGGAAGAGACGGGGTACTTATCTTCTGGGGCCAAGGTGGTTAGGTTTCTGGGTGAGTTTGGGGGTATCCAAGTGGGGTGTGGCAGAGGGATGACCCTAGCAAACCTTCATGCCTGGTTTCTAACCATGTGACCATGGCAAGTTGCTTGACCCATTCATTCATTCATTCACTGAAGCAATAACCACAGAATATCTACGGAATGCCTGCTGTTAACAATTATTCAAAACTTAGGGAATTAAAGAAACATTGATCATCTCAAGTTTCTGGGGTCAGGAATTTGAGGGTGACTTAGTTGAGTGGTTCTGAGCTGGTTCAGAATTTCTCATAAGGTTGTGGTCTAGATGTTGGCTAGAGCTGTGGTCTCATCTGAAGGCTCAATGGGCTGATGATCCACTTCCAAGATGGCCCACCCACATGGCTGTTGGCAGGAGGCCTCAGTTCCTTGCCCTGTGGGCATTTCTTTAGGCTGCTTGAGTGACCTCACAAGCTGTATTGCCTTTACGAGATGGTCTCAGAAATTACGTATCATTGTTTCTGCCACATTCTGTGTGTTAGAAACAAGCCTCTAAATCACAAGGCGGTGAATGAAGCTCTACTTTTTTAGAAAGGGATATCTAAGAATTTGTAGACATAGTTTTAGACCACCAAAGACGACTCCTCTGTCTTATCTAATAGAAGACTGACAAGGAGGTCGTCGATTTTAGCAGAGTATGGTAAATGCTATGCTGAGGATAAACACAGCAGTCCCACAGGACTGTGGGAATAAAAGAGGAACTAAATTCAGCCTGGGAGATCACAGAGGGCTTCCCAGAGGAGATGACTCCTGAGCCTAAGTGAGAGGTTGAATATAAGTAGGCCAGATGAGGGTAGGGCAAGATGTCTAGATAGAAGGAACATGTGAACAGGCCCAGAGTAACAGAAAACAAATTGTCCACAATGGAGGAACATGTGGGGAGTGAGAGGGGAGGGAACTGAGAGATAGAGAATCGGGAAAAAAAATGAGCTGGGGGTGGTGACACGAGAGACTAGAGAGGGAATCGGGGTCGATCCTGCAGGGACTGAGAGGCTGGGCTGAGGAGTTTTCGTCTTCATAGCACTGGGGAGCCATTGATGGTTCTTAAGCAGGGGGAATGATGTAATCATACTTTGAGTTTTGGAACAATCACTCTGCCGTGCAGAGAATGGAGAGGAGAAGGACAAGACTGAGGGGCTGGGAGACCAATCCAGGGGGGATGCTGGCAATCTTTACCAAATCACTGCCAGTGGGTTTGGATGCTGGAAATGGACATAAGAAGCAATGGGGGGTGGGGGGTGGATGGGATAGGGTTTGATGATGGGTAGAATGTGGGAGGTGCCCAGATCCCTACCTTAGGCAGCTGGGTGGAGACTAATGTCTTTCACCAAGAGAGAGACCCTGGAAGGGAGGCCTGGCCTATGCTGGGAAGGCAAAGAATGCAGATTTGGACACAGTGAGCCTGGGCTACCTTGGAAATGGCCAGTGGAACCAACTAGAAGGCAGCTGTATCTACACATGTAGAATTTGGGAAAGAGGGGTGTAGGGCGTCTGAGCAAGGAGAGAGAAACCACACCCATGAAAGAGAATGGGATGTCTTTGGAAGCGCAGAGAAGGATAGAAGGTGCAGGACAGAGCTCCCTGAGAAGGTGCATCCGGGAAGGCTTCCAGGCTCCCCTCCCTCCAACGGCCATGCTAGTCCTCGCCTTACCTTGTCCACCAAGGTGGTTGCAAAGGTTGTTGGTTACAAGCAGAGACGGCACTGGGGAAGCTGTTTGGGAAAGTTGCAGCCCTGCAGATGTGTGCAATTAGACTTAGCAACGCCATGAGCTGTCGGACCGTCTTCTGCGGAAAAGCACCCCTACTCTGTCCTCTCTGTACATCTCGGTGGTGGGGGATGGGGGAGGCATTTGCTGGCCCGTAAGGATTCTCGACATCTATCACTTGGACCCCTTTCGACGTTGTCATTTGCCCTGATGAGTTTATGCCCAAATCTTTACCTCGTTAGAGACTGTAATCTGAAACCAAACTGCAATAATTAAGTTGGTATATTTTAGTATAAATTTAGCGAAAGGAAAAAGAATGTAATTAACAAAATGTACCAAAGTGGGTAATTGGTTTTCCACTGGAGTTTTAATCTTTAGCAGTTTATTTTTTTCTTCGTGTGAGTTTCTCTTGAAAGTTGGGTTTGAAAGGAAGTTTTAATGAGGCTTTTATTCCTGACACTGCTGAATTCTAAGGGACCTGGTGCTCTTGGTTTCCTGCCAATTAGGTGCTTCTTGTTGCTTGGGAACATCATGTCAGACAGGACTTAGAGCAAAACTGGACTTTTAAAAGCATATTGAGCATCATGCTAAGGTTCTTGTGGGTGCTGTCTCATGGAATCTTCACAAGCATCCTTTGTGGCAGGGACCAAATGCTGTTCCCAAATGACCGGCGAGGAAACAGGCTCCAGGTGGCTCAGTGACTTGCCATGTGGTCAGGGGTGGATCCGGAGTCCAGCTTGGGACATCCCAACTTCAGAGTTGGAGCTTTTAGCCACGGGGATTTCAGAGTCATTTTACCACGAAAAGCCCTATTTCCCTTAACTGTGAATCAAAGAGAATAAAACTGGGGAAGCTTTCTGAGGATTGAGTGAGAAAACACCTGTAAGGCATGCAGCACGGGGTCAAGCTCCTAACAGGCTCCCTTCCCCCTTTCACATGAGCCCTTGCCTGCAACCTGTCTGTGCCTCCTTCCCCAGACCCCAACCATCAGCTGGAGGATTGCCCCCCCGCCGACCCTGAATCCTTCACTGCCCCAATTAGGAAAGACTCTGGAACAGGATGGAGGGCAGGTTTCTCATAGCATAATGGCCAATGGTGCAATTCTACAGTCAGATCAACTAGATTCAGCTTCTGGCTTGCACCTCTTACTTGCTGTGTGACCCTGAGTAAGATATATAACCTTCCTGAGTCTCTGTCTCCTCCTCTGTGCCTCCTGTTTGAACACGTAGGTCTTATTTTTGTTCAGGTGTGTTGATGGCAATAGATGGGGGAAACAACTGTCATTGAAGAGATGGCTTGTTATTCATGGTTTCCAAAGGAGGGGGCACATCATATCAAGCAGGGCCACACAGGGAATCACCAGGGTCAGTGAGGAGGAAGATGTGGGCAAGAGCCTTTATTACGATTTACTTGGGGAGGAACTGGTGAGGCAGGGTAAGCAGGCTAGAATTGGCTAGTTTGACTAATTTAGCGGGCCCTGGAGTGCAAGATTGTCCCAGTAGGGCAGGGGAATATTGACCCTGAGTGGAAGCCTGATGGAGGTGGGGGGGGCGGGGGGCTTTGGATTGGCTAGTTTGCATATGAAAGGCATACTCACAGGAGAGTCCCTTACCATCTTTAGGAATAAGCTTGCCCTTCGGAGAGTGGCAGTCCCTCCAGGGTCAGGGAGGCCCCCAGATGTCACATCAGCAAAAGGAAAAGGCATGCTTTCTATACGTCCCCCATAATCATTGCAAATGCAGAGGGCTTCGCATAGTGTCTAACACAGAGTCAAAACTCAGTCAGTGTTATTGATTATTACGACAACAGTAATCATCTAGCACCTTAACGTGGCAACTTCCTGACCATCTAATGCAACACCCCAACACCCAGGCATCACCGCTCCTTGCCCCGGAGGGATGAGGCTGGCAGGGGGAGAATATGCTGAGAAGTGGGACCCTAGAAATAGCTGGTTTGACACAGTCCTCTGATCAGTAAAGAGGATAGCAGAGTGCTTCGTGTTCTTTAAAGCAAATTTGCATAAATTATCTTAGATTAGAGGAAAGATCATTTCCTAGGATTGTTTCAGTTATTTCCTGAGTTGGGAATTTTGTTCCCAGTGAGCTGAGACCTATTCCTATGATACAACTCAGCAACTCCCCAGCACCCAGTGAGTACCCCATGGCATCCGCCAGTGTCCTCACTGCCACCCACATCCCCCCCAGCAATTTTTCCCCACTATTCCATGAGCTAGTTTATATTTAGAAAACAAAACTATAAAAAAAATCCTATCCTATCACCCAGAGTTAGCCATCGTTAACATTTTACTATTTCTTTTTTTCCGGTCTATACATATGTAATTTTTTAAAAGGGTAGGTACTACCTTATATACAGTCTTTTTTTCCTTAGAATTATATATTAAGCATTTTTTTTCATGTGAGCAAAATTTCTTTGAAATGTTTTAATAATATCATATTCCATGTTGTTTTATGGAGTTACCATAATACATGCAACCTATTCCTTTTGTTGAACGGTTGTGTCGTTTCTCCTTGATTTGATATTATATATGATGCTATAGAGAATATCTTTGTAAGGGGATTTTTGTATACCTAAGTATTTCCTTACAGTGGTTTCCTGGAAGTGTAAGTCTAGGGTCAGAAATCCTAGCCACGTTCCATTAAACTTCAAGGTGCTAGGTTTTGACTCGTTTTAATTCAGGCACCAGGGAAGGTGTCCTGGGATAAGCATGACTTCTAAGACATCAAGAAAGCTTTAGGTGTATCTCTGCTACCAAAACACAAGCCCTGTGAGGAAGAAACTAGGAAATAGAGGGCTGGGGTGTGTGTGTGTGTGTGTGTGTGTGTGTGTGTGTGTGTGTTGAGATACAGGGTCAAGAGCGACATAGCATATCAACACCCCTTAACAACATCTGCCAACAGCACAATTTGGTATGAACTCCACGCCAGGGAGTGGCCTTTCAAGACCCAACCAGCAGAGGCAATCATCTGGCAAATGGGCACCGGCATGAAACCCAACCTCAGCCAGATTGGCATGGGAAAAGAAATCTCGGTAAGTCCTGGGTCAGTGCCAGCTCTTGGGAACAAAGAGAAAGGTAGATACGGTTCTGGACCTTCTTTTTCCTGTGTGTTAAGGTTATGAATGCTTCCCCAGAGGGTGACGCAATAGCATGCCCACAGCCTTGTCAGATAGTGATTTGGAGCTTAGGAAGTGTAGTTTCTGAACTATGCCTGCAATTCAGGTTCCTGCCTCAAGGGTGCAGTAGCACTTGGCCAGATTTTTCCTAGCAATGAATTGCTGAATCAAGTAGAACCAGTGAATTCCTCTTTTACTGTTACTTTTAAAAGATATCCATTAGGGGCGCCTGGGTGGCGCAGTCGGTTAAGCGTCCGACTTCAGCCAGGTCACGATCTCGCGGTCCGTGAGTTCGAGCCCCGCGTCAGGCTCTGGGCTGATGGCTCAGAGCCTGGAGCCTGTTTCCGATTCTGTGTCTCCCTCTCTCTCTGCCCCTCCCCCGTTCATGCTCTGTCTCTCTCTGTCCCAAAAATAAAATAAAAAACGTTGAAAAAAAAAATTAAAAAAAAAAAAGATATCCATTAAAATGCTACCCATATTAATGATTCTAATTTTATTTGTACCTACATAAAAATTTTTAAGGCATTATCCAACTCAGAACACTATACACAGAATCAGAGAAGCCTGAGTATAAATTCATAATCACCCTCTAAAACACAGCAGGAAGAGTCCTGTCTTTTGATCAGAAGGCAGATAAGTCAGGGGGGGAATAATAATCTGGTATGTTTCTAAGGATTACCTGTATCTAGGTTTCTTTTCTGAGGTGAGGTGATTATTAAAAGTAACTCTCCACTCTTTGAATTTGAAGAGCACTTATGATATGGGGATGTGGATAGAGACCTCAGGATTCACTTTTCTCCCTTCCTTCGAGGAAATAAAAATGCCCAAGAGACTCCTCGGGGAGCATTATTGATTTTAGCATATTCCAGACCTTCTAGAATAGAAAGGACCTGCCTAGTTTGCTATATGGGCTCGTGAGTTGGATGAGTGGAAGAATGGATGGATAAAGAGTTGGATGGATGGAAAGATGATAGATAGATAGATAGGTAGATAGATGGAGAGAAATGCATGAATTGGGATGAGTGGTCGGATGGATAGATGAGTAGGTGGATGGATGGGTGGATGGTGGTGGACGAATATGCAAGTGGGGCAAAGGGGTAAACAAACGGACAGACCCAATGAGATGCCAAAGACATCATCGTTTATGTTAAATCACCACATGTTGGTTTCTTTTAGGACATTCTTCTCTTTTGCTGGGCCTTTGAACAAGAAGAAAGACCTACCTTCACTAAGCTCATGGACATGCTGGAGAAACTGCCAAAGCGAAACCGCCGCCTGTCTCACCCCGGACATTTCTGGAAGTCTGCAGAGTAAGTGTTCTCGCTTAGCATCTCTCCCCACTGCCTTTGTCCTCTGGCTTTTGCCACCTTTTTGCTGCTGCCTGCCATCTCCTTTCCATATACCCGCCTCCCTCCCCCAGCCACCACCCTTCCCTACCAGGTTTCCATTCAGGGGAGTCTGCTCTGGGATTCGGGTCCTGGAGGCTGCCCTCCAGGGTCTTGGTCTTTGTCCTCCTGATGAAGGTCGATGCCCCAGTGAGTCTGAACATCATGAACAAGGCAATACCCCGAACCCACCCAGCCCCCTGTGTCAGCTACTCAAGCATGCTCCTCCAGGGGGCCTGGCTTTCAGGAAATCTCCCCCCTGGGCCAGCAGCCTCTCCCCATCACGGCATCTCTCAGCTTCCAGAACTTTCTGTTGCATGAAGGCAAGGGTTCTCAGCTTCTCTTTGCTGTAAGTGTCTCTCTGGCTTCCTCATTAGAGGCTCTGTGCCCCTCCCCCTACTTGTTCTTGGACGGAGATCAGTGGTTCTGAATGAGGCATCTCTCTGGGGGCCTCCTTCCCAGGCCCCAGCCTCAGCGATTTCTCTAGAAGGTGAAGGTGAGGCTGGCCCAGATGAGGCTGCCGAGAGGTCCCTGCTCCCCACTGCCCTGCCGTTCCAGGCACATGTGGTTGCACACACACGTACATAGAAACTGAACCTGGAAACACACCTCTGCACGTGTGCACGCGCACGGGAGCACTCAGGTACACACACACGCCCGACACAGGACCATTACGTGAAAACACACCCAAACACACCCGGTACTCAAGCCCACACGTGTGGGCGGACGCAGGCATACACACATACACGGTTACGTTACGTGACACACGCATGCACACAGCAGCACTTCACCACCACACGCCTCCACACAGACGCGCAAATGGAGGTACACGCGTCTCCAAACCCCCAGCTGCGGGCACAGGCACACCAGAGCGCTTGTCAGCATCTCAGCACGGGACCCCGCGAGGATCCGCAAGGCAGCATCCTGTGGAACAGAGGCCCCGGGGGGCCCTCGGCTACCCCTCCCCCCACCATTTGAGCCTGCTGTACCTGGAGGACAGGATCTCTTCTTCCCCCAGGGGCTCAGCCTTTTCCCAGACAATGAAGGCAGCACAGACTTCCCATGTCAGACAGACATGGATTGGAGCCCCCGCTCCCCCGCCTCATCGCTGTGTGGCCTTGGGCGTGTTCCTTGGCCTCTCTGAGCTGCAGCGTCAGCCTCCAAAGAAGGAGGGCGGTAAACGGCTTTAGCGGGGGCACCGTGGCGATGCCGTCAGGTCGGGCGCTGGGGCGTTTGGTGCGGTGCCGCCCACGTTAGCAGGTGTTCTGTATACTTGAGCCACCGTTGTCTGCCAGGAGTGAGAACAAGCGGTATTCTGCTGGCCTTCCAGGATTGAGTACAGGTTGAACATGAAAACGGAGGGAGGGAGGCTCTAACAAGTGAGGACTCTCTCCAGCTAACGGAGCTCAGGCAAGTCGGAGAACGAATGACAGAGCTCTGGGTGGGTCCCAGGAGTGACCGGGTGTTACAGAACCCGAGTGTCGTTTGGGCCATCACCAGTGGTCTCTGCTTTCCTGGGGGTCAAGGAGGAGAGGGCAGGAGTTAGCTGAACAGAGGGGCTTAAAGCTCCCTGGTTAGAGGGAGAGCAGAGGGCCTTCTTTTCTGTATTTTTCCATGCCGTTGGGCTGAGAAAACAGAGACCCTAGAGACCGTGCGGTCTGGCAGGATGGGATTCTAGGATCAGTGAAATTTTCTCTTCACTCGCTTTTTTACTCCGTCTGGGTGTATTGAATACCTACTATGTGCTAGGCTCTATTGTAGAACGCAAATACAGTGGTGAACAAAACTAATAAGCCCCTGGCCTCATAGGGTTTACATTCTAGAGCAGCCACAAGAAGCAGGTAAACATGTTTTAAAAAGGGTCATCATTTCAGATGGAGTTGTGTTGAAGGGTGGAAGGGAAGGGTCAGGGAATGCCCCTCAGAGGAGGTCCTGTTAAAACAAAGCCCTTGGGGCGCCTGGGTGGCTCAGTCGGTTGAGGGTCCGACTTCGGCTCGGGTCATGATCTCACGGTTTGTGAGTTCGAGCCCCGCGTCGGGCTCTGTGCTGACAGCTCAGAGCCTGGAGCCTGCTTCAGATTCTGTGTCTCCCTCTCTCTCTGCCCCTCCTCTGCTCATGCTCTCTCTCTCTCTCTCTCTCTCTCTCTCTCTCTGTGTCAAAAATAAGTAAACATTAAAAAAAAGCAAAGCCCTTGAGGGGAAGCCAGGCCTCCACATGGAAAATCTGAGCCCTCCAGGCGGGAGTGAGCGTGCAGTGCTGGTAGAACAGAGAGGAAGTGGGTACGACCAGGCCGTGGTGAGTCGGAGGGGGAGAAATAGGAGGTGAGGTCCCAGGAGTGGTCAGAGGCCAGATCGGCATGGTAGGAGCTGGGTTTTTTTTCAGAGGATGACAGAGCATTCTAGAAACTTCCTCAGAACCAGAAGACCCCCCCCCCCAAGAGGCCATGTGGTCCCACACCTGCTCCCCCTAGGGTCATCCACTGAGTGAAGGTTGTCGGGGCGGGGGGAGGGGGAATGTGGAGGGCTTTTCCTTTGTGGAATAGCTGGCATTGGGTTTGGGGGTCCAGAGATCTGAGGGCAATTCCCACCTCTGTCCCTACTGACTTTGCTACTCTGTTTATTGCCTAGCGTGGCCATTTTCTTGGCCACATCATAACCCCTCAGGGAGAGGGAATATAAAAAGACACTATGAATCGAGACCTGAAAGGAACAGAAGTCCTCTTTCCTTCTCACCGTCAAAGTAGAAAAGTCCTGGGGATTACCTCCCCGGTGGATGCAAATGTGTGTGGTGTCTGTGCCCTATTCCTGCACCCGTGGCAGACATAGCTAATCTATCACAGCACAACCACCATCACTCAGCCCTTCTGCTAGCCACTTACTGAGCCAGTTACTCAGAATCAATGCACGGGATGCTTTCCTTGGCCATTCCAGATTGATCCAACCTTCTTTTACGTATGGAGGAACTATGAATCATGAAACTCAGCCACATCCGCAGGGGGTGTTGTTAACGAAGTTGGGAACACAAGTCAGGCTCCAGCTCCCTAATCCGGAATTTTCTCTCCCCACAACATCAGCCCTTATGGTTCCCTTGGTCACACTCATCTGGCTTTGAGATGGTCACCCTGGTGGTGTAGTCAATGCTGGAGTCCTTCTAGAAGCCTCCTGAGTCAGCGTCAGATCGGCAGAGGGTTTGGCCAAAGGAGACTCAGGATCTGGGTCCTTTCCAGGCCTTTGTAATCCGTGGAGGGTACCAACCAGGAGGTCCCAGCTGCAGCCAGCATGTTGCGGATACGAGCGGCTAACTCCAGGCTTACCTCTGGGGTCTTGGGTTTGCCCCTCCAGTGGGTCACACTTGAGGAGCGGGGGCTTCCAGAATCCCAGTATGCGTTAGCACATGGGGAACTAGAGGAAAGGCTGGGGACAAGCATGCATTCCAGAGCGGTGCATCTCGAAATTTAATATGCGTCCACAACATCCAGGGAATTTCTTAAAATGCAGATTCCCATTCTGTATGTCCGCAGTGAGGCCCAAGATCTTGTATTTTCAGCAAGCCCCAAGGTGATGCTGGTGTGGCTGGTCTGCGGACCACCCTTTGAGCAGCGAGGGTCCAGACCTTTGCTGCCCAATAGTGGCCACTCCCCTCATGTGGCCCTTGAACACTCATAATGTGGCAAGACGGGATGTCCTGTGAGTGTGTAAAATCCACACGAAATCTTGAAGACTCGGGATTAAAAAAAAAAAAGTGTAATTTGTCCCATTACACACACAGGACTGGTGATAACGTTGAAATTACAGTGTTTGGGATATAGTGGGTTCAATAAAATACACTATTAAGTTCACCTTTTTTTTTTACCCTTTTAAAATATGACTAGAAAATTTACAACGACTTGGATGGTATTTCTTTTTTTAAAAAACAGCTTTGTCGAGCCAGAGTCCACACATGGTATAATCCTCTCCCCTTAAAATATACAACTCAGTGCGTTTGGGTATATTACGTTACTCATTTTTAAAATTGTGATAGGGTATATATCACATGGATTTGCCATTTTAGCCACTTTTAAGTGTACGATTCAGTGACATTGATTACATCCACAGCGTTGGGTAGCCGCCGCCACCATCCCCAAAACCTTTTGTCCCCCTCCGAGCAGAAACTGTACCCCGTAAACAGTAACCCCCCGATCCCTCTTCCTCCCGGCCCCCAGTAACCTCTCCCGTGCACCCTGTGCCTATGAACTCACCTGCCCTAGGTAGTTCAGACGGGTGGAATCACACAATATTTGTCCTTTTGTGTCTGGGGTCTTCCCTTAGCATGTCTCCAAGGTTTGTCCACAGTGTGGCGTGTATTGGAACGTCACTCCTTGTTACGGCTCAGCACCGTTCTGTTGGATGCACGGCCGTGTGTTGTTTCTCTGTGCATCTGTTGGCGGGGACTCGTTTGTTTGCACCCTGGCTACTGTGAATAATGTTGCGGTAACAGTGGCGTGCATGGATCTGTTGGAGTCCCTGCTTCCGATTCTTTTCAGGAATGTTGTAGGTCCCTCGCACATCATTGGTCTGGGTCATCACCTTGACCGCCAGTGTGATCTCCATCACCCGGGTACTGCTTACAAAAACATTAGTAACAGGTACTGTGTTAGGCATTCTGTCTGCCTTATCTTGCTGACTCCTCAGAGCCCCCACCTAGGAGTCAAGCACTGTTAACTGTTTTCCTCGTAAGACAACCAAAGCACAGAGAGGCTGAGTGCCTTCCCAGTGGTCACACAGCTAGTAAGGAGGAAAGCAGGCCTTGGAATCCAAGTTGGTCTGAACCCTAAACCCATGATGTTAACTCCTCTGCTGCCTTCTAGGCGCAGATTACCAGAGTACCTTCAGGGTCCCTTTCCAGAATCGTGCTGGGAGAACGGGCATAAACATCTGCCGTGCTTGCCCAGATCCTGGCTCGACAGTGGTCAGCAAAGCCTCTGCCCGTAGCAGGAGTCTGTGGTGTGGATCCTGGTCTCCCCTCCACTTCCTCTATTTCCAGTCCTTACTGAGCATGCTACACGTGCCACGAATGCGGGTGTTCCAGTACCACATGCCCTCAGCCCAGCCCCCACGCTGGTGACCCTCCCTAGTCCAGAGGCTACCTGATCCAGTGGGAGGAGTTCTAGGTTCAAATCCTGACCCTGCGGCTTCCTGGCTGTGCACCCCTGGGCAAAACACTTAACCTCTCTGGGCCTCCATTGTCTCATCTGTAAGAAGGGTACAAGGCGTGTATCTTGCAGGCTGTTCTCGGGTTTAAATGAGATCAGGTATTTGTGGTGCTTGACACAGAACCCAGTACATAGTAGGACCTCGGTACAAATGGGTGTCCCTTCAGCTCTTCTTGCAGGGGACAGGAACAGCTCATCTCAGACCCCCTTGCCCGCCGAGAGGGTGCTCATCTACCAAAGATGACACTACTGTGTCCATGTGACCTCTTGCCTCTCTCTCTTCTTCTCTCCCCACTCCAGGCTGTGACCGTTGGACAAAGGGACAGCACTCAGCTGCCTCAGCCCCCGAGCCACCTCTCCTTCCCCGCTCTGCCAGCTCAGGAGGCCAGAGGCTCACCATCAGAGGGTACCGACCCCGGCCGGCCTGGGAGCACTGCACGACCGAGGTCGGCAGCTTCCCCACTCCCCAGACTGCCGTGCCCTTCTGCCCGGGCAGGGTTGGGGACCCCTGAGCTAGGACTTACCAGGACCAGCCAGGGAGACGTGGAATTGATCCGTGAGGCCCCGGGGGCCACGTGGAGAAGAGAACTGGAGGCTGAATGCAGAGCGCCCCTGGGCCACGGAGACGAGGGCACGAGGCCTACGCGGGCAGGCTCGCAGGACCGGTCTGTGTGTACATGTGCGTCCCCGTGCACGATGCCGTTCGCTCTAGATCCCCTGTGACAAGCGAGAGCCAGGCCGCCCCGGCTCTGGAGCGCCGCTCTGCTGACTTGGTCCCTGGGTGGCGGGTTCCAGCTGTGCTGTCTGGAAAGATGGGGTGGGGTGGGGAGCTAAGCACCAGCTTCGTGGAGGCCTTGGGGCCCAGACCTGGGCAGGGGGGCTAAACTGCTCCTGTGTAAACATCTGTTCCCCCAGGCCTGTCATGGGTTTCGGCCTCTTTGCATATGGCTCCGAAGTACACAGAACAGTCTCGTATGTCTTTTGAGCTCTGGGTCTCTCTGGGGTGTGGTTCCCATTTCTGCTGCCTTCGCCTGTTCTGGGAGAGCACCGTCCCTTTTGGCCTCCTTGCCCCCATGCTCCCCCCTGCCATTTGAAAAGCACAGTGGCTTCCTGGCCGAGATGACTTCCGGGGACTCCTTGCAGCTTACCTTCGCCCACGACACCCCCCTGAAGCCTGGGCCCTGAGAACTGGGGGTCTGGGGAGGAAGTTCTAGGACATTCCTTCTCCCTCCTCCTGTTCTGGCATCTACACCAGCTAAGTTTGTCCACCACGGCGATGGACGTGGGTCCCTGATATATGTATGTTGGATTTCACGGCATATGCATGGCATCCTGTTTGCAAAGGATCCCCCCTTTTCACCCTTAATAAGTCCTGTTGGGGAGGCGGGGAAGGAGGTCATAGACGTTCATTCTCAGCTCCAGCCTGGTGTGGAGCCCTGAGTGGTTTCCCCATGAGAGGTCTGCCTGCGCTCTCTCAGGGCCCATGCCTTCTATCCCTCCCTCTTGCTCCCTCCTGGGCTGGTGGCTTTTCCCAGCCACTCGGGACCACGTGTTCTATAGGAAAGATCCAGGAAGCAGGTCGGGCGTGCAGAGTCCTGCGGGGGGCCTCGGTCCTATGTTCTTACGTTCCATTCCTTACGAGGGTGTGTCTCCTGTTCCCAAAGCCCCTCTGACCTGGCACCAAAAGGACATCTGTCCCCCAGCAGGGCAGTGGCAGGGCAGCTGGCCAGCAGGCAGGATACCCAGGGTCAGCCCATAGCCTCTCCACACTCCCCGGGCACTTCCCAGGCTTGGTTTTCTTCTGGTCACTACCTTATCCCGATGGCCCCCTCTCAGAGAGGGGACCAAAGACTTCAAAAACCTTGCCTGAGTATAGATTCAACATCCCACCTGGTGTAAGGGGTATGCGCGGGTCTTCCCCACCTTGGGTGATTTCCAGACTGGTTCATGCTTGAGGGGCCAAGCCTGCTTCCAAACTGGGAAAAATGATGAGCTAGCCATGCTTCCCGAGACCCTGGCCAAGGGGAAAACCCCGAGCCTCCCAGGGGGTCTTCCTGAATGGACTCCCACCTGCAAAAGACCGGAGACTAAAGGCCCCCGTGTGGGCTGTTCCTAAGTGGATGGTCCTCTTGTTGAGGCTTCTGTATGTAACTCTGTGACTCTTGGCTCAACATTTGTGTATCTTAGGGTCGTTTTATACACACTGGCACAAATCCCAGCAAGCCACTCGGCAGACCAACCCCAGACACGGGTGTGAACCTGCCTGGGCTCTGCCCAGCGGCCCCTCCAAGGCCTGAAGTCCAACCCTGGCTTCTGTTTAATCCAACCAGGACTTTGGGGTCTGTGCACCCCAGTCTTTGTCGTGGACCTGAGCGCAGGAAAGGAAATGAGGAAGGGAGGAAGCGGGCAGGACGCATCTACCCCGAAGCCAAAATGCTCACCAGGACAGCAACTGGCTCCTTCTTTCTGCTCTCATTTCCAGAATTCACTAACATGGTCACCCAGAGCCTTTGGCAAGACCCTGCAGGGTCTCCAAAGACTGCTCTTTCCATCTGTTCATGACCACCAGCTTAAGATTGAGGACAAGGTGTGAGGAATCCAGGCAGAGACCCCAGCCTTTCTGGTTCCCTAGGACCTTCTCTGCTTAGCAAAACAGGGTTCCCTGGGCCTGTCCTGGGCCCCAAGTCACCTGATCTTGATTTCTCCCTCTTCTCCCACAGTCTTACCTTGCTCCCACCTTCCTCAGTCTCCACAGCAGCCAGGCTGCCCCAGGTATCCAGCCCTCCCTGCCGCCTCCCACCCCTCCTCCTGGCGACCACCTTGAATTGTTTAGAGGGCAGTTTTAATTTGCAGACATTTCAATTCAGTGGGAACCAAACCTCTGCTTTCCCTGCTGACCTCAATCTTATTCATGAGTCAAGTATTGGGAGGAGGTCATATTCATTCATCTTTTGTGAGGAAAGAAAAAGGGAGGTGTGTGTATTTTTACATCGTAATTGCTTGACTCGTTCTGTAGACTCCACACAACCAAGAGTTGTGTGTGTGCACCTGTGCTGGTCACAGCTGTGTGCAGGTGCCCTATGCCCAGCCGTGAGCTGTTTATCTCTGTGCCCTGCTTTGAGCAAACCCTTGTACCCACCAGCTTCCCAAGTACATCGGTCCACAGAGTGAAGATTCACAGGGAAGCCTTGACTTTGCCTTCTTTGAAGGGCTTGTGGATTTGCACATTAAATTCCATCCAACTCCCCGGGCCATGTGTATTTCCTAAAATGGGGACTCCTTTCCGGGGGAACCCCCTTGGCCATATGTGGGGATATCCCCATGTCACCTTCCACAGCATGAACTTGAAGACTCGAAGTCTTTACTTAATTCTGTTTTGCCCTGGTTTTCCTTTTGCTGGTCAAAGAGAAAAAAAATCCCATCTTGCCACAAACCATCCCCCTCTTTCTGGATTCTTGATCCACAGAAACCTTGGACTGATCTCTGATGACTAGACTCTTGTATCTAGGATACCTGGTTCTGCCTCTTTCCCACCCCACCCCCTCAAAACCAGACTTTATCACCTCCCACGATTATTGTCCCCCCCCCCCCACCAGCGGCTGATCATCTCAGGAACGTGAACAAGGTGGCATATGCTCGGCCCAGGCCCAATCCCTATCTTGAGAAATCTAGAACAAGGGTTGGCAAATTATGGCCCTGGGCCAACCCGCCAAATAGTTTTCACCTTCTCTAATTGGGGAAAAACCAGAAGAAGATTTCATGATACGTCAAAACCCCATAGAATGCAAATGTCAATGACAGTCAACAAAATTGTATTGGCACGGGGCCACAGCCATTCATTTACATATGAACCACGGTTTCTTCTGTGCTACAGCGCCACAGTTGACTACTGGTAACGGATGCAGTGTGGCCCATAAAGCTGAAAATATTTATAACCTTGACCTTTACAGAAGACTTTTGCCAACCTCTGCCCTAGGGGACTGTCTTCCCAAAGAAGCAGCCAACTTGCATATGGCGCCCAAGAGAAGAACGGGAACCAGGCTGGGAGTTACAGGGGCAGAGAACTTGTTCCAGTGAGGGAAGAACTTTCTAACAGCTTGCCCCAAGATGTAGTGGGCCGCCTGGGGAGGTGGAAAGCTCCCTGTCCCTGGAGAGGGATGCGCAGACATTGAGGCCACTTGGCATACACGATAAAGAGGGAATTCAGGCTTTGGAGGATAGAGGGACAGGTTCTAAGACTGTATTGGGCCCAGCCTGCCATAACAAAATATCTTAGATGGGTGACTTCGACAACAGAAAGTTCTTTCTCGCAGTTCTGGGGGCCGGAAGTCCAAGACCAAGGTATCAGCAGGAATGGTTTCTCCTAAGACCACCCTCCTTGGCTTTCAGCCTCTAGCTGTGTGCTCACGTGGCCTTTTCTCTGAGCACGCACATCCCCAGTGTCTCTCTCTTCTAGGACACCGGTCTGATTGGATGGGAGCCCATCCTTACGACTTTTTCATCTTAATCACCTCTTTAAAGGCCGTATCTCCAAGCACAACCACCTTGGTGGTTAGGGCTTCGACATACGAGTTCAGGAACATACGGTGAGGCGTGTGCTATGGTGGGGGGAGCGGTTCAGTCCCTAACAAAGACCCTTGATATTGCTAAGACCGTGATGGTAGGGACCTTCTGGGCAATGCTCCTATTCCTGGCTCTCATTCCCATGCTGTTCTCAACCTGGAGTCCCCAGATTTGCCCTCCCTGTCCTCACCCCCTGCCACCCTTCACCCAGCTGCCCCCCAAGGACTGGTCTCGTTCCAAATATTCCACCACCCAGGCCCCTCCTGACCGGGGCCGCCATAACAAAGCCCACACACCAGGCAGCTTAAAACGAGTGTCATGGATTCTCTCACGGCTCTGGAGGCTGGAACCCTAAAATCGAGGTGTCGGCAGGACCGCGCTCTGATCCCCCCGCCCTGCAAGGGTGTCCCTTCCTGCCCGCCTCTTGTTAACTCCCGGTGGTTTGCTGGTGGCCTTTAGCATTCCTTGGCCCGCGGCTGGATCCCTCCATCGTCTGACTCCACCATCACATGGCCTTGCTGCGCATCTGTCTCACATGGCTGTGTCGTAGAAGGACACCATCCCGCTCGAGTTTGACCTCACCTTAACTCATGATACCCTCAACCACCCTGTTTCCAAGGAAGCTCACATTCTGAAGTAACCAAGGCCTAGGACCTCAGCATATCTTTTTTTTTTTTTTTTTTTTTTGGTGGCAGGGACACGATTCAACCCTAACACCCTCTAAGGAGCTTTCTCCCATGCCTTGACTGGTCACCTTGGTCCCTCCATAGCAGACCCCCTAGGACAAAGGTCCCAGAATCCCTGGGCCATGAGGGTCAGGACACCGAGGTGGCTCTTCTCAAACCCGACACCTTCCTCCCTGGGTCCTGTAGTCCCGGACTTCGTCTCCACAGGTGAGGCCGGGCAGCGTGTCTGTGGTGTGGTGGTCACTTGACCACCAAATGCACTCGTTTCAGCCCAGTCTGAAGGGGTTGCCGGCACGATGCTTGCTTTAGTGGATGCTCTTGCCCGGTGGCAAAGGAACAGACTGTGGCAAGCTGTGCACCTGCTGCGGCCTTTTTCGGCCATGCCTGTGAAGGGAGGATGTTTCGAGCAGGCTCAGGCGGATGTGCCCCCTGGGCCCCAGTCGCCCCTAGCCGCCCCACTGCGGCCTGCACCTGCGAGGGAGTAGTCCTGACCTCGGAGGGGAAGGAGAGGCAAATGCAGTCTGGGCTTCAGAACATGGGGACCCGGGGGCTTGAAGATTCTCATTCTTCCTGACTCTCCCCGCGTCGTGCCAGCTGGACCATGAGCCTCTCCAGTCACTGCTCCTGACGATCAACCCGAATGACTGGCTTCTGTCTTGAGGTCCTGCCAGCCATGCCATTCTCTAATGAGGCAGAGCGTGAGTGGGAGGCCTTCACCCTGAGTGCCTCGACTCACCTATGTGCTAGCACCTGGCCTACTGCCTGGCACATAGTAGACGCTACGGGATGCAGAGAGGGAGAGTTGCTGGGTGAGAGCGAGGCACGCGCACAAGGGACCAGATGCCCTTCCTTGCAGGGAAGGCAGAGCGGATCCACAGACAGGGCCCGGCGCCGATGGGATTCCCACAGCCAGGCCTGTGCTGTGGATCCCACATCATCCCAAGTGGATCTGCCAGGTTCAATGCACTTGACTCCTAGAGACCCATTGGTCGGGTGTCCCGGGGCATCTGGGCCCTGAGAGGCAAGAGTGGTGATCCGTCTCTTGGAGACTGAGTTCACTGAGCACTTACTATGTCCCAGGCCACCTGAATCCCCAAGACGGGACAGTCCTGGGAGCGAGGTACCATTACGCACATTCTGCAGGTGAAGAATCTGTGGGAAATAGATGGAAGCCAGCCTATTAAGTGGTAGAGCCAACATGTTAAACAGGAGTCTTTGGACTCATGCGCGCCCAGCAACCCATCACCATTGTGAGTGGCTTATGCCCAGCTGCCCATCGGGATATTACTGTACCAGCCTCTGACATCATGTGCAGCTTGTAACCAGGAGAGAGGGAGGGAAAACAGGAAGCGATTGAAGGAAGGTACAGGAAAGGGTGGGGACCCTCGGGGGAGTTTGCACAGAAGCTCTCACTTGTGCTCCCAGAATGACAGGCTGCCAGCGGCCGGGTCCCTGGGTCCCTGGGTTCCTGGGTCCCTCGGTCCCTCCAGCTCCCCTGCTGTGAGCAGCCTGTGCCATCAGCCCAGCCCTCTGCCTCTCTTATACTGGACATTTTTGTGATCCCCTGTCCCAAGAAACTCACCAGTGAGTGCCCCTCCCTCTCAGGGGTGGGAAAAGGTTCTCTTCCTGCTCATTGGGATCACACAGTCCCTTTCCTTAATACCAAGAATACGAAGGATTCATCTCTGTGGGGCTGAGATGGCTGCTGTCCCACTGAGGACTGAGCTGGAGGAAATGGGTTCTACCTGAAGTTTGCCTCATCTAGGTTATGGCCTAGCTTACCAAACATGTTCCATAGACCTTTGATTTCACAGCAAACTAGATGGAAATAATGTTGCATTATCAGAAGGGTCCCGGGACAAATTTGCATTGGAAATGCTTGCGTAAAACAAAATCAAATTTATTTCTTGGTTGCAGGACTTACCAGAGCATTTAACCACACTACTGTATGCTTGAAATCTTTAAAAGGCTGACAGCAGGCTGCTCTTCCCAAGCTCTCCCAGACTGGTTTCTGAACCCAACAGGACTAACCTCTGTGAATTTGCCTTGATTACTTGCATGGTACTTTGAGGGCGAAGGCCAGTGTGCTGGCCCACAGAAAAGAGCACCAGGATTTACCAAGCACCTGTCTAAGAGTTGGCCTCCCCGGGGGCTAGTAATGTGAATGATGAACCTGGAAGGTAAAGGAGATGTATCTGGTCAGAGAAATGAGGCTGGGGATGGCCACTGGCCACCAGATGCTCCTGTGTTTCCCTTCAATGCTGGTGGGAAACGCTGAGTCCCAGAAAACTTTGCCCCTGTCACCTCACATGCTCTACCCAGGCCTGCTGAGGGCAGACCTCCGTTCCATGCATGTGGACGGCGGTTTCATGCACAAGGATGCACGGAGTAGAAAACTCTAGCTGATTGTGTCTTTCACTGGAGGGGGCCGAATTTGCTGTGTGCTGGGGACTGTCCCAACATACTGTGGCTCGGAAACCAATGTGGAAATATTAGAGGATGTCCTGCCCTCAGTGAGGGGAGGAGGAGTGTCAGCTGGGTCTTCAGCAGAATTTTTATCTTCGACTAGGTTATTGGGATGAATGTCTAGAATGATCTAGAAGGGTGATCTAGCCCAAGGAGGGCAAACATGTGCCATTCCTGCCACCGCTGCTCCCTCCTATACCCTTGGCAGACATTACTAATCAATCACGGCATGCCTTTCTGCTGAGCACAGATACAGCCTTAGAGCATCAGAGTAACCATCCCTGATCTCCTGCCACCTCTCCTTTTGGAGACAGAGCTCAGGCCCCGGGAGGAAGGTAAAGCCTCCCAGCCTTGGTCCTTTCTTAAAGGCAGAGGTGGGTTTAGTACCGAGCCCTTGGAAGCTTCCAGAAGGCCAATCATTTGAAGTTTTGGCTGTAGCTGGTGACAGTCTGTAAGGCCCTTGCGGACGTTCATTTTCGGTCAGGAAATTTAGGAAATGCAGAAAGAAAGATTCTGTCATTAAGACCCTGTAGTATGATCCTATTGGGTGACCTGCCTGCTTGCAGAGAAATCATTTATCTTCCAGGGAACTGCTTCTCCTCAAGGCCTGAATGTTACCACCTACCACATAACAGCTGGGCTGGAAGGCCCGGGGACCTTAAGGAAATATGGTGTGTGTGTGTGTGTGTGTGTGTGTGTGTGTGTGTGTGTGTGCATGGTGCTAGGCAGGGGAGCAGGAAGTGCTGTGCTTGGAGCGGTTTGTCAAAGTTTCTGTGGTTCCATACAGACATCTCTGAAGTTAAGAGATGTTGCATATAGAGGGGAGGAAGAGGAACCGACTCCAATTGCTTTTGGTTTCTTCCCTGCAAGGAAGGCTCAAAATCAAATTGTCACCCCAGTGAAATTCCCTGAGGCCCTAATGGACCACCAGCTCTACTCCTGAGCTCCCGAAACGGCTGCGATGGCTCGGTGGCTTGAGAGTGCTTTCCTCCCGCTCCCTCTTCATTTCCTTCCTCCTCTTATCCTCCACCACCACCACCCCCTGCTTGATAGCATCTCCCCCCGGACCGTGAGCCGAGGAGAAAGTTACACAATAGTAGAGACGAGAAAATAGCTGCCATGTATTTAGCTTAAATTAGCTCAGAAGAAAGGCTCCCTCCCTCCATTGAGCGGGCAGCAATTGTTTATGCCAACGTGCTATTTGCATCGTGCCTTCTTAGATTTGAAAGTCTAATGATCAAAAACAAATCTTAGTTTTTCTTTTCTCGACACTTAAAAAAAAAAAACAAAAAGCAACCCACCAGCTTGGCGAGTTCTTCTCGTTTAAAAATACCCTGACTTCCAGAGCTGGAGTGAGGATTTTGGAAAGCCTGGTGCTAGAATAGCAGGAAGAAACACAGGCAGGCAATAGACAGGCCTTTTTGGAGTGGAGAGTGATGATCTGGTGAAGGTCAGAGAGGGGTCTTTGCGTCTTCACACCCATGCCGACGTCCGGGCCCGTTGGGAGTGCCGCAGGCCTGTTTCTTCAGCAGTGGGTTCATTGGGTTATTTATTGAACATCACTGCATCTTGGGCCCTGGGCATTCAGTCGTGAGTGAAACAAAGTCATTCTTTTTTTTTTTTTTATGTTTTTTATTTATTTTTGAGAGAGAGACAGAGTGTGAGCAGGGGAGGAGCAGAGAGAGAGGGAGACACAGAATCGTAAGCAGGCTCCAGGCTCTGAGCTGTCAGCACAGGGCCCGACGCGGGCCTTGAACCCACGGAGCATGAGATCATGACCTGAGCTGAAGTCAGACACTTAAATGACTGAGCCACCCGGGGGGCCCCAAGAGCCACCATTCTAGACAGAAGAAGCTGCAAGCACGAAGACCACCGGGGGGGGTGGGGGAGGGGAACGGAGGCCAGGGCTGGCGAGCAGGGTGGACAGCAGATGAGTGGCACCAGGAACGTGGGGGCCGGAGAGTTGGAACATCCAGGCTGGGGAGGGTCTCAGAAGTCTGAGGGCAGTGGCAAAGCACCGGGGGTTTTCCGGAACACCATGTCGCCATCTGATCTTCGCTGGTCTGAGCTACGGCGTGCGGTCTTGAGCGTGCCGTCTCCTTGGCCAAATCAGCAGGGTCCAGATCAGGCGGCTGCCATCTGCAGCCTCACGGGAGAGAGAAAAGGAACCCTGACAGAGGGAGACGGGAAAACCAGAGGAGGAAGCTCCTTGAGTGACCATGGCACAGGAGACAAGGCAGTAAAGTGGATGGCATGGTCAAGAGGCGGCGGCTGGACCTGTCCCCCGTGGCTGACGTGGGCATGGGCAGGCGGTGGGCGTGGACGAGCCCGGTAGGGCCTGGGGCTCCACCCTAGAAGTGGATCTCACAGACGCCAGCAGACCCGGGACCAGGCAGTGGGGCTGTGGGGCAGCTGGGCGTCACAAAGGACCAGGGCTGGGAAAGCTGCTCTGGGAGCTGGGGATACTCAGCCAAGCACCTTCCAAGAAGGATGCTGAGTCGACTGGGGTCCCGTTCCCAGTCTTGGACAATTAATGCAATGCATTGGTCATCCAAGATTGTAGCCATTTTCCTTTGTTTATTTTTCTATCTGTGTTGCTAATAATAATAATAATAATAATAATTATCAAATGGGTACATATGAACTCGTGTAAGTTCAAGTAACTGCTACGTAGCTACAGTGTAGACACCAGGCTACCCTCATGTACTGGTCCAGCCCCAGCGAGTCTCCCACCCTGGCCCACTGGCCTCCCAACCAGCCTCCTACGGAGCGCTGGCCAGCGCCCTGCAAACCCTGGGCAGCCAGCTGGGCCGTGCCTGGCTGGACCGGGCACTAAGGGAGGGGCGGGGCCACCGTGGGCTACCTTGGGCCAGGCCCGAGCACAGCTGTGAGACGCCCAGAGTCTTTTCTGGCTCCTTCCTCCCCCTTCCTAAGAAGCCCTCCCCTGGGTGGGGGGAGGGGGGGGCCTCTGTGCTCCCTGACCCAGAGAGTGCTTTTCCCCTCCCAGCCCACACGTACCTCCCGACCTTGCTGTCAGGAATAAACCCTCGGAAGGCCCCAGGCCTTGGCACACAGAGGCCGGAAGCCCAAATGGCGGGATGGCGGTCAGGCATTCGGTCACTGAGAGCCTCCGACCCCCCACTGCCAAGCTGTGGTCCAGCTGGGAGCCTTTGCTCCCCATGGGCTCCCCCTGTCAGTCCCACATTCCAGAAGGCACTGCCGCCGTGTCCCTCTAGCACCACTGGAGCTCCAACTTCTTGGCCTATTGGTGGATTGTAAATGCCACCATTTGAGCTTCTGAAGGGTTCTAGAACAGTCTTCCCCATATTTGCAAGGCTAGTGTCCCCAGCCACACTCATTACACCCTCCGCTGACCCCCAGCATCCAGCAACCCTTTTCCCGTCAGTCCCTAAGACTGCAAGTCATGTACTTGTTCAGTAAATATTTAGTAAGTGCCTCCTGTGCTCCTGGAAAAATGGGGAAGAACAGTGGTAAGGGTGGCTGCCTTCAGGGAACCTGAGTCCAGAGGAGCAGGTAGACAAGTCCTGAGAGATGTCCCGAGGCCCCAGAGGAGCACCCAACCCCAACAAGGGCCCTCGAGGAAGTCTTCTCAAAAGCAGAGGACTTCTGAACCCTGCCTTGAGGGTGGGTGTGGGAGGCAGGGAACAGTGTGCCAGATAGAAGGAACAGCCCTGACCCTGAGCACTTGTTCTTTCTCACCTGCTTTCCCCCAAGCATGGCATCGGGTCCGGGGAGACCCCATCCCTGAACAGAAGGCGCCCTGGCTCACACACAGAGACCTCGACTTCTCCCATGTCCTGGTCCTGGCGATTGGCCTTAGCATCCCGGAGAAGACAATGTCCTGGGAGGGTTTTGTACTTGCTAGAGTCAGGCCATACTTAGGCTGCCTCACATTCTCTCTGCGTCTCTCTCTGGCCCTGTGGGCCTCCCTCTGTGTTCCTATCTGCCCACACACGTTGTCTCTGTTTCTTATCGCTCCTTTATTGGGCCCTTCAGACCCTAGGCCTCTCTGCTGTGGATGGGTTGGTGATCAGCCCTTCCTCTAAGGCATTTCCTTCCCTGTCTTTGCTTCCTCTTCACAGTCCTTCTACCTCTTCTTGTGACCTGTGTCTCTGATCTCTCTGAGCCCCGCACATCTGTCTTGCCACACCAGAAAGCTGTCTCACCATGGCCTCTTTTCTGGAGGGTTTGTATCACTCTGTGCATAGGCCACTGGAGTGTTGAGGTCAAGGACATGCACGAACATGGAAATTTACTGATGGAAAGACCCTACCCTAAGGTTTTCCAACTGAACATAACAGGTATGATGGGCAAAATACTGGTTGGTTACAGAGTGGCTGAAGAAGACCTGGGGATCATAGTGGCCACAGGCCAGATCAGAAAGTATGGGAGAGAATGTATCAACCCTCTTGGTGGGATGTTGTGTCTTACTGTCCTTATAAATGTATGTCAGGGCTTGAAGGATAGGAAACGTAGCTTCTTTGCTGACCATAGGACCTCCCACGGCATGTGTGTGTGGTTGCTGTAAATTTTCAGGGCTTGCTTCTCTGCTTCAACTTGACGCAACATGCATTTCTTAAGCAACTCCCTGTTGTGGATAACGACCTCACCGTCAATTTTTCAATGCCAGCACTTCCCCCAAAATATTCCTTGGAGTTTTCTAAGCTCCATGCAGCCTGCTAGCACTTAGCATATCCCTAACCCTCAAGGCTGTTGGAGGGAGTAAATGAAATAATGGATGTCAATCGCATTGCACAGTACCTGGCACACAGTAGGTGCTCAGTAAATGTGGTTTCTCTTCTCAGTACCCCAACTGAAACGTCCCCGGGAGCTCCACCTCTAGGGAAATGTTCCTGAAAAAAAAAAAAAAAACTGAGGAATGGAATGACGAGGTGGTGGGTGTCATCCATTTTCTTAAGCACTGATGCACTGGTGGACATGGGGAGGGGTGGCCAAGTCTCCTACAACACCTTCCAGCTGCTGTGGAGTCAGCAAGACCAGTCCCCTCCAAGGCCCCAAGATGGAGGCCAAGGGCATTCACTGGGGGCCAGATGAGTCTGGTCACGCGCAGTGAGCACCCTTGCCCATGACAGGGCCAAGGCTGAGGACATCCCAAACTTGGGCCATCAAGTCCCACCCTGAGCTCCTCGTTTCTCTCTCCCTGTGCTTTGACCTTGCACCGGGGTCCTCTCCGTGAACTTTACCGCATGATTCGTTTGGTTGATTACTATCAAAGTTATTGACCTTAGGAAAATTCTCAGTTGTAAAAAGCTTTCTCTCTATGTAAACTATGATGTTACCTTTTCTATACAAAAAGTATATATACCTATAAATATTATACATATATATTATATATATATTATATATATATATGTGTGTATATATATATATATATATATATATATATATAAGATGAATTCTTGTACAGACCAACACGGACCAATGGCCCATATTGTTTTCTCCATGTTTGTGCGGACTGTTGCTGAATGGGTTAATGTAAGAAGTTGGTTTCATGTTTTCCTTTTGGGGCCACTTCTTTTCTTCCCTTTCTATCTTTGTCTGTCTCAGTCTCTGTCTCTCTCTTACTCATTGCCAACATCTCGCTGCTGGGAAAGAACAGTCAATTCAGATGCCATCCAGGAAAGGAAGGCCAGATGGATGGAGGGTCCACTGTGTATATTTGTACAGAATCATTTATAAAGTTTTCTACACTTCTCAAAAAAGTATTTCTAATTTGGGTTGTTGGACAAGTTGTGAGCCTCTGCACCGGCAAGCCTATTGTTTCTTGTGTTTAGTGCAATGTTTAGTGAGAATCCAATTGTCTGAATTATTTATGCCAATAAAGAATTTGAGAATCTGCATCACACTGCCGCTAAAACAGATATGAATTCTGTTGTTGTTTGTTGTACAGAAGGAATCTTGAGACGTGACACAGTATATTAGTCAGCCATTGCCACAGTGATGGTATGTAACAAATTTCCCCAAAACTCCATGGCTTACAACAACTAGCATTTATTCTCATGCTCCTGGGTCTGTAGGTCTTGGAAGGCTTAACTAAGTCTCCTCTGTAGGCTTCTGGTCAACTTCAAGTGTGCTTCACCTGTCTCCCAGTTTCAGGACCCGGGCTGAAGGAGAAGTTTCCTGGGGCACGTTCATCCTACAGCAGGACACCAGCGCAGAAAAGCGCAAGCAAGCCCTATGACCCAGCTTCTCAACAGGACGGGGCGGCGAACTTCACCCAGAGGAGGAGGGGAGTGGGGGAGGGAAGTGAATGTTTGCTGGGCCGTAATGCAAATTATCGTAGCCTGGCCCAGTATTGTTCCAGCCAGACAGAGATGAGTTTTCTCCCCCAGGGTGAATATGGTGGGGTTAATAAACAGATACACACGTACACGCACACACAGGTACACGTATGCATAGGCACATACAACTAGGGCTCTGCGTATTGAGCTCTGTGCCCAAGCCAGAAAGTACTTAGCTATGTCTCACCGATCCCTACAACGTCCCAATTCCATTTGCAAGATGAGGAAGCTGGGTGCCAGGGGCTGAACTAATTGGCCCAACCCGAGGTGAGAACCCAAAGCTTATGCTGTGTTGCACACACGCACAGCACAGCAGCTCCTCGGTACCTGGGACTGCTAAAGCACACTTGACAAAGCGCTTTTGCCAAACAAGATCTCTTCTGAGTGGGGCAGGGAACATTCAACTCCTGCAGCAGCAGAAGGCATTGAGAGCCGGGGATACAAGCTGTGGGACAACTCGGGTTTGAATTCCCAGCTGCCTCCCCGGGGGCCCCTGCTGCCAAGAGAGGGAGAGCAGAGCTGGCCTCATCCAACCTAGAAAGTTCTTCCAGGAACACGCTCCAGGAGTGAGAGCACGTCGACGGACCCGGAGTCAAGTTCTAGCTACCACGTGCAAGCTGTGAGGCTACAGGCAGGCCGCTTAACGTCTCTGAACCTCCATTTCCCCAGCTGTAGAATAAGTACGATGATTGTCCCTCTAGCACCTGCCTCCCAGCGTTGTGAGGCTTATGTGAGTTAACACGAGTATTTGGAGCAGAGCCGACCCCTAGTAAGCACTTCCAGGTGTTAGTACTTGTTACTAGTCTGGCTATGCTGTGGGATCAGCCGTAGGGACTGCAGAGCAAACCCTACCCCGAGTCTCTGCCCTCCAGAATGCCCAATCTCTGCTGAGCATTGACCCGGGTTCCAGCCGACCACCCCCCCCCCCCGCCGCCACGCCCCAAGATCTTTCTCGGAGAATCGCAGCTGGGATCTGATGCTCGAACCTTGTCGGCACACCTTCAAAGCGTGACTTCTTCCCACTCACCACCATCGAAGAGGGTGGTGGGTCTGGGGTGCCCCATTTTTACAGATGGGGAGACTGAGGCTCCACAAAGTGAAAACCTCACGCAGCCTCTGACCTTCAGTCCTGGGCTGTACTACTCAGACAGGCTGTGTGGCCTGGCTGCCCAGGGATGCCGATTCTCAGAGCCCAGGTTTATTTGTGAAATTGGATGATAACTGCTCTCACTTCAGAGATTGAACTGAAAGCAGGTAAAACATTGAACACCGTTCCCGGCATAAACAACCAATAGACCTTAGTTATTTCAAGCCCAGTTCTGACATTTAGCCTGGGACAGTGTTGACGTGGGGAGGAGGTGTGGGACAAGACCAGAACCTTCCATCCCCACCGCTCCTATTTCAAGCAGAAGAGAAGGAGCCAGAGTCTTCCGGGGGCCTGGAACTAATTGATTGTCCCGGTTCTGGCTTGTGGTCCTCTGTGGCCGCAGGGCCACCATTAATCAGGCACAGCAGGTGTTGAACTGAGTGAAGGAGGCCTTTCAAGTCAACGGAACTGAACAGCTCATTAACCTCCAGGCACAAGCTGCGGGGCAAGTACCTGGGAGCCAGAAACAAGGCACAGAGGAGGGCCACCCGGCTGCCCAGGTGGCAGGGACAAGGGCTCTCCCGCCCTTCTGGCCCCTGGGTTCCTCCTCACCTTCGCCCACATGAAGACCCTCCAGAGCCCCCCCTCTTCTCCCATCTGCCATCAGCTCGTTCCCAGACAACGACGCTAAGCAAGTTCCATTTGCCATCTGATACCATGGTCACCGTCGTCCTATGAAGCAAACACTTCCCTGCCCCCCTCATACAGATGGAGCAGCTGAGGCTCAGAGCGGTTCAGCGACTTGCCCTCAATTGCACAGTGGTGAGTGTGGAGCCGGGTCCCAAACCTAGACAGTTTGAGTCTGGGGCCCGTGTTCTGAACTGCAGTGGTGGATGGGCTCCAGCAAAGACAGATTGCAATGCGTTCAAGCAATTGCAATGAGTCACTGGTTCTCAGCCCGGGCCAATGTGGCCCCCTGGGGACATCTGGCAGTGGCCCGCTGGAGGATGCTAGTGGCAGGTAATGGCCAGAGGCCAGAGATGGTGGCCAGCATCCTGCAGGGCACCCGACAGAAACCCCGCCCACGACATAGAATTATCGGTAGTGTCAAGGTTAGGAAACCCTGCTCTCAGTGTTGCCACGAATAGGGCAGCAAAGGGTGCGCTGGCTGGGTCTCAGGCAGAGCATTTAAGAAAACTTTCCTAGGGGCGCCTGGGTGGCTCAGTCGGTGAAGCGTCCGACTTCGGCTCAGGTCCTGATCTCAGGGTTCAAGCCTCGCGCAGGGCTCTGTGCTGACAGTTCAGAGCCTGAAGCCTGCTTCGGATTCTGTCTCTCTCTCTCTCTCTCTCTGCCCCTCCCCGACTCGTGCTCTGTCTCTCTGTCCTTCAAAAATAAATAAATGTTTAAAAAAATTAAAAAAAAAAACTTTCCTGGAAAAAGGCAATTCAACCACTTTCATTTCCAAGCTCTGTAAATTATTAAAAGACAGATTCAAATGCAAGTCGCAGTTACTAAACACCTTCCGTGTGGCCGGCCTAGTTCCGGGGCTGCCCCCAACGTGCGCTAACAGTCATTCACTCAGACATCAACTTGCCACGTCACAGTCCTTGCAAGTGGGAGTCGTCACCCCCATTCCCTACTTGTGGAAGCTGGCTCAGGAAGGGGGAAAGTTACTCAAGGCTGCACAGCCAGAAGGGCCCCCGGTAAGCCCGGAACCTGGTTCTCCAGTCACAGCCACACTTGGAGAACAAACTGAAGCCAGCCACTCAGGGAGCCTGCCACGCCCACGCACGGCCGCCCCAGCCAGGAGCATCTGGATGCATAGGCAGGTGGGGAACCCCTGGATTTGCGCTGGAGTCTGGGCTGTAAACCACTTAGCAGCCCTGCGGCCTCGGGTAAGGCACTTTGCCTCTCCGAGGCTCCTTGTGCTCCTCTACGAAATGGAGATCGTGACCGTGACTCTTGAGATCCTTATGAATACTCCCCGACTCGTGAAACCCTTAAAGTGTTTAGCACAGGGTGAGCCCTTGGGGCATGTTTTAGTTTGGGACATTCTGGGAAATAGGGTTGGGACTTGGAGGGGGGGACATTTGTGGAGGGCCTCGATTGCCAGGGGGAGGTCTGGGGGCTGGGCCTGACGAGGGGTGGGGATCTGGGGGTCGCCAGTCTGTTGATGTGGTCATGAATCCCACACAGCCCTGGGGTGAGCCTCCCTCCCTCCTGAAACAAGCCCTGTGCGGGGAGGACGCCCCCTGGGCCTTTCCTACATCTTCCGAGATGCTCCCGGAGGTCCAGGCAGCAGCGCCAAGTTGGGGATGGAGCAGATATGGCCTGTGCAGGTGGCTCGAGCTCCAGAAGGGGTGGAAGTGGGCAGAGGCAGGGCTCCGGCCCCCCCCCCCCCCCCCCCCGGCTCAGACCGTGTTCTCACTGGCCTACGGATTCCAGGGGCGGTCCCCCTCTCAAGCCCCTGCTTTACCTTGCAGAGCTGACTCCCGCATGCTCACAGGAAAACGTGTGCGCATAAGCACCCGCAAGGCGCGCACACACACACAGGCGCCCGCACACACATACACACAGGCGCACGCGCGTGGGCGTGCACGCGCGTCCTCTCGCCCACTTTTAGAATACTCAAATTCCCACTGCTTATCCCACGTGCCCACACAACCCTTGATCCCCACACACTCACTCACCCCCGCTCCCTCCCCCCACCCCTTCCCTCCACTTGGGGCTGGATACGGGCAAGCCTTATCTGACTTTGCATGTGTGTTACCAAGACGTGCCTGAAGGTCGCTGCTTGTCTGAACAATCCAGGATCATTGCTTCTGGAGTGGGCGGCTGGTTCTGGGGCTGCAGGCAGGCAGGCGGGCTGGGACTTGCCAGCATCCAGCTCTATGCGTGTCATAAATGTTCTTGCCCTTCCAAGGGCTCTAAATTACCACGTCTGACAATTGGGTCATTGTTTTCCCTACACCGTTTATAACTCAGGAAGCTCTCCTGGGGGGTTACGTACATATGAAATGCCACTTCAGCAAGTCAAACAAGGAAAAACACATTCTTAGGCTCCAGGAACCGTGGCTTTAGCTGGTATATGGAATTTTCCCGAAATATGTTCATGGCAGGCTAGTGTAATCAAAAAGCAAAAGGGCACTGGGTGAAACAATGTTAAGTACATTTCTTTAATGCAGGACTTGTCAGAAACTTTAATATGCTCATGTACCTTATAAACTCTCCCAGGGGGTACTAGTACTAGAGGATATAGGTTTCTCAACTGATCTATCCCCAGAACATTTTGTTCACTGTATCTTATTTTTTTTAATGTTTATTTATTTTTGAGAGAGAGACAGAGACAGAGTGGGAGCAGGACAGGGGCAGAGAGAGAGGGAGACCCAGAATCCAAAGCAGGCTCCAGGCTCCGAGCTGTCAGCACAGAGCCCAATGTGGGGCTCGAACTCACCGAACTGCGAGATCATGACCTGAGCCGAAGTCAGACGCTCAACCGACTGAGCCACCCAGGTGCCTCTGTTCACTGTGTCTTAGAGGATTCATGGAATGCTTTGAGAAACATTGCTCTCACCCATGGAAAAAGTTCAAAGTATATTCTTAGACCCTTTACAGACCATATAGCCTACTGGCTTATATTTCCTGGACCATGAAATGAAAAGGAAAAAAAAAAAATCTTTAGGGAAATTGATACATTGTCTCAGCTTTTTATTTTACCAAGTAAATACATCAAAAAAGAAGCAGAAAGGAAGAAAGAAAGAAAGAAAAGAAGGAAAAGAAAAAAGAAAACAGCAAAATCCAAAAACACCTGCAGTTTACTGCCACCACTGTTTTTAAAAAGAAAGGCTAGCTTATTACCTGAATAAATAAATAAATAGGGTGACCATAATGTGAGGAATAAAAATTCAAACACCCTCGTATTTTTCTCATTTCCCCAAAGCCCAGTGAACACTTTGGCACAGACCAGCAGGATTCCATATACAATGTCCAGGGGCACCACCAGCTTAATGTTACAGTTCCAGGCTCTGGAGTTGGAAGCCAGGGCTTTGAACCAGCTCTCCCGCTCAGGGACCTGGGCCCTGAGTGGTTGCCGCTTATGCGCGCCCCTCCCCCTCCTCCGTGTGCCTTGCTTCTAAGGCTGCTCCTGTGACTTGGGAAGACCGTCCTCAGGGTGCAGGAGGTGCTTCCGCCTCCCCCACCCCGGGGGCAGCCCTTAGCAGTGACTGAAGTCAGTGGGAACCCTTGAAGGAGGACGACTTCCGAGGTGCACCTTACACAACAGCGACAGGCTGAGGCTGGGACCTCCCCTGAAATGGCTCCTCGATTGCGCCCTCTGTTGCCCATCCCCGCTGGGAACACTTCCTTAATAAATGGTTTGCGTGAGTCTCCCCATCTCAGGTTCTGGGAGAACCCAGACTAAGACCTTATGCAAATTCTGAGCTTCAGTTTCCTTAGGCGTCATACAGGGACATGCACCCTAAGAATCGCACCCACCTTCCTAGCTGGAAGCCAAGACTACAGGGAGAGATCCATGTGAGCCATTTAGCAGGGAGCCTAGCTCCCAATCCAAGAAAGGCTGGTAATAGCCATTGTTCTTACACTGTCCTTGGAACCTATGTGTGTTTGGAGTTTGTGCTGACTCTCCCCAGTCCTCAAACCCAAGAGATCAGTTTGGTACAAGAAAGACGGGCTATGGAGTCCCGGCCCACTTTGGGATCCTGGCCGGAACCGGCTCTGCCCTGGTTCTTTGTTCTCTGCGACATTTTCCGATCCCAATGAGATTCTTTTAAAGAAGGAAAGTCAGATCCCACTTCAGAAACGACGGCTAGAAGTTCTTCAGGAAACCAGAAATTGCTAATTGCTGACGCCACTTCGACAAGGAGGCAGATATGAAACACGATGTCCCCTGGACGCTGACCAGGGGGAAGAGGTAGATCGATCAGTATCACTCGCTGATGCCATTTGCAATTACTTTATTACATTTTAAATTAAGTCCTTTTAAAAGGCTGCTTTCGTTTTCACTTGCCACATATTCGAAATATTTGGCTCTGTTACTGATTTCTGTGTCTCAAGGTAAAAATTTAGATCGAAAGACCTAGTGTTGTTTTTCACTACAGCAGGAGTTGGCAAACTACAGCCCCCACCCAAGCCCCGTCTGGCCTGCCACTTATTTCTGTACAGACTGATTCTTATATTTTATTTTTTTTCCAGGCTGATTCTTGTATTTTATTTTATTTATTTATTTTATTGTTTTAATGTTTATTTGTTTTTGAGAGAGAGAGAGAGAGAGAGAGACAGAGCGTGAGTGGGGAAGGGCAGAGAGAGAAGGAGACACAGAATCCAAAGCAGGCTCCGGGTTCTGAGCTGTCAGCACAGAGCCCAACACGGGGCTCGACCCCATGAACCACAAGATCATGACCTGAGCCGAAGTCAGACACCCAACCAACTGAGCCACTCAGGAGTCCCTGATTCTTGTATTTTAAATGGTTGGGAGGGAAAAAAGTCAGAAGAATATTCATTCCATGACATATGGAAGTTTTATGGAATTCAAATTTCAGTCTCTATAAATAATGTTTTATTGGAATATAGCCATGGCCAAGGTATGGTCTGTGAAGCCAAAAATATTTACTATCTGGCCCTTTACAGAAATTGTTTGCTGACTCCTGCATTACAGAATTGTCAGCCCTCTCTAGGGAAGGAGAAGACAAGTCTGTTCAAGATGGGACAGTGAGAGGACATCAAGCCACAAAGGAATGTCTTTGGGAAGAAGATTCTTTCCCTGACGTCAGTCCCTCTCTTGAGGCTGCCTACCTTGTCTCCTCCTTGCAGGTGTATGCATCCCAGCATCCGTTTCTACAGCAGTGCTGCATGATTCTGCCCACCCGTGGTCGCTGATTGGTTTAGGGGTAAACACGTGACCCATGCTGGACCAATCAGATTTATTTTCCTGAGAATTTAGAATTCTGACCTGGGACTTGCAGGGGTGATTGGTAGTATTAGGAGCTAGATCTTTCACTCAAAGAAGGTCAGGGAATTTCTGCTGCTGACATCCCCAGATGTCATTACCTTGATTCCTGGGACTGTCCAGATGCTCCGTATTCTAACTAATTCTCCCCCTTCCTCTTTATTCTTCCAAAGCTCAAAATCACTCTCGTCGCTTACAAACTAAACAAACCTGAGCGACCTGGTCTCTAGCCCAGAACTCTGCTCAAAATCCATGCGATGTCAAGTCAGGTCTCAATGCCATTTTGCCTCGTAAAGAGGTATTTATTGCAAAACATCCAGAACCATGAAGATGGAGACAATTATGTTCTAAGTAAATTAGAAAGCTCTGAACAGAGCAAAATATGACTCAGGGCTTATTTTTAAATATAAAAGAAAATTGTACAAAATGATTTCTGAGTCAATTTTATTAAAAAGATGCCCTTAAACTAGTATTTAATTAAGTAACTTGTTGAGCCTATTGGCGGCCCAGTTTTTTTCATCGTTGCCAGATAGGGATATGACATGACCTTATAGGATGAAAGTCAAGACTGTTGCAAAGTTACTGAGAAGCCGTAGAGACATTTCGAGGGTTGGACAGAGAATAGTGTTACACTATGGAGAACGAGCAAGGGCTTCACAGACTTAACATTGGAATCCCAGCTCTGTGGCTCACTGGCTGTGTGACTTTGGGCAGGCGGCATGACTTCTCTGAGCCTCAGTTTCACCATTCACATCATTGGAGACAATACCAGTCTCCATGCCGTGGAGACTGTAGGGTTGCTGTGACTATTAAGTGAGATAATACATGTAAACCACTTACACAGGAAGCAATTTTAGGACGAGCCACCCAAATGTCAATGCTCCTTCTAGGTGGGAGGCATCTCTCTGTCTCCGTTTGTCACAGTGTAAGCAACCCTACAGTCTCCCAATATGTCGGGAGAGTAGGCTCTTCTGAGAGTTGAGGGGTTTTTGCCCCCTTTGCATCCTTACCCCCCTCAGATGCTTCTTTCCCGGCCTTGGATGATTTCCTTACACTCACTATCAGAATGTGCGATTACTCAAGAGGGGCCTCCACAGTCTTTATAGACACACTGGACAGATAAACTAGGCACCAGGTGGGGGAAGTCCTGGTCTACACTTGGGGCTTTATAGCCAATCGATCCTCCCGTGACACCGGGGAAGCTGTGCTCTCTGATGTGGTAGCCAGCAGCCACATACAGCTATTTAAATTCAAATGTAATTAATCAGGTAAAATCCAAAAGTCGATTCCTCTGGCACACCCGCCACATTTCAAGTGCGTGATAGCCACGTGTGGACAGACGCTACCACCTTAGGGTCCACATGTCCGTCATGGCAGAAAGTCCTTTTGAACAGTGATGATACGTCGTCTAAAAGTGGTATCGGCCCCCCTTTACAGAGGAGGAAACTGAGGCTCAGGGTCATGCAACTATGTGACCGAGCCAGGATTGGCACTCAGCCCCCTGAGTTCAAACCACCAGACCGCACCACCTCTTCCGCCGGGAGACCCAGTGTCAGAAGTAAAGAGAACATTCTAGTAAGAAGCAGTAAGAAATCACCGAGTGGACTGCCTCGTGAGTGAATGAGTTCCCTGTCAGAGTGTTCTAGCTGGATGTTGTAAAGGGGAGTCGGTCCAGAAATTGGGAGAGAGTTCTGGAAAAGCTGGTTCATTTTCAGCTCAACACGGAGCTGGGCTTGAAGGACAGAAAGACAGGACATAGAGAACTGCCCAGCAAAGCAAAAGAGAGAGATGAGTAAAAACAAAACAAAACAAAAAAAGAATAACATGGCAACCCATAGGGACACCTTACCCACTAAGCTAAGAATATCCTCCCTCCTATCTTCATTCTGTCAGCAAAACTTTCCAGACCTGCCCAAGGCAGGAACAGCCGGCCACATGTGGCCCTTGAGCCCTTGAAATGTGGCAAGTCTGAATTGAGATGTAAGCGTGAAATACCCACCAGATTTCTAAGATGTTCAAAAAATCAGGAAGAACGTGCACTATCTCATCCGTACTTTTTTATGTTCGTTGCACATTGACACGATCCTTTTCGACCTTCCTGGGTTAAAGTACGTTATAATTCATTTCACCTATTTCTGTTTACCTCTTGAATGTGGCTACCAGAGAATTGACAGCTAGGTCTGTGGCTCACGGTGTATTTGTGCTGACTGGTGCTGCTCTACAGACCTACTGTGTGCCCGTCCCTGCCTTGCAGCCCGCAAGAGGGCGCAGCATGGGGGGGGACTGGGACGAGAAGTCACCGTGAGATCCCAGACAGGGGACGGCTGATGGGTGCATCGGCGGCACTGGGTGGGTAACAGAGTGGACAGACAGAGGAGGTGGAGCTCAGACTTGTGGCTTAATTGGGCAAGTGAACAGGCAATTCTGGCGCCGTGGGCTTGCACAGGGGGAAGCCCAGGGCACGAGAACTCAGGCAAAGCGCCTCTGCCTGGCCGGGGGGGGTGGGGGGGGGGGGTGGGGGGGGGGGGGGAGGGGGGGGGGAGATGGTCTCAGAAAAAGCTTCCAGGAGAAAGTGATGTCCAAAATTAGGTCTGAAGAAGGTGTAGAAATCACCTAGCTTTCCCAGAACCCTCTCCCAATTTCTGGAGTCCCCTTTACATCTCGCTGGAGATGACTTTCACTGACGGGGAGCTCATTCACTCACAAGGCAGTCCGTTCCATGATTTCTCACTGCTTCTTACCAAAATATTCTCTTTACATGCCACCCGGGGCCAGGGTGAAGTCACCTGAGCCCGGAGCCCCTCCCTTGCCATCCTGAAGCCCCAGTCTGTACCCTGGGCACCTGCCCCACGTCTGGCTCATGACGGCCCCATGGCTCACAACCCAGCCAGCTGCCTGCTGCCTTGTCACTTGACAAGCCAGGCAGGCTGAGTCATGGGCTCAGCTTCTCCCAACCCACGTGGGGTCTGGGTCTGGGCCAGGGGGATGAGCTGCCTGCCAGGGTGTCCATAAGTCAGACCAAAAGGAGCCCATGAGCCTCACTGAAGATTAGACCTAGGAATGTTCTGGAATCCCACACTGCACCTCGGAGCTCCCCAAGGGGCAGGCCCAACAGACAGGCATGTTATTCTACCAGTGAGGAAATCAAGGCACACGGGGCGGGGGGGTGTCCTATTATAATATATAATATTAATTATTACATGATAATATAATAATCATAATTATATATTATATGTTATTATAATTGTAATAATTGTTATTGCTACACATGGTCATGGTTAATTGTTGGAACATGCCAGCTCCCTGTGTACCAGGACCTGTCCTCACGGCTCACTGCTACATGCCCAGTGCCCATAACAGTACCTGGCACATAGTAGGTACGTGAGTTCTTTTCCTGAATAAGTGTGTGAACAACAATAACCACTTCTGTTTCTCAAGGATGTACAAGGAGTTACATATTGATCTGTGTGTTCTCTTAACTATTATCTGTCTCCGCCACCGGGGCACGGACTGACTCTGTTTTGCCCACCATTATGTCCCCAGCACGGTGACCCACACGTAGTAGGTGCTCAATGAGTGGTGTTGAATGAAAAGATAGATGCTGGGTCATTCGTCGCTGATCCTCCCGCAGCCCAGGCAGGGAGGCAGGGCTCTTTAGCACGTTTCAGAGATGAGAAATTGAGACCCGGAGAACGGAAGTGACCTCTGAAGGTCACGTGGTTGATGAGGCACAGAGCCAGGATTTGGACCCAGGTCTGTTACTACAGAGACTGCGTGTGCTCTTCACTGCTGGGTCTTGCAGCTCCGGGTGGTAATGGGAGAAAACACGGGTGTGGGGGTGTGTGTGGGGGGCTGGGAAAGACGACTGAGGCAGAATCACCCCAGCATCCCCAGCCTTGCCCAGGGAGTCCCAGTCACAAAGCCCCCAGGTCCCAGCTGCAGCAAAGCCCAGAGAGGTAGAGTAAGTTGCTCAAATTCACACAGCAGGCTCGACACAGGTCTTCTGACTCTACATCCACTGTTCTTTCCCCTAAACCCCAGCTGTGACTCATTTGGAGCCCTCATATAAGCAGGGATACCCGTCGGTCAGGAGAGGAAGCCTGTTCCACGACTGGACTTGACTTTTCCGGGCAGCCCGGCCCAACCCATCTGGTGACAGATCCGAATTCCATACTTTGCTGTGTGACCTTGAGAAGTGGCCTCCTCACTTACTTTATCTGGAAAATGGGGACCTACTTTACAGGTGGTGGTTAAAATCCCTGACTAGGTGTCTGTCCCGCTGTGTGACTTCGGGAAGAAGCTTAGCTTCTCTGAGCCTCAGCTCCTTCATCTACAGAGTGGAATTACTACAGGCCCACCTCCCACAGCACAAGGTGGGCACCGTTCAGGGCCTGGCATGTAGTAAGTGTTCAATAAAAGATGGTCTGGGGGATGGTCTGCGACGCCCACGGGTGTCCCTCCTGAAGAGCCGGCCGACAGGGCCTGGCCGCTGTGGACCCAGTGCATCACTCCTGGCTGCCCCCAGCCAGTCAGGGGGGAAACCTGAGCCACCCTCCTCCTGGGCAGACGCTGTCACTGTCCCTGCTGCCTCTGAAATGAAAGAAAGGTCAGAGCCTAGGAAAGCAGGGCTGGAGTGTGCTACGGAGGCCACCGGTGGGAGAGGAGGGGAGGCGTGGCCCGCAGCTGCCTGACTGCCCTGCTCTCCCCAGGGGAGGCCTGAACCGGCCAGGCCTGGGTGCCGGGCCCCCCTGCCCGGGGCTTGGCCTCCCTGCCCGGCAGAGCCGCCTCCCAGCCTGCCCCTGGGGAGGGGCCACCTGGTGTCAATTAAGCCCCAGCCACTCGGCCGCACCACGCCAGGCGGCTGATTAGTGCCGCGGTCTCTCCAGATGGGGAGCACTGCCTGAGAGGGGGCGGCTGCCACCACGCGAGGGTGAGGCCTCTGCGGAGCGGGGTGAGTACCAGGCGGGGGCCCGGCCCCCCGGGGCAGGCGGGCGTGGCGAAGCCAGCTTGGGCATCTCGGGAAGGGGGCTCCCCTTGTGGTTTGCTCTCCTGGGGCACTGCGGGGCCTCCCAGCATCCCCGACCTGCTCCCGCTTCCGCCCTACCTAGAGGGTACCCAAGGGGACCAAATGCCAGCCCGGCGTCTTCCCCGGGCCGTGCAGCTGCAGGGGCCAACCCCAGGCCGTGGCTAAAGGGAACCCGACGGGGGAAGGAAGGATCAGTCGGCACAGACTGAGGCCTTAGGGTCCCAGCTGCCTCCTCGTCACCCCATGTGGAGCTGGTTCCTTGCGCCGGCCCGTCTGGGCATCGAGGGCTGCGTTCCTCCGACTCGCCGGCTCGTGCTGTAGGGTGGCCCCATGCGCTTGGCTGGCCCGAGACCCCACAGGCAGCAGGCATGGGCAAGCGGCTGCGCCGCAAACCCGAGTCGGGAGGAGGCCTCTGGCTTGCACGGCTGGGGGCCAAGTAGGGCCCCGGCCCAGGATCCAGATACTTCTGGGGACAGCGGTCCAGCCTGCAGGCCAGGCAACTCTAAGGGGCCGGGCCACTTCCTGCTTCCACTGGGTTGGGGTGGGGTGGGGGGCGGGGGGAGTCAATCCCAGCGGTGGCGAAGGATGGAGCGGCTGCCCGTCGGTGGCACAGAACGCGGGGTTAGGGAGGGACTCCCGTAACTCCAGGCAATGAGGGGACCCGTGACTTGTCTCTGGTTCTGCGCTGTGAACTCTGAGCCGCAGCTCCTGGCTAATCGGGCTTCTCTGATCCAAGGAAGGGGTCCCCTGTGACAGGTGGTGTTGTCTCTTGGTGGTACCACAGCGCGGTGTGTGGCCACTGTCTGCTCGGGGCAGAAGCAAGGTGCGTTTGGATGGGATGGCAGAGGGGGGAGGCTGGGCAAGGCCGAGCGCACAGCCACATGCCTGTGCCCCCGGGGATGCACTGGGAAGATGAACAGCCAAGATCACTCGTGTGGATCTCGGGAGCCTGTTCTGGACAGTGGCTCCCACGTGTAGACAGGGGAGGAAGGAAGGGTCACTGTAGAGAGCTCTGTGCCCAGCGGGGCATGGCCACATGTCCCCAGCAATGTGTGTGCGCCCGTGTGGTTATAAGGATGCCAACGCCGTGCCGATGAGGGCTCCTTGGTGGCATCCCTGGGTCACTGTGCTCCGCTCCTTCCGGCACAGTCCATCTGGGGGGGGCTGAGTGTTCCCCAAGGGCATCCCCTCCAAGCTTACTGGCAAGCCAGCCAGTCAGTCTCCCGGGTGTGCCCGGGGGGAAGGTAAATAGCTCTGTTTTCTAGACCCCATTCCACCCGGCTGAGGCCAAGCTGGGCTGGCGACTGGACTCGAGGACTCTGTCCCTGGAACCCATGTCTGTGACTCTGGGGCAAGTGGGGAGGTAGGGGGCAACCGCAGCCGAAGCCCAGTTATTACCCGGGGAAATACTGGATCTGCTTCATTTCCTCCATGAATATTCATCACCCGCCTCCTCAGTGCTGGGACTCGGGCTCAGAACTGAGAACAGGGCAGTGAACCTAGAATTCATTCATTCACTCGGAAACGTTTATTGAAAGACACCTATCCCAGATGCTGAAATTACATGGCAGACCGAGCTCAAATTCACTCGTCCCTCTATGCCTGCATTCACTCCACGATTTGTATTGAGCACGCCCTGTGCACAACCTTTGTATAAGCCGCTGCAGATACACCAACAAATCTAGGCAATGAGAAACCATATTCTTTTCCAACTTTCCCTGCTGTCTAAGCACAGCCAGCCTGGATCTGGGAGAAAGCCAGATGCTTAAGAAGCAGAAGAACATTGGGGTTCCTTCTCTAGTCCTTTTGCAGCAAGGGACGAGGGCTCTATTTAGCCGTGCAGCTGCCACTTGGAATGTCCCCAGTGTCCTCCTGGGATTGGTGGCTTTCACTAGGGCCCCGTGGTCATGGCCATGATACATGGTGTTGGGTCCCTGGGAAATAGCCATGCCAGGACAGGATGAGCTTCGCGCATATCCACGGTTTAGTTCCCTTGGCTGAAGGAGTTTGATTATTTTGGCAGTTAATTTCCAAGTATGCCCAAAGCACTGCCTGGGGAATTAAAAAATACTAGAAGGTACCTTTTATTATTTTGCCAGGAGTCAGGCACTTGCTTAGCACATGATCCATCTTACTGAATTCTTGCCCGGCCCTCAGGTGGTAGCTCTGTGACTTTCCCATTTTACAGCTACAGAAACTGAGGCTAGGAGAGACTAAATTAACTGGCCCAGGGCCTTTCTGACTCCAAAGCCTATGCTTTTCACCTTAAACTAGAATCCTCAGGGAGTTCCTGATTAGATGGGGACATAAGAGGATGTCTACACACAGAATTTGGATGGGGCAGCATGAAGGACATTGTGCCCCACTTCAAGAGGGTACGGGGGGTAGATAAGAAATGCAGGATGGGGCGGCTGGGGGGCTCAGTCATTTGGGCATCCAGCTCTTGATTTCTGCTCAGGTCATGATCCCAGGGTGGTGGGATGGGAGCCCTGTATTGGGCTCTGCTCTGGGCATGGAGCCTGCTTAAGACTGTCTCTCAAAAGAGAGAAAGAGAGGAAGGAAGGAAGGAAGGAAGGAAGGAAGGAAGGAAGGAAGGAAGAGAAAGGGAGGGAGGAAGGAAGGGAGGGAGGAAGATAGGAAGAGAAAGGGAGGAAGGAAGGAAGGGAGGAACGGAGGGAGGAAGGAAGGAAGGAAGGAAGGAAGGAAGAGAAAGGGAGGGAGGAAGGAAGAAAGGGAGGGAGGGAGGGAGGTAGAGAGAGAGAGAAAGAAAATGCAAGACAGCAGAGGGGCAAGGGGCTTCTCAGTCTTTGCAGCCACAGAGCGCTTTTGTCCAAGCAAAACCTCATGGAAATAGGTCCAACAGAGCTATTCTGCATGAAACTCTGATCCCATGCCCTTGGGGGACCCCTGAGGACCCTCGGTGAACTTCTGAGGTGTGCAGACAGCTGGAAGGTGCTTTGGTATGAAGTCAAAGCCAGCCCGGGTGAACATGGCAGGTGAGGATACCTGGCAGGTGATGGCAGAGGTGGCCTTGAGGGGTTGGGAGGGATATAAACAGGAATGGAGAAAAGCAGACAGTCACTCATTGAAATATTCACTCACTGGGGCGCCTGTGTGGCTCAGGCAGTTAAGCATCTGACTTCAGCTCAGGTCATGACCTCGGGAGTTGGGGAGTTTGAGCTGAGCCCCACTTGGGGCTCTGCCCTGGTGGTGCGGAGCCTGCGTGGGATTCTCTCTCTCTCCCTCCCTCTCTCTGCCCTTTCCCCACTTGTGCTCTCGCTGTTTCTCTCTCTCTCTTAAAACAAACAAATAATCACTCATTTGACAAATGCTCACTAAGCTCCTACTGTGTGCTCCATATCTAGGCACCAGGAATGGAGTGGTGCCCACAGAAAACCAAGCTCCTCCCTTTGAACAAGAACTGATTCTCTGTACGGCCTGACTGAGGAGGCCCATGGATTGGAGCAGAAGCTTTGCACAGAGGGCAGGAGAAATGCCTCGTTCCTTCAATAAATGCCCATGAAGTTCCTGCCATCCGCTTGGCCTTGACACTGGGGTCTCAGTGATTGTCAGGCTGTCCCTGCCTGTCTCAGGTCAGGTTCTCTAGAAGTAGAGCCTGAGACATGACATCCTGCGCACGTGGGTTCTGGAAGGAGAGCTTTCTAGAAAGAGCGAGTGAGGAAAGCAGGAGAGGGCAGAAGGCGCTTAGCAAGGCTGGGATCTCAGCTGGTTCCCGCAAGGGATTCTAGAGCATGACTTGTGCCGCAGAGTTGATCCCGCCTCCCCTTGCCCGCCAGTCGCTGGTTCCAGTTGGGGTCAGCTGGGGTGAGGGGTGTCATAACCCCCCCGGCAAGTGAGTTTTCCTACGTAAGGCAACGCTCCAGAAAAAAGGTCAGCGGCTGCCGAGCGGGCACATTGGCCTGGCCAAGGGGACCCAGACGAGGCATCAGACTGGTCTAGCTTGCTGCCCCTGAGTCGTTCCTGGCCCAGCGTAGGAGCTGAGGACGATACAGAGGGCGTGGTGCCCCAGTGGAGAAGACAGAAGCCGAGGGAGCCCCGGACAGGGTGCCGGACCCAGTGTGGGCAGTCAGGCAAATGCAGCAGCGAAGAATTTGGGGCCTGGGTTCAACTCCTAGGACTGCCGCCTGCCGGCTTGTGACCTCGGGCCGGTCACTTCACTGCTGGAGCCCGCGTTTGCTCGGCTTTGGGATGTGGGGTTTATGTGCGAATCGCACAGCCCCGTTCCAGCACGTGGTGACCTACTGGGACCTGGCAGGGGGCGGTGCTGGCGTGCGGAGGGCGGGTGGGATTGCAGGGCACCCGCCTTCCCGAGGAACCCCATCCTTTCCCACAAACTCCGGAGGTACCTTGGGGGCCGTGGGAGATGAGCCAGAAACAGCTCCCAGTGGCAGGTCCCGGATATCACCAGCGCTTTGGGTCCCTCAGGAGGCGGCGAAGGCAGGACGCGCATGGTTGGAGCAGAGTCGGCTCCGGAGGGGCCCGGGGCTTGACTGAGCGCTGGAGAGGGCGGGGCACTGGCACTGGCCCAGGGGCAGGCCGCCTTCTTCTCCCCATGCCGACTCCAGAGTCCAGAGCCCTGGGCTGAGCAGACCATGTCCCTCCGTAGGGCTCATTCATCCGTTCATTCATTCAACTGCCACTTCTTGAACACCCACTAAGCGCCACGCTCCGACGATGCATTCATGAACAAGGCAGAAAGGATCCCTGCAGGGGCGCCCGGGTGGCTCCGTCAGCTAAGCCTCCGACTTCGGCTCAGGTCATGATCTCACAGTTCGTGGGGTCAGGCTCTGTGCTGACACCTCAGAGCCCGGAGCCGGCTTCGGATTCCGTGCCTCCCTCTCTTTCTCTCTGCCCCTCCTCTGCTCGCACTCTGTCTCTTTCTCTCTCAAAAATATATAAACATTTAAAAAAATTTAAAAAAAAATACACAACAAAGACAGGATCATGAAGCTCGTGAAGCTCAAAGCTCACAGTGGGGGTCACCAAATGCCAAGGACAGGGGACAGAGAGAGGGCCATTGCCCGGGAGACGACAGCATTGAGCGGTTTCTGGGCACCATGGGGCAGAGCCTGGGGGCGGGGCTGTGAGGACGCGGGGCTCCGCTCTGGGAGTGGACGGGGCATAAGACTCTACTTCTGAGCCGTGTTCAGCTGGGCAGAAGGGACGTGGGGCTCCAGCGGGGACTGTGTCCTTTGAAGAACGTGGGGTGTGTCTGAGGGCGTGTGCGTGTGTCAGTGTGTGACTATCTGCATCGTGTGTCCACGTCTGTACCTGTGAACAAACGTGCGCACCTGTGAGTGTGTGCGTCAATGTCTACACCTGTGACCACGTGTGTACCTGTGCGTCAGTGCGTTTTCATCAAAATCTGGATCTTTGGGGCTAGACAGAGTCTTGAAGCTTATTCAGTACAACCTTCCCCCCGGCCCCACTGCGCAAATAACAATCCTCCCTCCGTGTGCCCCACACGTTCCCATTCACTGTTCCCTGAGGCCCTCCCAGCAGCCCCGCGAAGATGGCTTCATCCTGTTCCACAGGTGGGGAAACTGAGGCCGGGGGGCCCAGCGTGAGATGGCAGTGCCTCTAAGTCACAGGACCTGGTCTTTGGCCAGATGTCAGCTCTGACCACTCATTGCTGTGTCTCCTCAAACCCAAGAGCTTATGCACATCATGAGACGCCTATTCAAAGCCCACGTGCATTCATTATATTATTTCTTTTCTCCTTTGATTCTATCACTTTCTTTTTTTATCCGATGTCTCCCCGGGGTTCCACTTCCCTTCCACTTCACGAAGAATAAATGAGACTGTAACTTTACCATCCCTCGCCCCACCCCCCTCCCCCCTTGCCAAATGCATTTTGAAAAATCACTTTTCCATTAAGAGGGAACTTCTCATAAAAATGTTTAAATCGAAGTAGAGTTCGTTATTCAAGAAAATACGGTTAGGAAAAAAAAACTGGTTTGCAATGCTCCCCATGATTCCCCGAGAACAGTGCATTATAAAGAGACACTTAATGCTTACAAAGAAAAACAAACGATCTCAAATAAGACCAAATATTTTCACAGAGTCAAGCCCCAAAGCAGAAAAAATAAATTTAGTCTTAAGCAAGCTGGCAGTTACTGTTAGCCAGCAATTCCCACAGATTTGGGGGAATCTCCTCTCTCTCTCTCTCTCTCTCTCTCTCTCTCTCTCTCTCTGCCTTCCCATCCCTCACTGGCTCCTGACTATGTCTTCCACTCTGCCTTGCTGCTGTCACTCTTGCAACAATAATGGCAGCCCTTCGTGTTGTCACTGACACCCTCCGTATCCTTGACCTCATTGGTCCTCCCACCTGCTCCGTGAAGTGGGCAAGGCTGGGATGATCCTTTGTCCTCATTAACATATTGGGAGCCTGAGGCTCAGGGAGACATTACAACTTGTCCCTGGTCACACAGAGCTGGGCCTTACCCCCATGGTGTGTTTTCCAGTCCAGAATGTTCCTCCCCAAGGCATCACAGAGCCTCCCGTGTCTCCTTCCCAGGCTCCACACCTTTATGTCAAATTTCCTTCTATCTTCTTGACTGGGATATAAGATATGGAGACAGGAACATCAGGAGAGGGTATTTATTTTTTATTGTTTTTAATGTTTATTTATTTTGAGAGAGTGCGCAAGCAGGGAAGGGGCAAACGGAGAGGGAGAAAGAGAATCCCAAGCAAGCTCCACGCTGTCGGCACAGAGCCTGATGCAGGGCTCGAGCTCATGAACTGTGAGATCATGACCTGAGCCAAAACCAGAGTCAGATGCGTAAGTGACTGAGCCACCCAGGCGCCCCGGGAGAGGGTATTTTTATACCTTTAGATACCTCTTCCCCAAGCCCCATGAAGTAAGAGTAATAGTAGTATTCTCAGTAGTATTCTCAGGAGTAGTATTCTCATTTATCAGGCCCTGACCAGTGTTTAGGCGCTGGTGTGAGCCCCTAAAACACCCCGGCCTTACCTACCGTTGCTGGAAACTGGCACAAGCTAGTTGAAGAATATTAAATTGACCTGGTAGCTGGTGTGGAGGGCCTGTCCATGGTGACCAGCAGGGTACCGGGATGAGGCTAAGCTTTCGGAATATTAACTCTAAGTGGGCGATAGTTTTTGAGCCAGGGGGATGGTCTGCAAAATGGTATGTGGCTCTGTGTCTTTCAAACATAGAATACTTTTTTTTTTAACTTTTTTAATGTTTATTTTTGAGAGAGAGAGAGAGAGAGAGAGACAGAATCCGAAGCAGGTTCCAGGCTCCGAGCTGTCAACACAGAGCGATGTGGAGCTCGAACCCACGAACTCTGAGATCATGACCTGAGCCAAAGTCGGACGCTTAACCAACTGAGCCACCCTGGCGCCCCAAACATAGAATACTTTTAAAGGGCACGTGTTCTCTCAGATGCTTCCCTCTCAACATTACCATAAAATATTTTTCTTATGATGCCGCTTAGAAGATGCTGCTTCATCACCCTAATAATGCAATGACACCAAAACAAATCCACAAATTAAATGTGATCACAATTGCAAAACAAATCCAATTTGAATTCAAAGCCTGTATGCAATGGGCAGAGTGATGTTTTGCTCACCACGTGAGCATAGGACAGGCCGCCCAGAGGGCTTTTTGAATATCCCCCTACCCGGGTCTGGAGTGGGTTCTCCACTGACTCAATTTTCTGCCATTTCTCCCCCTGCCACCCCCCTGCCCCATACACTGCTATGGAGCCTCTGTTTGTACAGCGTGGCATTCTGGCCTCATTTCTGCATTACATCCACAGCCTTTCCTTATTATTGTGCTGGGATTAAAGCAGGGCAGCTCAGCCCAGTGGCCATCATAACAGAACAGTCACTGGAACCACGTGGCAATCCTCAGCCATAAGATGGTTATCAGGGAATCCGGGAAAAGTCGATGATCATGTCCTACAAATGGCCACACAGTTACAACTCTTATAACACAAGCATAGTGGTATGAGACCCCACCCCCACCCCAGAGGACCCCAATTTCAGGCACTCAGGTGCAGGTGCATCTAGCAGTCACAGGGTAGCATGCATCAAAGTTGGGGGCCTAATTAGGAGGCTATGGTGGCATTAAGGTGTCATACCAGGATGACTCCGAAGGCTAACACAGGAAGGCAGATTTGAACAATGAGCTAACGGAAGGTGGGCGGGATGTGAGCCGTGATGGTGATGCCCAGGGAACTGGCACGGGTTCCCTGAGCTTTCCAGAGCCCTAGGGAGCCACGAGGGATGAGGAAGGAATCAGCAGGCAGCTGGGCAAGGGCAAACCTCAGCTGGGTTGTTTCCAAGCACGCTGGGATCCTGGGCTTGGCTGCATTTGATTGGTCTGATCCTTGATTTCTTTATCGGTTACATGCAAACAAGACTTTCCTTTATACCCGGCAGCATAGGGGAGCACTTAAGGGCGCAAGCTGGGGAGTCCTGCAGACCAGTCTGAATTCTACCCTATGACTTACCACCTATGGGGCTTCAGGCTAGTCCATAAATATGGCTGGGGATGTGTAACCCGGACCGTAAAAGGGAAATCGCATTCGTACCTTCCTACAGCTATTGTCATGGTTGATCTCGATAATATTTGCGAAGGGCTCGGGACGGCATCTGGACGCCGTGAGCTCAGAAGAGTATAGCTGCTGATGTTTTTACCACGATTGTACCATTGTGCTGTCACCAGAATGCCTTCACGCACCTGTTACCCACCTCTCCGTTGGTCTGGGTCCTAGCTTCTCTCAACATATGGATCCTGCTCTCTGTCTCCAAAACTTTATCAAACCCGCCCCCTCCCCCCCACCCACCCACCACGTCCAAGCTGTTCTTTCACTAAAGCAGGTTCTCAACCTATTTCATGCCATACACCCTTTGGCAGTCTGGTGAAGCCTACAGAGAGCCCTTCTCAGAGGAAATGTCTTTTAGTGCAAAACAAAACAAAATCAAAAAACAAAAAACGCACAGGATTGCCAAGGAACCAATTACAGTAAAACCTTGGATCGCGAGTAACTTGTGCTGCAAATGTTCTGCAAAGCGAGCAAACATTTCTAATAAATTTTAAATTTTTTTATTTTTTTAAGTTTATTTATTTGAGAGAGAGAGAGTGAGCAGGGGAGGGACAGAGAGAGAGAGAGAGAGAGAGAGAGAGAGAGAGAGGGAGAGAGAATCCCAAGCAGGCACCAGCCACACTGTCAGCACAGAGCCTGATACGGGGGCCCGAACCCGTGAACCATGAGACCATGACCTGAGCTGAAGCCAAGAGTTGGACGCTTAACAGACTGAGCCACTCAGGCTCCCCTCTATAAATTTTAACTTGATAAGTGAGCGATGTCTCTCAATCCGAGTTGTCTGTAATGCCAAACATCACATGATCACAACTGAGCCAATGGTTCTTGAAATTCGCTTTGATATACAAGTGCTTTGGGTTACAAGCATGTTCCCAGAACGAATTCTGTTCGCAACCCAAGGTTTTATTGTATATTGAAATACCGTTGTCAAAAACGTACGTTAAAGAAACAAATGTGATATGTGCTTCTCCGTTGAATCGTTAACAAGAGAAGCTGTGAGTCCAACAAAGACTCTTATTCTGAAGTAGTGATGAGTGTAAGTATCTCGAGATGATCTGCAACGATTCTAAGGTGACAGGAAATCCAATGATTTTCATTGGTGATAAAGTCACAGGTCTGGTAAGACCACTGTGGCTTTTTGTCTATGTTTGTAATGAAAGCAAGGGCTGAATTTCAGTTAGGGGACAGTAAAATTAGGATGGGATTATTTTTCCCACCCAAGTTCATAGCCTCCCTGAATTGTCTCCATAGACCCCCTTGCTCCAAATCCAGCCGTGTTAACTGTCTGTGCCAATGCATTTGGCTTTTGACCGCTGAGTTTGTTAAGCTGTGACTTACCTCTATTCAAATGTTCAAAATATTTTATCCAAGCACATGCGTATGGCTAAAAAATAATTAAGTAGGGGCGCCTGGGTGGCTCAGTCAGGTAAGCGTCTGACTTCAGCTCAGGTCATGGGCTCATGGTTCGTGGGTTCAAGCCCCGCATGGGGCTCTGTGCTGACACTTCAGAGCCTGGAGCCTGCTTCGGATTCTGTGTCTCCCTCTCTCTCTGCCCCTCCCTCACTTGCACTCTGTCTCTGTCTCTCAAAATAAATAAACATTAAAAGAAATAATTGAGTAAAAGAGAAAGCCTTACATTAAGAAGCAGATGTCCACCCCACCCCCTCCTACTGAATCTGCTTCCCAGGAGTGACTGTTCTTACGTTTCCTGGCTGTCCCCTCTGTGGTTAACTACAAATCTCTGAAAACTGTGCTTACGTTTGATATTTACTGGTTTACAGACCTTAGACCTTATCTATGGACATTTCCCGCCCTGTCCTCCTAATATAGGTGTGCCATTATTTTTAGGTTCACACTAGTCACTTTGGCAACTTTAAGAAATGCCTTCACTCTCTTACTTCTTATTCCATCAACTACAGGCAGTGTATCTTGACTCCACACTACTTCAGATGAGATGCTGGTGTTCTGCCTTCCTTTCGCCTCCCCTTTTCCCTGCATTGGCATCATTGATAACCCACTCTCTTTAATATTAGGTCCTGCAAGGATCTGGTTTGATTTCTCCTGTATCCCGGCACAGTACATGGGACACAGTGGGGGGGGGGGGGCAGTAAGTCTGTGTCCTGTGTGCTGCCTCTCGGCTGTCTTATGTACCCCCTAACCTGGTTGCCTGCTTGGGCAATGAGCCCCCAGCCAATGCCATGACCAGGGAATGGAGCAGGACTAATGCTAGGCAAGCTTCTCCCTCCCAATTGGCCAAAGGACATCATTGCCCATAATTATGCACTACAGGAATCCTCTCCTGGTCTTGGGTCTGAATTTCTCACTAGAGCTTCAAGGAAGCTTCTTCAGGGAGAATATTAATGACTGTCTGAATCATTAGCATCCCTCCTGCCAGCATCACTAGATTTTCAGCCAGGCAGAAAATGGCTTTGGGAAAGGAGACAGCAAGACCAAATTTCAGAAGGAAGAAGCCTTTTCAGGATCGTTTCCAAGTATGACAACTTGCCTCCCACATAGTGTTCCTGTTCAAGAAGGGAATCTATTTCCTGCGAGAAAGACCTTTCTAGAGCCTGCTTTCTTCACTCAGGCCTCTCTAACATGCATCCAAGGCTTCCCAGTCTCTTGGGACAAAGTCCAAACTCAAACTCAGCCTGAGGCTGTGGACTCCAGCCAGCCCTCTCATTCCTTCCAGCTTCACTACCTATGATCTGGCCAGACGGAGCCCCTCACAGTTCCCCAGGCCAGCACTTTCTCTTGCCTTGCCTGTGCACATGTGGTTCCTTCTGCCTGGAAGGCCCTTGTCCCCACACAGCGACCCCTCCTGGGCTTTCCTGCCTCAGCTGAGATGTCACCTCTGCCAACAAGTTTGTCTGATCCTCCCAGGTCTTGTGCTCTCCCACAGCCCCTCTATGCATCCCTATCGTAACTCATATCCTACCGAATCAAGATTGCCTATTTGCTCGTTTGCCTCCCCCTCTAGAATATAAATCCCTTGAAGGTGGAATCCATATGTCATTTACTGTCAGGTCACAACAGTGCCTAGCACAGTGCCTGTAAGGTAGAAAGTGTCCACTGCATATGTTTGTGATAGGCTATGGGTGGATAGATGTTCTAATAGATGTGCAAATGGGTAGATGAATAGATAGATGGATGGAGGAATAGATGGACAGAGAGATGAATATTTGGATGGATATCTGGATGGATGGAAGGATGGATGGATGGATGGATGGATGGATGGATGGATGGATGGATATATGGATGGATGGATGGATGGATGGATGAATGGATATGCAGGTGAGTGAAAAGGTTAGTGGTTGGAATGGTAGACATTAGATGACCTTTTGGTCCCTGATAAAGGTGTATATAATAAGAAATGCCACAGGGAACAAACTTCACATTTCTGTCATCCTACACTCTGTCATTGATGGAGATATCAAAGCATGTGCCCTATTGATTGACCCTATTTCATGTAGCCCTGAGTTTAAGTTCATGTTCCAACTTTCCCCAGCTCTTCCAGTAACACATGAGGGATATTTCATTCAAAAATGTCTCTTGGGGCGCCTGGGTGGCTCCATCGACTGGGCGTCCAACTTCAGCTCGGGTCACGATTTCGCGGTTCGTGAGTTCGAGCCCCATGTCAGGCTCTGTGCTGACAGCTCAGAGCCTGGACCTTGCTTCAGATTCTGTGTCTCCCTCTCTCTGCCCCTCCCCTGCTCATGCTCTGTCTCTCTCAAAAATAAACAAACAAAAATTTTTAAAAAAAGTCTCTCACCCTGGGATGCCTGTAAGCATCCAACTCTTGACATTGGTTCAATTGGTGATCTCGCAGTTGTGGGATCAAGCCCCACGTGGGGCTCCCCAGTGGGCAGGGAACCTGCTTGGAATTCTCCAGTAGGAGAATAGGACATAGATGGAGAAAGAAGTGAGGGTGTCCCTAATAGGAGAAGGCACAAGAAAAAGGTAATACTCTCTCATGTGAAATAGGTGCTATTAGCTTCACTGTAGAAATGTAGAAAGTGAGGCACAGAGGGGTTCACAGAATAATTCAAGGTCACGTAGCTGATAAGTGGCAGAGGCAGAATTCTCCCTGCTTCCAGGACCCAGGCTTTTAACAACTGCGTGGCCTCTGGCACGGCATGCCGCGAGCACGAGAGAGGGACCGAGAGTGGTCTGAGCCAGGTGCCGGGTACTTTCTGGAGAAGAGGCGGACGCTTCACTCAGGGCTGTGGATTCTCTGTGGACCTGAAGGAAAGTCGTTCACAGAATTGGAGAGGGGCTGTCCCGTGGTCCCTGATACGTCAGTGGTAAACTCCGTGGGGTGAAGCTCGAGCTGAGATCTGACCAGGGGCAGGGCATGCACTTCCCGGCTAGGGTACCTTGCTCCGTTTCCCAGAGGGAGCTCAGTGCCGATGATGGAGCCCAGCTTGGCATCAGAGAGGCCTGTGCCAGCCGTGGGACAGGCAAGAAACCAAGGCCAGTGTCTATCCCCCAGTTTGAGCACCTGGAACCTCTGTTTCCTCAACTGGAAAGTGAGAATGATAGGGTCTACTTTACCCAGTTGTTAGTACAGGGATGATGTATGTCAGCCTGGCACATAGTAGGGCTTGGTAAATAAATGGTGGGTCCCTTCTCCTGTCCCTTAGGCACAAGCAACCTGCTCAGACCATTTCCAGAGATGATCCCTTGGGAGACATAGAACCCCTTTGAGAATCTGATAACAGCCAGAAACTTTCTCGAAGGAAAAAAAAATGTATCCGCACCTCGAATTGGGTATACCTTTTTAAGAGGTTTGCACACCAGTGCAGATGCAAGGTCGGACCTTCTGGTCTTAGGGCCAAGGTGTAAGTCATATAATTGCTCACATTAGCATTTTGGTGATTTTGGATTCTGGAAACCCAAGGGATCACAGATGATCCAGTTTGAAAGTCTCTCTACGGATAAGCAAGAAAATGCTCTAAAGGGTCTGTGAATTGATAAAAACAACCACCACCACCATTGCTTGGACATTTTCCATGTTCTGAGCATTGCACATAGCCTCTGATATGTATTAGCATTTCTTTTTTTTAAGTTTATTTATTTTGAGAGAGAGAGAGAGAGAGAGAGAGAGAATCCTAAGCCGGCTCTGGGAGCACAGAGCTCGGAGCCCCACGCAGGGCTTGATCTCATGGCTCTGAGATCATGACCTGAGCCGAACGCAGGAGTCGGGACACTTAACTGACCCAGCCACCCAGGCGCCCTGCATTAGCATCTTCTAAACAAACAAAGCCATCTCAGCTATGATCCCCATTTTCCGGATGAAGACACTGAGGCTCAAAGATGTGGTGTTACTCACCGGGGATCATTCAGGAAGTGGCAGAGCCAGGATTTGAATCTGAGTCCGTTTACTTCTGATAGTTGTGTCTCTAATGAGAGAGGATTAACGTGACTGAAGGCCACTTGTGGCTCATAAAGATCAATGTAGTGGGACAGTGCCCTTGTAGGACCCGAGCTCACGGGGCTGGATGGGAAGCAGAGTGAATGCAGTGCGAACCCCACTCCTCTAGTAAGACCTCAGGGGTGGCCAAAATGAGCTTCCCTGAAGTGGGCTGTGCTCCCTGCCTTGGGACACGCTGTGTGGACCACACACTGACCTGAGGCTCCCTAAGCCCATTGCTGCCGAAGCTCTCGGAGGTTCCCAGGCCGGCAATACACGGCCTGCTTTTTTAGCAGGGGCAGAGAACAGCGGACAACATTTTAGTGACAGCACAAGGACACCCTTGAATCATTCCTCGAATTCTGAGACTGGCTGGTAACAGGAGAAAGCCATTGGAAATCGGTTGTCCAGGGTCCTCGACTCCTGGGAGGGATGCGGGAGTGGCTTTTTCTCCCCCGTGACTTTGACGGGCGAGAGGCACCAGCTGACAGCCCGAGGGCGGTGTCCTCCCACACGCAAGGCTGAAAGACACGCCGAGGTGGGCGGCTTCAGCCCCCGAATGGGCTCAGCCACCATCCACGGCGGCTGCGACTGAACGACCAGATCGTGTCAGTTAGAGCCGTGGCCGGTGGACACGTTGTCTCCCTCTGTCACCTCCACCCACGAGATGTGGGAGATGCATCACAGCAGAAAGGAAGAAAGAGGCTGCCTGGAGGAAAGAGACTGTTCCAAGTCTCAGCCTTGTCAGGGCTGGACGTGCTGGGGGCCACCAAGCATATATTGACACTTCTGGGCGCCATGGCCCCACTTTTGAAATGTGAGGGGCCGTATCTCTTTTGGGATTGGGCTGTGGGCTGTTGACCATCTTGAAGATGAGATATATTAGGGCTGCCACGGACTGGGAGGCATAAACCACAGAATTCTACTATCTCACAGTTCCGGAGGCTGGAAGTCCAAGATCAAGGTGCTGGCAAGGGGCCGTCCTTCCAAGGGCTGTGGGAAAGAATCTTCCCCCACCCCTTTCCTGGTTCTGGTGGCCTCGGGTGTTCCTGGACTTAGAAGCAGCTAAGGCTCTAACTTTCCTGTGCATCATCTTTCTCTGTGTATGACTCGTTCTTCGTATGTGCTCTGTTTTAAGGACACCAGTCATATCGAACTGACCCCCACACCCCGGTTGGACCTCTTAACTAATTACATCTGCAATGATTTTATTTCCAAATAAAGCCACGTTATCAGTTACAGGGGTGAGGACTTCAGTGCCTGAATCAGAGGCTGGGGGGAGCACAATTCAGCCCACGAGACGGGACTGCATCGCAACTTAGCAAGAATGGTTTGAAAGTAGTGATCCCTTCTGTAAGTGGTCAACGGAGAAGAGGAGGAGGAGGAAGAAAATGGCAGGAGGAGAAGGGAGAGGGCACGTGGTTACGAATGAATGTCCCAAACCCAAGTGTAAAGGACACACGCCTGTCACCAGAACTGGGTTGTGGTTCTTCCCCTCCCTTCCACCCTCCCACTCCTCCTCCCCTCCCTCGTACTCTCCCTTGTCCAAATAAGTGAAGAGTACGGTACCTGGGCATTTTGAGACTGATTCCCATAGACGAAAGAAGACACCCCTACAGACAAGCGGATTGAGTGGCCAAGGACAGGCGGGCAAGCTGTTGGGGGTTTGGAAAAGAAACAGTGTTCAATACATTTTGCCTTTTTAAGCGAGAGGATTCAGAAACTTCCCCCACCTTTGCGCTCTCATACTTTAGAATCCCTAGAGGGTCAGCTCATAAACTTGAGCATACATCTGACCCACCCAAGGACCAGGCTAAAAAAAGAAAAAGGAGATTCCCAGACCCCACTTCCCGAGATGCCAACCAGGGCTGGCTCTACAAGTTGTGGGGCTCAGAAATTAATGAGCATTTCAAGATGGCAGCAGAGAATCTCAGCAGAAGCCTGGGGCCTTTCTGAGTGTGAGGTTCTGTGTGGCTGTCCAGGTTGCTCGGCCATGAGTCTGACTCAGAAAAGCTGGGGTGGGACCCTGGAATCTGCATTTTACCAGGTCCTTGTGTGATTGTGGTGCCAGTGGCTGCAGACCATCCTCAGAGACACCTGGCCCCGAGCGGGAGCCACAGGAGATTCTGGACATGCAGATTTGGGCCGCAGCTGCCTGACCATCCCACTCCGCACCAATCTCTTAAAGATGGTCTGGAAAGATGTCAGAGCAACTTTCAGAGTCCTGAAGGGCTGCCTTGTGGAAGAAGGTCCCTGCTTCCACACTCCCTGGCAGCAGTTGGAGAAGAGGTAACCTCTAGGGCTTGGCCGCCCTGCCTGTCCCACCTCTGGAGAGGACTTTGGCAGAGTCCAAAGGACAAATGTGTGGGTCCTGGGCTCTCAGCCCCTCGTGACTCTCAGCCCCGACCCAGTTTGTGGGCGGCTTTGGCGGAGCCTCACCCCAAAGGGATGTTCGGGAGTCTGGGCTTGACTGTGCAATGTGACTAACTTCCCTGGGCTAGACAGAAGGCAACAGCTGGAACCCCCCACGAAGTCAGGGCGAGCAGCGTTTCAGTGGCAGGTGGCCTCCCCAGCACCATGTTTAAGGGACCCACACCAGAGAGCTCCAAAGAGAATGCTCCCTGGGATTTCAAGAGAAGCAGTGCCTGAGACAGGGTCTGACATTGCCTTTGCCTCCTCTCTCTAAGCCTGGGACTGGGGTCAGCTCTACCCCAGCGCCCGGCATGTTGAGGGGGTGAATAATCGGTTCACATGCAACACGAAAGAATAATGAAAAAGTAAAGGCGGACGCTCATGTGATCTTAACCTTCCAGTGCTAAAAGTAGCCAGTGTGTCCTCACCTCGTGCCAAAAGATGAGGGGTTTTTCTCAGGTCTATGACCCCTGGGATCCTGCAGTCCAGTCGGTGATTTTAGATTCTGTAGGAAAATACTACGTTCTGTAGAATGAGGCAGTGTCATCAGTACTGAGGGGTCAGGAAGGGAGAGGGAAGGTGGTTGTGAACTGGACCCATCGTTGGGGGGGGGGGGGGGGGGGTGGGGGGGGGGGGGGGGGAGTGGGTTCCTGCGGAAGGTGGGGGTCGATTTGGGCACCTCCAGCCACAACCCACTCCAGTAGTGAATCTATGGGGTTCAGTATCCAGTTGGATGCTTTTCATTCCCCTCCCTATCTTTACCTCTTGCTGAGGGTTAAACAGAGTCCCCCAAAAAAGATATATCCAAATCGTAGCTCCCCCATACCTGTGAATGGGACCTTATTTGGAAATAGGGTCTTTGCCAATGTGATCACGTTAAGGACTTCTGGATGAGGTCACCCTGGCTTTAGGGTAGGCCCAAGTCTAATGATGGGGGTCCTTAGTGGAGGAAGGAAGCCAGGAAATACCAAGGATCACCAGCAACATGAGAGGCTTAGAGTACCTAGGACCGCCCCTCCCCCTTTCCCATACAATTGTTGCAACTTCCTGTGACTCTGTAATTATTTCAAAACAGAAGTTTGTTAAAAGAAAAAAATAAGAAAATAAATGTGATCTGCAAGAAAGAAGAAGAAACTAAGAGGCGGGGAACAAATTGTCTTCTAGAAGCTTCGGAGGACATGTGGCCCTGCAGGTACCTTGACTAAGGATTTCCGGCTTCCAGAGCTATAGGACAATAAGTGGCTGTTATTTTAAGCCTTGTTACAGCAGCCTCAGGAAACCAGCACAGGTGTAACAGACACAGGCCTGCCTGGCTGGATTTGACACATAGTAAGTGCTCAATAAATACGTGTTGGTTTCAGGGGGTTGCTTTTCCTTACACAGACTTTTTTTTTTAATGTTTTTAATATTTATTTATTTTGTGAGAGAGAGAGAGAGAGCACCAACGTGTGCAAGCAGGGGAGGGGCAGAGAGAGAGGGAGACAGAATCCGAAGCAGGCTCCAGGCTCCCACCTGTCAGCACAGAGCCTGACACGGGGCTCCAACCCACGAACCGTGAGATGGCGACCTGAGCTGAAGTCCGACGCTTAACCGACAGAGCCACCAGGGTGCCCCCTCCTTACACAGACTTTTAAACTTTCTACCACGGATCTGGAGGTCAGCAAAACTCAGACATTCCTCAGGGATGTAGGGCACAAGACTGCATTTGAAAAAGGGGGGTTGTTGTTATATTTGAAAGGCACCTTATCGAATGCGTGGTTGCCCAAAATGTGGTCCACCTGAGAGCTGGTTAGAAATATAGCATCTCGTGATTAGAGTCAACAGGACTGTATTATAAACTTCAAAGTTGCTAAGAGACAAGATCTTGATTGTTCCCACCACAAAAAAGAGATAATAATTATGTGACGTCATAGAGGTGTTGACTAATCGTAGGGCGATATATAAATGCATCGCATCAATGCATTGCGTGCCTTAAACTTACACAGTGTTGCATGTCAATTACAGTTCAATGGTCATAAATAAATAAGAAAGAATCTCAGGCTCTGCCCCAGACGTGCAGAGTCAGAACCAACAGTTCAGCAAGACCCCCCCAGGTGACCCATGTGTACATCAGAATTCAAGAAACCTCAGCCAGGGCACTTTTGCCCCACTCCCAATTCGTGTTTTTTGGTTCTTTTTTTTTTTTTTTTTTAACAGAAGTTACTTTAATTTTTAAGAAGCAGGGCAGATTTCGTATGTTATTAAAAATTGGTGGAAGCAAATCTCATAATAGAGTTGAAAGACAAAACGTATTAAAAATCCCAGTTTACAGTGGTTTTTTTTTTAAAAATACTTTTTTAAAAAGTTAGGTATGACTTACACCATTTCTGGAAATAAAGATCCATCACCCCTAGAATCTAGAGTCCAGATAAATATACATCGACAGTGTGACATGGGCTGAGTGCAGGGGCCAGAAGCTCTGAGAGGTGGGAGCCTACCTGCGGTAGATCTCTTGCGGACCCCAGGCAGGGGCCCCTGAGGACTCTCCTGCGTGGCTGCTGGGGCCTGGAGCCAGAGTCCCAGAGGGCCAGCTGCACTGGGCGACTGGGCAGCCGCTGGTCCCCACTGCCCACTGGATGCCCACAGAGCGAGGCAAGGTGATAGGGGCTGGGTTCACCACCAGACTCCTCACGTGGCTGTGGTAGGCTGGAGATCAAGGGCGCACCTGGGTGAGAGGCCCAGCCCGTGTGTCTGTGGGCTCGGGCAGGTCCCTGGGGTGTAGACGCCCTACGGCATCCACTGAGGCTGCCGGCGCGGGGCCCGGGGTATGGATGCCCTGTGTATCCACCTCCAGCTGGAGCACGTTCTCACCCTTGGTCACTGCCAGGCAGGGCCGCTGCCTGTCACACAGGGCACGTCACCTACGTGAGGAGTGGGTGCACCATGATCTTCCCGCAGCAAGACGCACTTCTCCGACACCTGCAGCTGCAGGCAGGAGGGGGTGGCGGGGCCCCCCCCCAGCCCCGGACCAGAAGTAAGATGAGGCCACACCTCCAGCTCAGGCGCGCATCGCAGAGCGGCCCCCAGGCTGTCTAGAATGACAACTCCCCCCTGCCTACGAAGAACAGGCCCTTCTCCAGGGGGCCTGAGAAGCATGGTGTGACCCCCACCACCCACGTGAGGGTCCCCAGGGGCCACCTGTCCAGCCTCCGTCTCCTCGCACAGCCACTGATCCCAGAATCGCCCATGGCCGCCAGGATCCTGGCGCTGAAGCCGCCGACAGGGAGGCCCCCCACAAAGAGAGTCTGGGCCCAGGGGCTCCCTGTCCCCTGGTGCTGCTGGCCAGGCCCCTCCTGGCCCTGGGCCCAGACCCCGTCTGTCCCCAGCTGGATCCCATCACAAGGGCACCATGTGCCACCGACCAGCCCACGATGGCAGCTGGGCCTTCTGAGTGACAAAGGGTCTGTGGTCCGGGAGGAGAGCCAGGTGGCCATGAGGGTGCCCCACTCCCATTTTTTCTTAAGTGGGCTTGTGCCTCTCAACAATCTTTTTCTATTTCCGGAGCCCCTAACGCTTCATCTATAAAATGGGACCAAGACTGCTGTTCTGAAGACTGGAGATCAAATGGAACAAGTCCTGGACTGGACATGCTGTCCCCTGCTTGGTCCTCCCCCTGTCCCTCTTGTGGACATCATTCTCCCAGCATCTGCAAAAAAAAAAACAAAACAAAAACAAAAAGACACTGGCTTTTTCTCCCTTCCAGGGCAGTTCTTGAGGGAGGTCCTTCCATGCAGGCACAGAAGAAATCACAGTGTCCGTGCGATGGGGTCCAGCCTCACGTCCAGGGCAACCTTGGCCGCCAGTCCTGGCTTTCTCCCCCCTCCTCTGCCACTGCTGCTATATGTCCCCATGGCTGAGATTAGTCCCTGGGGCAGAGTCAGGTGATCCCAAACCCCAGATCAGGGCTGCAGCTTGATAACAAGGGCCAGACTTTTCTTCCAATGAGAATCCCGGCAGCTTTCATGGGGCGGATCTGAAGGTTGAGTCCGCGGAGGGAGGGAGAGAGAGCGGAAGGTGCTCCAGGTGGAGGAAGCAGCATGTGCAAAGTCCCTGGGGTGAGGAAGAGGGAGGGGCAACCAACCACAGAACTGAAGGCAGCCAGGTGTGGCTGGAACATGGAGCTGGGGTGGTGAGTGATCAAGAGAGGTGAGCCTGGGACACAGGCAGGTCTGGGTCAAGGAAGGGCTGCCAGACAGCTTATGGAACTTGGGTAGTGGGGAGTCAAGGAGGAAGGCAGATAAATTCAGATGGACACCCAGCTGGACGGGCATGAAGAGAAGGCAAGAGACCTACAGTTAGCAGGTGTTCACAGCAATCCTGGTGAAAGAGGGTGGGAACCTAAGGCTTTCTAATATGGCTAAGGAATTGAGGATGCAAATGGTCCCTGTCTCACCTCTGAACTCCCGAACTTGACCTCTTCAGATGGCAGGAGCTAGAGAGTATCCCCAGCGGAGGTCAGGCACATCTTGGTTCAGATCCTGCTCATGGAGGAACTTGCTGTGTGGCCTCAGGCAACATGCTCCAGCTCTCTGAGCCTTGGTTTTCTCAACCATAAAATAAGGCTAATTACCTACCTCACAGGAGGCATAAGCGCATCTACTCTACTACTGTGTGAGGATTAAATGAGAAAATGCACATAGAGAATGGTGCCCAACAGAGTCGCTGTAATTATTTCATTTATCACTTGTTAACTCTCCAGTGTACCAACACCTATTTTGTGCCACGTTCTGGGGACCCAGTGAACAAGACACTGCCCCTACTCTCAAGGATATCACAGGCTAGCTTGGGAGGCAGGCATGTATATAAAAGGGAGAGGAGAGTTAATCATGCCTACTGTACCTCGCAGGTATGGGCCATGGACGGCCAGGGGAATGTTTGAGAGAGAAGCTTCGAGTGTAGACAGGCAATGAGAACAGCCCCTGGGATCCCCAGTGCCAGCTGCCAGCCTGGGAAATCAGAGCAGGGGAACATGATCAGGCCTAGAAATCTCTCATTGGCATGGACTGACCAAGGGATGGTGTGTGTGGGTGTGTGTGTGTGTGTGTGTGTGTGTGTGTGTTAGGGTGGGCGAGGTTGCCTAAATAGCCCAGATCACGAGGCTCGTGGTGCAGGGTTTGTGACAGCCACTGGATCACGGGATCCATGGAATAGATGCCACCTGAGATGAGAAAGGCATCCTGAGCCTCGCCTGGCCCTGGGCTGTCTGGAGAAAGGGCAAGGGTGAAAATAACCCTGGACTGTCAGAAGCTACAGGCTGGAACAGCCTTCAGGATGGCACCTGACAGGACCTATTAACCGGAGAACTCAGCCTGCCTCTGACCTTGCCACGTCTAGAGCAGCTGCGGCCAAGGGGCACGTTGTTTATAATAGTAAAAAACTGGAAACAGCCTAAATGCCCATTAGGAGGGGAGTGAATAAGTAAAATGTGGTTTCTTTAACGGATACAGCAATTTAAAAAGAAAGAGGTAGATCTGTGAGCCTTCATGTAACAAGATCTCAAACATCCTGTAGAGGAAGAAAAGAAAGTTGTTATAGGGCAAAGTGTAAAAGGGGATAATATTCATGCCTATTTCAACATCTGTACATATACAAAATAACACTCTGTATGTTTTACTGATACCTGCATTTGTATGTATCCATGGAAAGCAAGGTTGGAAACATACACAAGTAATTCACAGCACAGAGTGCCTCTGGGAAGCAGTCAACCTTAGAGGAGATTTGATACCTAGAACAGATCAATTTTTAACACTCCTCTAGATGACAAGACTACTTGCAATAACAATTCTATAATAAAAATTATTATTCTCATGGTTTGGTCTTTGGTTTTAAAGAATGAATTTCAATGTTAAAGATGCATTCAAATTCACCAAAATAGATCGTGAATGAGTGAAACATCTGTGCCTTACAAAACAGAGAACAAAAAATATTATACCTAGCAATTTGTTCTCCATTTCACTCAAGTTTTAAACACAGATAAGTTTTAAATGCCACTCCAGGTAGTGACAAAGAGTGACTGGAATAATTTGTTTCTGTTGTTTCTCCGTGTCTATAATCACTGTTTATTTTGAACCTACTGCTTAAATGTAGGAATATATATTATCCCAGAGGTTGGAGACACAAACCGAGCCCAAAGGTGACTTTGAACAATTCCAAACTGTTAGGAACTTTTGAAATGTAGCTGAGTCTACCTGTGTCGGGATCCAGTGTATAACCAGGGGGTTCTCTGAATTAGCTTCCAGGTATAATACCGTCTTCACTAAAAGTAATAAAAATGGGCTGATTTGAAACTTATTCTCAAAACTTAACAGTAATGCAGCAGTGGTTTACAACTTAGACAAACAAAATACTTTCTCGGGGAGGAGTATTTATTTGATCACTGACTTTGGTTAAAAGAGACACTGCTCAGTGATGATAAAAAGCAGACTGACTTCAGTCGGTTTTATTATTGCTGCAAACTTCTACAGACGGCTCATTGTTGCCTGCTTTCAGGGCGGGCCACCCCCCTCAGCCCCGCCCTTGGGACCTCATTGCTAGGGAAAGCTAGGGTCTAGGCTAGGGGGTCAAAGGGGACTTTGGCTTTACCTGTAATTTTCTAATTTTTTCCAGCATAGTTGGCTAAGAGTCTGACTCCAAAGTCAGACTTCCGAGGTTCAAATCTTGGCCCCATGCATGTGTGACCCTGGGCTAGTTACTTAATCTCTTCTGGCCTTGCTTTCCTTATCTGTAACATGGGGCTAATGATGCCTTTGTCAAAGAGTGTTTGTGCCATGACGTGGGATACTTTGTTTAAAATGCAGAGAAACATCTGGCATACGGTAGGTGCTCAATAATGTCAGCCACGTTTTTAGGGGGACAATGTATTCATATATTAAGCACGTTGTTTTTAAAAATACATGCCTAAAAAAAAAAAAAATAAATAAATAAATAAATAAATAAAAATAAAAATACATGCCTAAACATACTCCTACCTTTCAATCCAGGCAATCGCATTCCTTGGTATTTACTCAAAGGAGGGGAAATCTTTTGTCCACACAAAACCCTGCAGACAGATGTTTTCAGCAGCCTTACTTATAATTACTAAGATTTGGAAGCAACCAAAATACCCTTCAGTAGGTGAGTGGATAAAGTGTGGCCCACCCACACGATGCAATGTTATTTAGAGAAACGAGCTAGCAAGCCATGAAAAACGTGAAGGAACGTTAAATGTCTATTACTAAGTGAAGGAGGCCAATCTGAAAAGGCTACGTTCTGTATGATTCCAACTATAGGACATTCTGGAAAGGGCAACACTAGGGGGAAAAAAAAATCAGTGGTTGCCAGGAGGTACTGGAGAGGGAGGGATATATAAGCAGAGCAAGGGGCTTTCTAGAGCAGGGAAAGTATTCTATCTGATACTGTGATGGTGGATACATGTCATTATACATTTGTCCAAACCCATAGAATGCGCACCACCAAGAGTGAACTTGAATGTAAACTATGGACTCTGGGTGATAACCATGTATCAACACAGCTTCACCAATAGTAACAAACCTCCCACCCTGTGCAGGATGTTGACTGTGGGGGAGGTTGGGAGGGTGGGCAGAAGGATATAGGAACTCTGTGTACTTTCCATTCAATTTTGCTGCGAACCTAAAACCGCCCTAAAAATTAAAATTTATTTTTTTAAAAAGCATATGCCTAGGGGCGCCTGGGTGGCTCAGTCAGTTAAGTGTCCAACTTCGGCTCAGATCTTGATTTTGCGGTCCATTGGTTCGAGCCCCATGTCGGGCTCTGTGCTGACAGCTCAGAGCCTGGAGCCTGTTTCGGATTCTGTGTCTCCCTCTCTCTCTGCCCCCCCCCTCCCCGCTTGCGCTTTGTCTCTGTCTCTCCCCAAAAATAAACATTAAAAAAAATTTTTTTTTAAGCATATGTCTAGAAAAAAGCTAGAATGCCAAAATGTTAATCAGGGTTAATGCAGGGTAGTAGGAATATGTGAAGTGGTTATTTTATTATGTGTGGTTCTTACAAAGTATGACACCTCCCTCCATCTCGAGGCTGGAAGGCAGGAAGGTAGTCTCCTGGGGCCTCAGCTGCTGAATCAGAGCCCTGCCCTCAGCACACCCTTCAGCTTTGGGTCTGAGGCTTCGAGATCTATTCAGGACAGCTATGACCTGGCCTATGGAACTCTCTGGCATGACCCAGGAGGCACCTTCTCTCTCTGGGTAGATATCCTTTGTCTGGAGTGGACTCAGGGAGAACCCAAGCTGCTGAGGAGGTAGGAGGGCCTTGGGCCAGGCTGGCAAAGAAAATGGGGGCTGCTTCAAGGTTTAGAAGGATTCTTAGGGTGGAGAAATAGGGCAGGGGACTGGGCAGGAGCCTGCCTGGACACCAGACCTGATGCTTGTCCATACACCTGTCCACTCACCTTTCTATCTCTTTTGCCTGTCCGTCTGTCCATCCATCCATCCATCCATCCATCCGCCTATCTGCCTGTCTGCCAGTCCCTGCTCTCATGCATCCATTTAATTCGTTCATTTGGTCCACAAATATTTATTGAGCACCTACTATGTGCCAGGAACTAGGCTAGGCCTGGGACGTTGCTGTGTGTGAACTGGGCGGACACAGTCCCTGCCCTCCTAGGGCTAACGCTCTAGTGCGGACACAGCAAGAACAAGTAAACAAACAGTAAGTATATTATCACAAGTCGGGCAAAGACTCAGGGGGAGACGACCAGGCTGCTGCCTGTCTCCTTCCAGCTGGCCCTCCATCTGCAAACGCTGGTACCTCTCCTGACGTTGCTCGCTCTGTCCTGCTAACGAGGGGGTCTGCGCCTGCTAACGAGGGGGTCTGCGCCTGCTAACGAGGGGGTCTCTTGCCCCAACTCGCCCATTTGTGAGCATTTCTGGGGCACCTGTTAAAGATACAGATTTCTGGAGACACCCACGCGGGTGCCCTGAGTGTTTTAACAAGCTCTCTGTTGTGAAAGGCTGCTGTGCACTGCCCGGGGAGGGAGGGGGGAGCTGGAGCTCCACCTTCTCCCCCTCCCTTCAGCTGCAGCCCTGTCATCTCAGGTACAGTCCCAGGATCATGGGGACATCTGGGTCCAGGTCACAGGGCCCCAGAGGACTCACCTGGGCTCGTTCTCACGGCCTGGGGCCCTGGGAGGGAGGGCTTGCCAGGGCCGGGGGGCAGACCTGCTCAGTGCCAGGCTGCCAGGAGCTCGAGGAGGCCAGGCCTCTGGGAAAGCAAGGAGAAAGGCGCCCACGGGATCCGCCCGCCCAGCTCCGAAGCAGAAGGAGGAGGAAGAGGAGGAGCCTTGAAGGGTCTCCGCAGGTAGGAGGCCTGGGCAGGGAGGAGCACAGCCCTTCTGCCTGGTGGGGAGGGGCCTCTTCTGCCAAGACTTGGTAAAGAGCCCTCAGTGAGGCCCAGCCCAGGTACCGCCCACCTGACCATCCTGGGCAGGGTCTGAATTTGGTTAAGGAAATTGTCCCGCTGAAGGCACTGGAGGGGTCAGGGCAAGTTTGCCCCGGGGAAGAGGGGAATTAGGAAGGTGTTCCTAGGGGTGGCAACAGTGGGAGCCAAGAACGGGGCTTTTCGGCATTCGAGAGAGATCCACACCATCCTCATTTCCTGAAGCTCCCGGTATACAGGAAAAGGAGGAAATTTCTAAACAGAGTGTTAGAAACTTGCTGCTGTATTTTAAATGCTTGCAATGAGCTAATGGGACCGCATTTAACACCCAGCCCACAACAGGGCAATACAAGTGTGCTGGTCCTAGGAAAATGAAGGGATTTGTTTTAAATATTGATTTATGGCACACGGCAGGTGCCATAGCCTGGGGCTGGCCAGAAGTTAAAAGCTGTCCGATGAACGTCCCTGCTTGGGACCCTATCACTGCATCTTGGTGACTGTGTGAGCGACCCCACAGTCATTCGGTTCAGAGATTCAGAGACAAGGGGTTTCTGCCTTTGAAGTTCCTGCTCCGGGCAGAAGGAGGCCTGTGGGCACTAGGGAGACAAGTAGGACTTCAGTGAGGGGACCTGGGGGGTGTGGCTGTGTTGCAGGGTCACGGAGCACAATGGCCAAGGAAGAATTCTGGACGCGTATGGTGCCACTTAGTAAGTTTATTTGAGTAGCACAGAGACAGGACCCGTGGGCAGAAAGGGCTTGCCCTTTTGCTGTACGAAGCTGGTGATAAGACGAGGAGTGTTTGAGGGGAAGGGGACGTGCGGGGAACAGCAGATTAGCAGTGTCTTCTTCAAAATTCTACTCGTAAAATTACTTTCGCAAGCTTTCCCTGGTGCTTATCGTCCAGTTCGCTATGGACTGTCCTTCAGATGTGCAGGCAGCCATGAGACCCTTGGAGAACGTAGCCACCGGCACGAATCTGATCCTTATCGGAACTGCACAGGCTGAAGTTCAGCCTGCCGAGCTAAGGGTGAACGTTTTTCTGCTTCCATCCCTCATCAGTGGGATGAGGCAGGCCACTGTGGGAGCGTGAAGGAAGCATCTCACCCAACCCGGGAGAGCCAGGGGGACTTCCTAGAAGAGGCGGCTCTCACCTGGGACCTGGAAGATGAGCAAGCATGAGCCCTGTAAGGAAGGGCACAAAGGGGGCTCCCAGAGGAAGGAATAGCAGGGACTGGACAGAAGAGGCTGGAGCCCTTGGTAGGACTGCTGAGAACGGAGAGGTGCGTCGGCAGATACAGAGAAGGATGTCCTCTCGGGTGTATTCAGGAACTCGGCCTTTAATTCCTGAAGTCGGTTCAGCCAGACTCGCTTTGCTTATGGATATCGCCAATGCGGATTTTTGCATATATTTGGGTTCTTTGCTGACACGTCGGAAAATACAGAAAAGCAAAAACAGTTGGGGTGTTTGTCATGATTGGGAAATGCACGGGCAGCCTGTGGCTTTCTCTTTCCCACCCAAACCAGTAACGTGAAAATAATGGCTTCCGTTCCTGGAGAGCCCAGTGGGTGGGTGTCTGGCCTCAGGACTGTATAGACAAGAGATAGACAGAAAGATAGAGGAATCAGTGATATACGATGTATATGTTAACTATTAAAAACTTTAGCTATTATATATAATTATTAAATATATAAGATATATTACTTATCTGTTGCCACATAAACTAGTCACCACAAACGTAATGGCTTAAAACAACACACAGCTATGGTCGCAGTTTCCATGGATCAGGAAGCTGGGTTTGGCCCAGCTGGTTCCTTTGCTTCATGATCTCTTATGAGACTGCAGTCAGGGTATCAGCCCGGAGTGAAGTCTCCTCCGAAGGCTCAGCTGAGGACAGCTCTATTTCCAAGCTCCCGTGCCAAGCGCTTAAGAATAACAACACGTTTGTGGGGTACCCACCCCCGTCCTCTCAGCATCATATCTATGCCTCTGGCACCCCTGACTGCTTCCTTGTCCCATCTCCTCCCTATCTCTGACGCAGGGCTGTTTCTGAATGTTTTGGGGGCTTCAGTTCCCAAGGGAGAGATCTGAGTGCCTGGCTGGATTTTGAGGGCCAGCCTTCACCATAAGACTCGGGCTTTCCCAGGATTTTGCTTGTTCCCACGTGAGTCCCTGACCACATGACATAGAAATAAACCCTTGCTGGGGCGCCTGGGTGGCTCAGTCGGTTAAGCATCTGACTTCGGCTCAGGTCGTACATCTCATAGCTCGTGAGTTCGAGCCACATGCCAGGCCCTCTGCTGTCAGCAGGGAGGCTGCTTTCAGATCGTCTGTCTCCCTCTTTCTCTGCCCCTCCCCCCCAGCACAGGAGCGCACAAACCCTGACCTTGACCCTTGTTAGCGTGTGAATCTCCTCGAGGCCAGTCCGCCACACCCAAGGGGGAATGTAGTCTCATACACTCATTTATTCTCTCACTCATTCATTCACTCCACACTTTGTGTTCACGCCTACTGTACGGGCAGGCACTGTGTTGCTCAAAAAATGTATCATTCCTCCCCTCCTAGAGTTAAGTATGGGTATAAATCAAGTACAGGTTTACAAAAACGGGAGTTATGTTCTGTATTAGAGGTGTGGGGGGCTGGCCTGGCTCTGCTTTGTGTAAGTCTAGAGAAATTAGCAACGAGTTGCCTCTCTTGGAAGGAGTAGAGGCTGAGCCAGAAGGGAAGCAGCGAGGAAGGGGCACTTCAGACACAGGGAACTGTATGTGCAAAAGCACCGAGGCACAAAATGGCAATGATATATTTGAGGCAAGCTGGAAAGTCCATCATGTGTGACATTTTGGGGAAAGGGGGTAACAGGAATGGGGAGTGGACAGGACAAAATTGGAAGAGAGAAAGAGAGACCTTTTTTTTCAACGTTTTTTTTTTTGTGTTTTTTTTTTGGTTTTTTTTTTGTTTTTTTTTTTTAATTTTTGGGACAGAGAGAGACAGAGCATGAACGGGGTAGGGGCAGAGAGAGAGGGAGACACAGAATCGGAAGCAGGCTCCAGGCTCTGAGCCGTCAGCCCAGAGCCTGACGTGGGGCTCGAACTCACAGACCGCGAGATCGTGACCTGGCTGAAGTCGGACGCTTAACCGACTGCGCCACCCAGGCGCCCCGAGAGACCTTTTTTAAAAAGGGTGGGATCCCATACAGTAAGATGTAGCATTATGGTCTCGCCATTCCATGGTCCTTCTGTCCTGACCCGAGAAGCCAGCTGTCACATGCAAACAGCTCTGAGGCGGGCACATTCTGTTCAGCCTGCAGTGCTATATCTTGTTGGGTTTGCTCTGGGGGTGAGTTGCCCGATTTAAAATTCAGATTTTACATTAAAAGAACAAAGCTCAGGGTGCCTGGGTGGCTCAGTCGGTTGAGCATCTGACTTCAGCTCAGGTCACGATCTCGAGGTCCGGGAGTTCGAGCCCCACATCGGGCTCTGTGCTGACAGCTCGGAGCCTGGAGCCTGCTTTGGATTCTGTCTCCCTCTCTCTTTGCCCCTCCCCCGCTCATGCTCTGTCTGTCTCTCTCTCTGTCAAAAATAAATAAACATTTAAAAAATTTTTAGATCAGATCATCTGGCCACGCTGGATCTTCCACATTCCCACCTGGAACAATCGGCCGGAGCTGAGGGGCGGGCGTGGGTTCAGCATCCCCTGGGTGCAACAGGGCACCTAGGGTGGTCGCACGGAGGGTCCTAAGCTCTCCGCTACCATTTCCAGCCCCGGCACCTAAAGGGGCTGATCTGGGCTGTTCTCCAGAGGCCAGGCTGGCTGAGTCGGCTTTAAGGCAGCTCTAATCTGCCCAGACAGAGGGAAGCAAGGGAAAGAGGGCAGGGAAATGGAGAGAGAAGAGCCCAGCAAGCCCCTGCATGTCTTTCTGCCTCGTCCCAGGCGATTCTCAAAGTTCTTCTTCTTCATCTGTGCCCCTCCTTATCCCCCCCCCCCACCCCGTAATCTCGTACTCACAGCTAAGAATCCAGTGCCAGGAAGAGTGGAGTTCACCACTTCCCCTGAAGCAGGAGGAATAAAGACATCACCTCACGGGTTACTGCGGGAAGAAACGGGCTCATATCCATAAAGTGGTGGGCACAGTACCTGGCACTTTGTTCGAGAAAAGACAAATGCGTTTGTGCATTAATATTTCTTCAATCGAGTTCTTTCTCGAAGTGTCTGTAGCAGACGCGGTCAGTGCCCTGCACCGATCCGTTACGATTTTTTCACCATATTTGTGCACACTGGCTCCCCGTGTGCGTTCACTCCCAACAGCCGGAACCCGCTTTGCCTGGGAGAGAAGCCAAGTATCTGGGAACTTGCATCCTCCTGGGGGTGGTCCCTGCCCGGTGATTGAGCTGGAGGGGTGTGGCCTCCTCACACCCTAAGGGGGACAACTCTGGGGTCTTGTCTACACTGTCTGCAGCACTTCCCTACAAGACCGAGCCTCTGGCGACTTTACTGATAGCACACCCCTCTCTTGGTCACCTTCCCTCCCTGTTCCCACCTCCCTTTCTCCCCTGCCAGTTCTCGTGGACACGTATCCCAATCAATCACTGCCATACAAATCCTCATCTCAGGGTCTGCTTCTGGGGAACCCAACCAGAGACGTGATCTCTTTTCATCTCAGCCTTCCAAATGCCCCTCCCTCCCAACCTGGTTCCCTCGCCTCCTTGCTCTCCCCACCTCCTCCCTGCTCTGCCTTCCCCTCCCGGCCGCCTTACCCGGGCACCTCCACCACCGACTTGGAAACAGATGGCATCATCTGGGCGAGAGAGCTCCCTTTGTGGTGATTTATGATCCTTGATTGGGCAGCCGTTATTTTTAGCTGCCTCTCTCCACCTTCTGCTGCCCTCCGCGGTGGAGAAAATTCTGCCCTGGTTTGTGGGCATAAGAGGGTGTCTATGTCAGTGGTCTTCAACTGAAGACACTTTTGCCCCCCACACCCCTCCCCAGAGACATTTGGCAATGCTGGGAGGCATTTTTGGCCCTCACACTCACAGCTGGGGCAGAGGGTGCTCCTTGTGTCTGGTGGGTAGACTGGGGACATGGGCAAATAACCTACAAGGCACAGGACAGCCCTCCCCCACTCACAAAGAATCATCAGGTCCCAAATGTCAGTGGTGCTGAGGTTGAGAGCCCCTGGGCTATGCGTTTCTCTACTTCCTTTATTTTGTCGCAGGACGAGGATGTCATGTTCTCCTCCTGGAAATATGGAGGGGAAAAAACCAAGATGCTGTGTGGGCTGCTGTTTGGAGCTTGCAATGAGAAAAGGCCCAGAAGTGCTAACACCTAACACATGTTGGCATTGGCTCTATGCTAGACCTGTAGCAAGAGGCTTATGCCATTAGGTTCATTCTTTCTCACGGACGCCCTATGAGATGGGGACTCTCAATACTCCCCATTTTGCAGGTTAAAAAATTGAGGCTCGGAGAGGTAGGGAGTGTGACTGTTGAGCACATTTGAGACGAGACTGTCCATGCCCTTAACCACTACACTAGATTTAGTCCACTGGCGAACAGCTTATAGAGTGCTTACTCCAAACAGGATACAGCTACGTCTGTTTATTGCGTAAGAGCCATCTGTGGTCCCAGCTTGAAAGCAGGCTGGGTGGGTACCCAGGAGAACTGACCATCAGACGCAATTACCAAGGCTCTGGCCTCATGAGGGAGTAAGGGCCTATCCCTACGGATGTTCCAAGTCGGACAGGTGTGGGTCACCGATGGCCCTCCGAAGCCTCTCCTTGCGATGTATCAGCTTCTCCTGTGTAACAATCCACCCCCAAATGCAAATGCTTATGATTTTAAGTCACTATTTAAGTTCCTAATGCCGCAAGTTGGTACTGTAGGCTGGGTCAGGTTGAGTGGTGCTTCCGGTTTCCAGGGGGCTCGTTCATGCATCGGTGGTCAGCTAACCAGATCAACTGGGGGCTGGCTGATCTGGAAAGCTTTAAGCTAGGATGGTTTGCCCCTACCCCAGCTAGCCTCTCAGCCTCCAGCAGGCGATTCTGAACTTGTAAATGTAGTGGTACAGGACTCAAAGAGCATGATAGCAGCTACCAAGGACTTCTGAAACCTATACGGGGCACTAGGAAATGTCACTTCTGCTGTATTTCGTTGGCCAAGCAAGTTACACAACCAGTGCAAATTCAAGGGGCGGTGAGGTAAGCTCCACCAACTTAGGAAGAGTCACACAATGTTGTTGTCATTTTTTGTCATCTGCCATGGGGGCGTGTTCCTTCCAGGCCCAGGTCCGGTATTTATGTACAGTCTTCGTGGATGGTGGCACCAGCACTTAATCTGGCTCTAAGAAGTTGTCAGTTACTTAGCTATGTAGTCTTGGGAAGTTAACTTAGCTTCTCTGGACCTCGGTTTTGGTTGGTTGTTTTTTTCAGTTACATTACAGGTAAAATATACCCCTCCTGCCTGCCTCGTAGGTTGTCATAAAGCTCAAATAAGATAGTGGAGAAAGGAAGGCCTATTATTTCATAATCTGTCCTTGAAACAGAAGGAGGCCTGGCTGTTTACGCTGGGCACGTGCATCTCTCCCCCTGAGCTGAGGCTCCTGTAATTCATCAGTAGCCAAAGCTTGACAAGCCCCCAGTGGTTCTCCATCAATCCTCCTGTCTATTTTCCCAGGGAAAACCCAAGTGGCTGGGCCAGAAAAATCTCAGGACCTTTTTTCCCTCAAGTTCGAATATTAAGCATGGACCAAGGGCCCCTCTTATGGCTTTGTTATTTGGTCTAAAAGCAAATTTTTGAGATCCATGCCCTGAGCTCGTCTCAGTAAACCTCTCTCACTGGCAAAGCCTCTCTCCCAATTGACAAACAACAAACACAGCCTGTGTGCTCTGGGACGTCTCCTAGGTCCTGAGAGAGCACAAAAGAGCTGGGTCCTCCCAGATGGGGCCAGGTCTGTGGAAGAGGATCAGGCCGGCTCAGTGCACGGTGGCCCTCCTGCAAAGATCATAGCAAGCCTCCCACAAGCCTGGGGAAACTGAGGCCAGAGGCATTAAAAGAGGAGCTTGATTATCCATGCTGGGATCATGGGTCTTTGGACTATTTGGAGGAGAGGAGAGAGAATGAACATTGTCATTCACTTATTACAACTGATTCACACTATTCAGGACTGGCTTTGTGACAGTGTCCCCTCCCTGTCAAGGCTAGGGACCATTCCTGTCCCATTCGCTGTTGTAGCCCTATGCACGGCACTGGGTCCTGTCTACGAGATGCGGAGAGGTGTGGAATGGTCTCATTTAATGCTCCAACAACCTATCCAAGTGGGTACCATTATTACCATCCCCATTTTGCAGATGACAAAGCTGAGGCCCAGGGCAGGGAGAGGATTGAAGTCACGCAGCTGGGAGGTGGCAGAATCAAGATTCAGACCGGGTCTGTCTGGCTCCGAAGTTCATACTCTTCATGGCTGCACGGTGTCCCTTCAACTCCGCTGGCTCCATAATAGTCCAGGACTTTGGACAGGGTTCAGGAGGGTTACAGACGAGCACCTACAAAGCAGAGAGATGACCCGGTGGGGCGGCGGGGGGGTGGGGGGGGCGCTCTTCCTGGGGAGGGGGAGGCAAACCACTGTTCTCTCTGGCCTCCTCCAGATCAAATGCACCCTGCCCCCGCTTCTGGTGCCAGCGTGTCATGTAGCAACAGGGACCAATTTGGACTTTTTGTACTGATTTCACACTTATTACATACTTACTTGTAGCAGGCACTGCTCAGAGCTTGGCAGAAGTCATAGCCACAAGAGCAAAGCCCAGCAGGTCCATCAGGCCTTGCAAACAGTCACTGCACACCCAGGGCCCTCTGGAAGGAGCACAATTAGAAAAATAAGGGACAAAATGGACATTTAAGGTGCCTCCTCTTTTCCCACCCCGTATAACAAAAAGAATCCTGCTTTCTCCTGCGTGCATGGGAAGTAAGCTTTTAAAAAAGCATTATTGAGCATGGCTGTGTGCCAAACTCTGTGTGTTCCCCATGGTCGTTGATCATATTCTTACAGTGCCGCTACGTTTATTGTCCCACATAGAGGGATTCCGTGAAAATAGGAGTCAAATGATGTCACTCCCTGTTCAAAACCTTCCGGTGACTTCCGAGAAGACTCAGAGTGAGGTCCAATGTCCTCACCGTGGTCCATAAAGCCCCCATTATCTCTAGGGTCTTTTCCTATCGCTCCCTTCTCACTGGCTCTGCTCAAACCACACTGCTGTTATACCTCAGGACTTTTGCACTGGCTGTTCCCTCCAGCTAGAAACCTATTCCCCCAAGTATCCACATGTCTCATTCCCCCCACTGACATCAGGTTTCTGATGAAATGATTCCTCACCAAAGAGGCCTTTGCTGACCACCCAGCATCCCCTCTCCCCACCATGTCCCTACCCTGTCCTATTTCTCTCCAGATCCCCATTATCCCCAGACACACCAGAACGTCAGATGTAAGCTTCATGAGTGCAGGTAGCTGAAGTGTCCACTCTGTGTCCCCGGGGCCTAGCACAACACCTGGCAGTTAGGAGGCGCTCAAAAAGCATTTGCGGAATGAATGAACAAATGATGAGTGACCCTGTCAGATTAGAGTGAATGATCCTGCTTACAGATGAGGAACCTGAGACTCTGAGGTGAAGGGACCCCCCCACCCTGTAAGAAGGCACCAGATGAGGAAGAGGACATAGGTCTATGACCTTCATAATATTCCATCCTCCGATCTTCTATTGTTAGACTCTTACATCGTTTCCTCTCTCCAGTCAGTAACTTGATGACCCTCCTTATACATTCACCTTTTGTCCTGTGTCTGTTCATTTTCTTAAGATTTTCTTACCTTGTTTTCCCTGTTTCTGCCACTGTATTCTGGAGGCTTAGATTCCAATTATTATTATTATCATAAAATAGTTTCACGGACTAGATCTTGCTTCAGATAATTATTTGATATTTGCATTGTCAATAACCACCGGCAAAAAAATAGATCTATCTTTTCATTTTCCTGGTTTTATCACTCAGTATCAGTGCTTAAAAACCACCATCCTCTCCACCACATTCTTGGATTATTTATCTTGATTTATTATTTGGTCAATTGGGGCTTATATCGGGGTCCTTTTTTTTTTTAAGGACACATAGGTGGCAAACTGTGTAAGCCTGTGTGAGAATGCATTTCTGGTGCCTTCCCACATAAAGGCAATTTGAAGAGTGCAGAGTTCTTGGATTATGATTCGTTACCCATGACTCGGTGTGTGTGTGTGTGTGTGTGTGTGTGTGTGTGTGCGCACGAATGCGCATGCGTCTGCACGCACACACGTGTGAAAGTACTGTGTTCAACTGTCATAAACATACAGTAAAACGCAGAAATCTTTAATTAAAAATTTTGACAAACAAGTTACCCATGTAACCATCAACCAGGTCAAGATAGAAAATATTTCTACCACCACGGAATGTTCCCCCTGGGTTCTTTGTATTCATTCTTCCACCCATATGATGCATTCTGAGAGTACTATGGTCTCTTTTCGTCTGTTCTTGCACCCTGATTATTTTAAGGAGGCTCCATGCCCAAGCAGGGCTTGAACTCATGACCCCGAGATTGAGAGTCATAGGCTCTACCAACTGAACCAGTCGGGTGCCCCTCTTGCACTCTATATAAATGGAATCACACTGTACGACCCTTATGTCTGGCTCAGCTCAGTCAACACAACACCTTTGGGATTCATCCACCCTGTTACACGTACCACTGGTTTATTCCTTGTATCGTTTCCATCTGAGTAGGATTCCACTGAATTAATATACCAGTTTGCTTTTCCATTCTCCCACAGATGGACACTGGGGTGGTTTCCAGTTTGGGACTTCCATTCTCGTGCAGGTCTTTTTTCGGACATCGGGTATGAGTGTGGGAGAGGAATTGCTAGATCATAGAGACAGTCAATGTTTACCTTTGTAAGAACCCGTCAAACGGTTTTCCAATGTGACTGGACCAATGCATACTAGTTCCACATCCTGAACAGCTCTTGAAATTGCCAGGGTTTCAAACAATTGTTGTGTTTTTGTTTTTGTTTTTGTTTTGTTTTTGCTTTTGCCTTGTTCCAACCATTCTGATGGGTGTGGAGGGAGGGTGTGTGGTTTTAATTTGTGTTTCTCTGATGATCGGTATTATCCATCTTTTCATGTCCTCATTGATTGTCCTTTAGTCTCTGGCTTAGTTTTAATCTTCCGTTTCCTGTTTCCACTGTAGCTTTTAATTCAGCAGTCATGCTCGCCTCTCTTCAGTCTTCCCTAATCTCAGCTATGCCTCTTTCGTGAATGCTTCCTATGGTTTCTTAGAGGTGGCATTCCTTAGAGCTGTCTCAAGAACACAGATTAGAAATTTGATAGTTGACCCTGATTCCTTTATGATCTTCCCATTACATAAGGATACACCATTCTTTCCGATACACCATCTCCTATTTGCTCGTTCTTTCTATGGGAGCTTTCTGCTGCTACAGTGCAGGCAACTGAACCACATTTTTCTAAGATTAGGCATCCTGTTGATCCTTTGGGGCCCAGTAGAAGTCAGAAGGGGAAAATTGAAGTTGTTATAGTGAAACATGTCTCGTTTGGGATTCCAGCCACGTGGGGGAGCGGGCTGGAGACTTGTGCCATGGGCAACCTCATCAGGAAGTTCAGCTTTAGGTCAAATAGTATCCTTTCTCTGGTAATCGTGGAAGCAGGGGGAAGTTGAGGTAGTGTCCTTAGTCCCTCGCCAAGCCTGTCTTTCCTCAGTGGCAGTCGGCCGTGGCAGTCGGCCATGGCAGCACCATGGGGTTCCCTCTAACATGGCAGCCCCTACTGCATCCTTCCCATAGGCACCAGCTGGATTAATTGAGCTGCTTGTTACTCCCCATTCCTGACAGTGGTATGCTCGGGGACCTCTCCTGCTGACTTGACAGTGACTTACTCTTTCTCACATGAACTTCCACGGATCTGTTTCGACCTCCCTCCCATCTAATCCCATCTATTCTCTATCTTGCATAACTTATCTGAAGTTTTGGGCAACGTGGATGCCAAGCTTCCTTAGTTTACGGCACCAATAAAGGCTTTCCCCCTGGATTTTATATTTCATTACTAGCTTCAACAGATATCCTAAAGAGGAACATAGACCCAGCTCCAAAAGCCATCAGCCAAGCCCAGAATTCCTTTGCTGTCCCCCAAAGCCACAGGAAGCTGGCATCTAATTAAATAGAGATCAGACCTCACCTGATAACCCACTCATTGTATTTTATTACACAACCCAGGAACCCTCTTATTAAATCTAAATTGCTCACATAACTGAGTGTACCATAGATGTTTAATCATGGCCCAGGGCCTGTTTTTCTGCTCGAACTAAAGCACTTCCAGGTTTGGAGAAAAGGGAAGAGGAATTATTACACTAAAGCCCCTGAAGCTGTGGAAGGGCTTTTGTTTTTAAATGAGGGGCAGTCTGAGGGGCACCTGGGTGGCTCAGTCGGTGCTAAGCATCCGACTTCGGCTCAGGTCGTGAGTGCTCACGCTCTGTCTCTCTGTGTCTCTCAATAATAAATAAACGTTTAAAAAAATTAAAAAATAAATAAATGGGAGAGTCTGAGGCCGGCCCTTCCCTCAGAAATGGTTCCCTCCTCCCCCCAACCCCCCCCAGCACCTTTGAAGTTAGGCCAAGTCCACCCCAACTAAGTCAACAGCCCAGGCTTCGGCCAAGCCATAGATCAAGAGGTGGAGCCAGCAGTCTTCTCCTTCCGGGCCCTGAGAAGCGCTCCCAACATCTCCACTGAGTGCATGCATTCCACATCCCATTGTACAGATGAAGAAACCCAGGCTCAGAATGGTCCAGTAGGGGGTCACACAGCCAGTGTGTGGCACAGCTGAGATTTGGATCCATATTTTATTTCCATTACTTCTCAGAGCAGACTGATGAGTTATGTATGATTATTTCCACTTTACCGGGAGGCAACTGACACCCCAGGGGATAAAACTGAGTGCCAAGCTCCCCCCACCCCACCCCTGGTTCGGATGTGGTGGAGCTGAGACTCAGCCCAGGCAGAAGGGTCGAGGAACCTGCTGGTAGTTCAGGACAGAGGTGTGACCTGATGAGAGAGTCTGGGGACAGGACAGCGGGTACCTGACTGCCGAAGCCTCCAGAGTTGGCGGGGGAGGGAGTAGGTAGATGATGACTGAAGTCTCCAGAACGGGGGGGGGGGGCAGGGGGAGGGGTAAAAGGAACAGAGAAACCTGTATGGGATGAGACAGAAGAGGCAACCACAGGATGAAGTGGGGCCGAGACAGGGCAGCTGTGAAAATCGAAGGAAGAAGTTCTTTCGAATGACTGGGGGTCATCAAAGCCAAAGCTTCCTTGGAAGGGGCGCGGGATAGAGTAGGCTGGTCTGACACCTGATTCAGGAAGTCTGGGGCCAGCTCGGAAATGTACCTTTCTAACACCTTCCCACTTGACGTCCATGCTACTGCTCCAAGGACCACCTTGAGAACCTAGCCCGTCATGGAGGTGTGGCTTCAGTAAGAGGAGGGAATATTTGCATGGTTGGGGTTCAAGGTGCTCAGCCAGGTCCCTGAGCTTTTCCCCCTTTCTCTCCTGGCCTGGCCCTTCCTGTGGTCTCCCCCGGACCCTCCATTTATTTCTCGCCCTCTCTTTTGAATGGAGGAATAGCCCACACCCAATATGGCGCACTAATCTGAAAGGCACAGGCTTGGTGGATTTTTTTTAATGTGTTTTTATTTATTTTTGACAGAGAGAGAGAGAGAGAGAGAGAGCATGAGCAGGGGAGGGGCCGAGAGAGAGGGAGACACAGAATCCGAAGCAGGCTCCAGGCTCCAAGCTGTCAGCCCAGAGCCCGACGCGGGGTTCGAACTCACAAACCGCGAGATCGCGACCTGAGCCGAAGTCGGACGCTTAACCGACTGAGCCACACAGGCATCCCATTTTTTTTTTTAATGTTTTGGTGGATTTTTACAAGGATATCCACCTGCATTGCCAGGTGTATATCTGGATCAAGATGCAGAACATTTCCGGCACACCTTGCAATCTCACTCGTGAGCTCTCGTAACCAATAACCCACCCCTAGAGGTCACTATGATTCTGGAAGGAACAGGGTCCTTCCTCTTGAACTTGCTAAGATGGAAGCACACAGAATGTTCTCTTTGTGCCATAGGCCCCTTCTTGATAGTGGGACAGTGTATTTTTATTTCTCGCTCCACAACACTCTCTCCAGAAAGTGCGGGTTACTGTGCCCGTCGACAATTCCCCGTGCCTCTTCCTCTCTACAAGTTGTGTCTCCTCAAGACTCTCCTACTGCTTATCGCTCTGGGCCCGACAGAGGTTTCTGTATTATCTGTTTCAATTCTCGAAACGGCCCTGTAAGGAAGGTGTTTCTTTTCCTGCCATTTTACAGATGAGGTTCAGAGAGGTGAAGACATTTGCCCCAGATCCCACAGCCTATAAGAAGCAGCCTCAGCCAGCTTGAATCCAGACCCTGCCCTTGACCACTGGATGATCCTGCCTTCCCTCCCGTTGGAGCCCTGGGACCCACTAGGCATGCCATCAATGTTTGCTAACTGACTAGGTGAAGTGAACCCCCTTAAAACAGCTGTCAGTCTTGCTGTTTGGTTTTTTGGAGTTGCTATGTTGAAAGCGCCTAGGATTACTTCCCAGGCGGTAGGTCAAAGTCAGACCAGCTTTGCTCATGGGGTGAGCACTGGATTCATGTCTCCAGTGGTCCAGCCTCAGCTGGCCAGTCTGGGAGGCTGAGTCCAGGGGCCTGGAGGTTGGGCTCCCTGATGGACGTCTCCAGGAGCCATCAAGGGTGCAATCCAGCAGACTGTTTTTTGAGGCATCCTGGAGCCTTCCTGGACCCCCAGGTGTGAACTATATGTGGCCAAAGCACAAGGCCGCTTACGTAGGCCATGGAAGGGACCTGTGAGGATGTCAAAAAAGGATCATTTTTTTCTCCCCTGGTTTTTCGAAGCAGAAAAGAGAGAGAGAGAGAGAGAGCGAGCTGGGGGAAATGGGCCTAATTATAAACGAGGATTGGCATGAAGTTCATGATGACTCATTTTTTAAATTGGTGTTTGACAAGAACAAGAAAGAACTGAAATCAGGACAATTAGGAAGTAATGAAGAGATTAAAAAACAGAGAGAAACGCAGGTAAAAGAATGAGCCTGGAAGGCCAGGCCTGGAAATGACTAAGTGTGCCTCGGGGCCAGGCTGGGAATGGGCGTCCCACGGGGGATCTGTCTAGAGACAGAGCGACCATCATTCCCTCATTCCAGATCCTTCTGTGGCTTCTCAATGCACATCAGAGAAAATCTCCATGTCTCACCTTGACCTCCAGGTTGTAGTCTAAGTGATGAGCTCATGTCTACCTGTCCAGCCTCATCCCAAGACACGCGGACCCTCACCCGTCCACATCAGGATTCTGGCATCCTCAAACACAACTTCAGGGCCTTTGCACATGCTCTCTCCTCTGCCTGGAATACCCTGTCTTCACGTGAGGGGCAACGGTACTCATTCTTGGCCTTCACGTTTGTATTTCAAGTCAGAGTAAATGTTCCAGAACACCTAGCTGAAGTAAGCCTCCCTGATCATTCTCATTCACTACACCCTATGGCATTTCTTTGTAGCCCTTATCGGGGCTTGCAGTTAAAGCTTTTGTTCATTTGTTTGCACCTATGCTGCCTAGTTCCTCCTCTGAGCTATGAAAACGGAGGCCATGGGTATTTTGTTTACCAATACATCACCCAGCACAATGAATTACCCCTAGTAGAGTGAGAAAAGCAGCCACCTAATGCTGTGCTTCCAATGTCAGCTTCAGGCACAGTTGGATCCAGGTGGCTTCGTCAGCAGGGGATCTTTCTCCGTTCACTTAGATCTGCTCTCCTCCGGCTGTCTTCATTCTCAGGCCTTTGTTCTACCAGAATAGCAGCTCCAGTGGGAAAAGAGGCTCTCTTTCTCTCTTTCCTAATCACTTCAGACAGAGTTAAGCCACTATTTATCCATTGGACAGGCCTTCACACTTATCACTCGGGCACCTGCTATGTTCTAGGCACTGCTCTAAGAACCGGGGAGCCATCACTACACAAAAGGGACAGCGTTCTTGTCCTCTTTAGAGCTTATGTTCTAGCAGTGGATGCAGACAACATATAAGTCAGGATAAGAAGGCCTCTAAAATAATTGTAGCTGAGAGGGGGTTGGAGAGTAATGGGCAGGAGGTAGCAGATATGTGGTACCTCTGAGTGCCCTGGCCGGAGCCACTGGCTCCTCAACCAACGTCATGGCAGTGAGAGGAAGGGGGGAATTGTTCCCCAAAGGAAGATGGGAAGGAAGATCCCACCCAGAAAAGGGTGGGATGCAGGCAGTCAGGCAAACCCAGGAGATGCCTCCAACTATCGGAGAAAAGGCTCGGGCACTGGATGAGAGAGGTTGTTTCCGGCCCCGTGGCTTAGGGTGGTGGTTCTCACCCCCAGGGCGGGACGATGGTGTGTCAGGACCAGCCTAGAAACACTAGGGCACTCGAGTGTGTAGAGACCTGACTCGAGACAAATCAGAGCACATTATAGGAGGTCCCCACACACATATCCCTGGCAGTAAGAGAAACTTTCAGGAGCGGAAGAGAAGGACCTAGAGTCTCCCACGGGTGCATGAGGGCTGTGTGCACCATCGCCCCATTTCAGCCACACTGTGCCTGATGCAGTGAACTCACCGGTGGGAAGTGGCACTCCTGGTGGTGACCAGGACTTTATTTCTCTGCGGTAATGTTTTTGCAGCCTTAAAATCAGGCTCGCCCGTGAAGGTGCATTGCCTTATCTCTTCTGTAGGTCTCAGAAGAGTGAGAGCCAAGAATTGCAATTGAGCGGTACTAAACGAAAATTGGTGCCAGAAAGGGTCCCTCCCAGAAATAATTGTGCTTTTGGGGAGGCAGCCAAACCTTGGGTGGGGTTTGTTTTCAGCAGGCTTAGAGGCCTTTTGGGGTTCCCTCATGTCTTTGGGAAGTCATCTGAGGCTGTGGGATTTGTGACCAAGGGCTTAGAAATGTCGTCTTGTCCTCAAGATGACCCTCTGGGACAGGAGTAACACCTGATTTTTATCTAAATGCCATCTCAGAATGTTTGGAAATGACTGCCTAGATCACCGCATTGAACACAGATACAGGCTCAGCAGGGAAGTGTGCTGTGATCCTCTAGTAATGTCTGCCCGGGGCAAGGGAAGAGTGGGCTGTGTGCACAGGCCAGCTATTTACCAGGTATTAGCTGATCAAATGGATAATCTCGTGCATCCTGGTGAAAAATGCCCAACTAGAAATAGACGCAGAGCAGTAACAGAGGGATTGTCCTGAGGCCCCTTGTCACGATGAAGGGCAGACTGAGTTCAGACTGCTCCTGGCTCCGTCACGTATGTCCTGCATGACCTTGGGCAAGTTACCTGCCTCTCATAGCCTCATTTCCTCATCTCATTGATACTACTATCAAGTAGTATTTTTTTTTTAATTTTTTTAAAACATTTATTTATTTTTGAGACAGAGAGAGGCAGAGCATGAACGGGGGAGGAGGGGCAGAGAGAGAGGGAGACACAGAATCGGAAGCAGGCTCCAGGCTCTGAGCCATCAGCCCAGAGCCTGACGCGGGGCTCGAATTCACGGACCGCGAGATCGGGACCTGAGCCGAAGTCTGACGCTCAACCGACTGAGCCACCCAGGCGCCCCTCAAGTAGTATTTTTTAAAGATTAAGTGCGATCATATATGCAAAACGATTCAATACGTTCTATGTCTCAGCTTCCCGCCCTGTCCCCCTGCCTGGGGGGTGAGGCAGTGGGGGGAGGTGAGAAGTCAGGAAGGGAAGGGAGAAGAGCCTGGAATAACTGGATAAGGAATGTGTGGAGGGGCTGATCTAGACAGGAACTGAGATTGGAACAACTGGAAAGGAGCAGGAAGTTTAAAAAAAAAAAAAAAAAACCCCAGAGCTTCCACTAGAGATATGAGCTCATCTGGCTGGCACACAGCTGCCTGGAAAGGCTGTCGGGAGTTGTGGCTTAGAGCATGAGCTTTGGAGCCAGACTAGGCAGAATGGAAACCCAGCTCCACCTCGTCCTGGCTGCGCGCTGTCACCTCTCCGGGTCTCAGTTTTCTCATCTGCGAAATGGGAGCAAGTAAAGGAGCCTTCCTCGCAGGGGCAGGGTGTTAATTAAAAGAGACCTGAGGGGCGGGGGGCTGGGGGGTGGGGAGACTGGGTGGCTCAGTCGGTTGAGCATCTGACTTCAGCTCAGGTCATGATCTCACGGTTCGTGGGTTCGAGCCCCACACTGGGCTCGCTGCTGTCAGTGCGGAGTCCACTTCGGATCCTCTGTCTCCTCCTTTTCTCTGCCCCAACCCTCAACTCGCGCACGCACTCTCTCCCTCTCAAAAATGAATAAGCATTTATTTTTTTAAATTTTTTAAATGTTTGTTTATTTCTGAGAGAGAGAGAGAGAGAGAGCATGAGCAGGGGAGCGACAGAGAGAGGAGACACAGAATCCGAAGCAGGCTGCGGGCTCCGAGCCGTCAGCACAGAGCCTGACGCGGGGCTCGAACTCGTGACCTGCAAGATCATGATGTGAGCTGAAGTTGGGCGCCCAACTGACTGAGCCACCCAGGCACCCCAATAAACATTTAAATAAATAAATAAATAATGAATGAATGAATGAATGAGACCTACGGAAAGCACCAGCACAGTCCCTGGCACATAGTCTATACTGCGATGATCGCAGTCGTAATTATTGTTATCATCATGGTCTAGCAACATTCGCTTCTCTGTGGCCTGGAAGTCCACCATGAGGCTCCTTCTTTCTGCCACATCATCACCGCATGAACCTGGGGAGATGGAATACCTCCCCCTGCGTCCAAGAGATGCACCATTCCTGTGGTCTGGGGTTGGAGGGCGTCCAAGGCTGCTGGGTGACCACGCCATGCCGAGGCTTCTGAGTCCCATCCGGGCAGATGGCGTCTCCTGGGTCCTTCATTAATTATCACACAACAGAACATTGCTGCTTCCCACTCTGATGCCCTGTAATCAGCCAAGAACCCTCACAATTCGATATTTGGAAACAATCAGCTCAGTTCACGGCCTCGGCACCATCAATTAATGTGGACGTGGACATAAATTATGGGGAAGCAGGGACACACACAGGGGGATGAGGTCACAGCAGCCGCGAACCTCTGGCTCAGCTGAGATTTCCCCTGGAACGGGGCTGATAGTGGGGTGCTTCGCCCCTCAATCCCACAGGCGGGGCCATTCTCCATCAGGGGCCTTCAGGGACCCAGAGCCAGAAGCCTGTGGCCAGGGCCTCAGGGCTCCGATCCAGGAGGATGTGGGAGGAGTCCAGGTCGGCCAGCGCTCATACAGGCCACCTCGGCCATTCCCCTGCCTCCACTGCAGGCTGTTCCTAAGAGGAAGAAGCCACAAAACCACTTAATGTCTTGGGACAGGTCTCAGCTTCGGACGTCCCTCTGGGCAAGACGACAGCACTGATGCCCTCTTCCAGCCCAGGCACAGGCTAAGGGTCCTTCCTGGACCAAGCAAAGGGCTCCTTGGGGCCCACTTCCTGGGAGGCCCACCCTATCTGTTGGGAAGCAAAGGCTCAGAGGCCAGGCCAACTCTGTCTTGAGTCCTCAGACACGTAGCAGCTGCGTGACTGCGTCCAGGTGTCTTAACCGCTCCCTGCCTCAGTTTTCACATCTGGAAAATGGGGATTTCAAAAACCCAGATGGACCGGTGGGTTTCACACAGCGCCTGGCGCACAGAGAGTACTCAGGCCGTGCCGGTTGCCCGCGTAATGGTTAACAGATGGCCTGCTAGCTAGCGTCTCAGAGGGCTTCAGAGCTCACAGAGCTCTTGAACACCACAGTCCCCGTGGATCCTCCGAAGGCCAGGAAAAGAAAGCAGACCAGAAGTCATCTCAAGGCGCTACCGGGGAGGAATCCACATCCAGGCTCGCTCACAAGGCTCTTGGCAGGCCTCGGGTCCTCGCCCTGTGGGCTTCTCCGTGGGGCTGCTCACAGCTTTCCCCAGGGCGAGGGCTCCCAGGGACCCGCGAGTACTGGGTCAGCTGCATTGCAGCCATCGTCTTAATTAATCCTAAGGCAAGGGCAAGAGAAGGCAGGGAGACAGAGCTTCTGTCTTTTTGGAACCTAATCTCAGAAGAAGCGTCCGTCATTTTAGCCGTGTCATTAGAAACAAATCACACTGAAAGGCGCGGGCCTCACAGGGATGTGGGTGTGACCACCAGGAGGCAGGGATCACTGGGGGCTCTGCGGGGGCCACCTGCACCCCCGCACCAGGCACCAGGTTGAATGCTTTGCCGGCAGCATCCTATATAATCCCGATTTACGAGGGTGGGGTGGGAAAGTCTGCCAAACGCTGTTCCTCTCCCTGTTTTATAGGTGAGAAGGTTGAGGGTCAGAGGAGTCAGGTGACTGGCCCCGAAATCAGGAAGAGCGGCTGGAATTTGAACCGTGTTTTTGTCATTGGCATTTTGCTCCACAGAGGTCAGGCCAGTGTCCTCTGGGATGCAGCCACAGACCGTCTGGGCTGCCCTGAACTTGGGAAGTTGAATATCTGACTAATGGGGTCAGGAAGCCAGCCTCCTGGCTGGTCAGGGGAACCTTGCAAACGAACCGTAATTCGGTAATGCAATTTCCTTGACTAGGGAGGACTTAAGTCTTCTGGGCCAGCAGGAGCAAAAGGCGTGCCCTGTCTGGCTTGATCTCATGGGATGCCTGAAAGTTCCTGAGGAATTGCAACCGGCCGGCACTGCCTGCTCAGGTGAACCTCGGGAGGGTGAAACTGGTCCCACTGGGAGGAGGTTGCCTCGGACCCCCAGAGATGGCAAAGCACAGTGGCCCAGCCAAGGAAGCAAAGGGAAAGGGCCTGTTCATTCCTGACCCCAGCAAGCCCAGGGCAGGGCAGCCTTCCAGACGTGGGCAGAGCTCATACCCAGAAGGGACGGGGACCCACACCCCTGCCAGCTGGGTTCGCCATCCCACCTCCGGCACTATCTGACTGTAGGACCCTAAGCAAGCCACGGACGCCTCAAAGCCCCGGTTTCCAGAATTGCAAAATGGAAGAGGCGGTAATCTAACCTCACAGGACCACCGTGAGGGCCTGCAAAGCACCCTGCAGAAAGTAGTTGTCTAGCAAACGGTGACTCTTTTCGGCGGGGGGGGGGGGGGGGGGGACACGCCGGGCAGAGCTGTGTCACCACCGTGCTTGTTTCCCTCGTGCCTGGCACAGACTCAGCCCTTAATCACGTTGGGCTAATCGATTAGAGAATCAAGGAAAAATGTAATTTCTGAACAGGGTGAGGGTCAGAAGCTGCACCTTCCAGACTTGGGACCTTTTCTCAGCTGCAGAGTTGACATGAAGTGGGTTGTAAGCCTATTCTACAGAGAGCTTTGGCCAAAGGCGTCAGCGACATGAACTCCCTGCTTGGCAATCACGTGTCCTTCAGCCACCTCAAGGGAACAGACTGCCCACGACACCTGAGGCGTAGCCAGGCTGGTAAGCAGCTCTTGTGCTTCCTTGAGAGGGCTCCCTGAGACCCCACGGGGATATGGATTGATCCGGGGTGCCTGCCCTATGCCAGCTCTACCCCAGACCCTTCGGGATGATCTGTGGCCATTCGCAACTTACCAGGAAACCTGAAATAGTGTACTTGCTCTGTGACCTTGGGAAAAAGACTTGACTTCTTTGAGCTTCAGAAAACGGGACTCATCTCAGCACCTACAGAGCTGTCCTGAGGCCTTGAAGGTGACACAAGAATTGCAGTGCCTGTGCCTGATAAAAATCCTCAGTTACTGGTAGCTCCCCGTTGCTATTAAGAGATGTGCTTCTGTAGAGGGATTCTGCAGCCCTAAAGACCCCCTCGGGTCCTGAGGAATAAAGCTAGATGTGTTTCTCTGGAAGCGGATCAAGGAGGAGCAGAGCATGGGCTGGCAGCTCACAGGAGGGAGAAGGGACTGGGGCCTTTCTGAAGGCTAACGGTGGGCTGGGGACAGCCAAGAGAGATCCAGGTGTCACCTTGCAGTCCTGAATGTCTGCCCTGGGTGCATCAAGTCTCCGCTTACAGAAATTTTGGTGTTGGCACAGGGGACAAAGAGACCGCCCATCACAGCTCGGTACTCTAGGGAGTAGCAGTGACAGAGGAGAGCAGGCATGGGGCAGAGAGAGGGACACTTTCAGTGCTCATCAGAGCTCCTGGCACTCAGGAGATGGAAGCTGGGTGTGTGGGCGTGTGTGTGTGTGTGTGTGTGTGTGTGAGAGAGAGAGAGAAAGAGAGAGAGAGAGCGCCCATGGCGTGGGACACTCTTCAGCAGTCAGGCCTTCCAGGACCAGCAGGGAATCCAGTGTGCAGGGCTGCTGGAAGACTTCTCATCCACCGGGAGGGCTGCCTGCCGAGTTCGGGGGCTGCTGGCTGCAGATGGTCAGATATTAAATTCTACTCTGCCTCCCATCTGGCGGCTGCACTGGCTGGCCCGGAGAATTCCCCGTAGGCCAGCTCTGGGTTCTGGACAAGCCACTCTGCCCCGACCCGACCCTCCAGTGACCCTCAGACAGGGCTGTGCTCAGCTAATCAGGAGAGTCCTCCCCCTCCTGCCAAGCACCCGCCTTCATCCCCCCTCCAAGGCGGCCACCTCTGCTCTCCCCTCGGAATCTGCTCGTCCGGAGCAGGGGCTTAAAAGAACACAGGGTTGAGCATCAGATTCACTGGGTTTTGATCGTGTTCTGGTTCCACTGGGCATTCACCTGGACCTCTCTGAGCCTCTGTTTCCTCCTCCATGATTCCTATGACACAGGGCCATTGGAAGGGCAAAATAGGGTCTCTCGACCTTGATGCTGCTGACTGATCCCCTGGTCTGGATCATTTTTGTGGTGAGGGGCTGACTTGCACTTTGTAGGGTGTCCAGGACCACCGTTGGCCCATCCTTGGTCCATCCTTGACCTCAACCCACTAGATGCCGTGGTACCCCACCCCGACCTGTGACAACCAAAACTGTCTCCAGACCCTGCCAAATGTCCCTGAAGGGTCAATGTTGTCCCTGCCAAAAATCACTGCTGTGGGTGTTTTGTACTCTGCCTGGCAGGTGGGGAACACTTGATAGACAGAGACTGCCCCAGACCAGCGTCCGGGGCGCTTAGAACATTTCCGGGCACACGGTAAATGCTCAACAAATGTTAGCTCTGACTGTTCTCTTGCCAAAGGACCTTTCCAGTCCTTTGAAGGCAGGCTTCAAGGTCTGTGGTTCAACATGCATACATCATGCATGTATGGAGAGCTGTAGGCCAGCCTGGGATGGATACATATGTGGACCCGGTTTAAGTAGGTAAGAGCAATGCGACCAGAAGATTGAGGGGGGAGGGGGGACACACCTGAAACACAAGAGGAGCACCGTTCTCGTCTCCATCACCTGGTAGTTTTCTATCGCCACTGTTGTCCTTACTATGATCACTTAGCATTTGTCGACCACGGACTCTGTTGCAGGCAGTGTTCTAAGAACTTGAAACATTATCTCACGGAATCATCCGGATGACCCTAGGAGGTCACTTCTCTGATTCCGTCTGTTGTGCAAACAGATGAAGGTATTTCAGTAGCTTGCCTGAGGGCTTGTGACAGAGGGCTTTCTGCAGGGTCCCAGGGGCGCCGTGCAGAGAAGGGTTACCCAGCTGGCGGGTCAGGAAAGAGGGGCTGATATCTGAGCTGGGTCCCGCGCCCTTCCCAAAATTTCAAGGAAAGGAGGGAGGGTGGGGAGGTCCAGGCAGTGGGTCCAGCCTGAATAAGGCTTTGAGGCTGGAAAGGTCAGCTTTCATTCCGCAAGACAGCCGACTTGTGGGGGAAAGAGGTGCAGAAAAAGAGACAGTAGCAGCCCTTCCTGTGCCTCTCCCGGTGCCTCTGCCCCAGCTCCAGCCTTGCTGGGTGGGCAGGACCACCCGCCCACCCCCCACCCCCCCAGGGCCTCCAGTAGCCACATCTGTTCCCTACTCAGCCTCATTATGCACGGAAGTGTTAGGATCTGCTGGGCTACGGTGGAGACTGATGGTCCCAGGTTGTCCAGGACTGAGGGGGTTCCCAGGATGTCGAACTTTCTGTGCCCAAACCAGGATAATCCTGGGCAAACCAGCAAGGTCAGTCACCCAACCCGTGGCCCCTTTACCGGCCCTTTACACAGGCCACCCTGGGCTTCTGCGGGCGAATCAGCCCCGCTTTCCACCCAGCCAGCCTTCTGAGCACCCCCTGAAAGGGCAGGCCTGGGCCAGGCGGTCCGACAGCTGCTTCCCAGCTGCTTGGCAAAGCCCACCTTCCCCGGGGCGGGAGAATCCGAGCACAGCCGCGGAGGCCCAGAAAAGGGAAGGGACTTGCTCGGACCTGGGCCCAGAGGCCAGGTCTTCTGGGTAAGCAGGATAATTTCCCTTTAAGTTTAAAGGACAATAATGATAATAGCTGAGGTTCATCAAGCTCTTGCTACATCCCCAGCCCCATCATGAATAATTCACCAGCAACATGGCACTGAAGGCCCATCCTGACCCCAAAAGTCTTTTCTCATCAAGATCATTTTTACAGAAGGGGAAACTGAGGTACATAGAAGGTAAATGATGGGGGCAAGATTCAAACCCAGGAAGCCAGACACCCCAGCCAGAGGAGGTAACCATTGTGCCACATGGTCTCAGAGGGACAGCGTCTCACCTGGCCCCTGATCGCATTGCTGTGGACAATGAGACCCTTGCAGAGTACTACAGTGTGGAACACGCACACCCCCTTCTGGGTCTTTTGTCCCATGGGACGCTTCCCTGACACTGGAAAAGTCACATGCTTAATGTAAGGTCTTTACTTGAGGATTCCCCATGGCCTTTCCAGCACTGTGGTAGGTCAGAGCAATGGTGGATGGGGACAGGGTGCACCTCCCGCAGCTTCTCCCTCCCAACCTTGTGGGAACCAGTAACTCTCTTTGCAACTACAGGGCCCTGATGGATCGTGGCAGGGGACAGGAGTCAGAAGTGAAGGAGAGATGGCATTCATTCAGAACTCTTTATTTGCAACTTTGTTAGGCATTAGAGAGCCGGCCAGTCAAGAACATGACACAGACACAGAGAAGCAGCCAGGGAACCAAGAGGAGTGTGGTCTATGATGAGTTGGAGGTGAGCCCAGGAGACTCAGAAACACAGAGGGGGCACTCACCCCAGTCTCTGGAGGTAAGACAGGTCTCCTGGAGGGAGTGATACCTTAGCTGAGATTTGAAGGAGAAGTAGGGTTTAGCCAGGGAAAAAAGGTTAGGCAGATATTCCAGGCATAAAGAAGAGCTTGTGCAAAGGCCCAGGGGTGGAAGACAATGGCCTATACTAGCAATTGTCAGTCACTTTATTCTCTATTTGGCCAAAGTCTGGGTCATGGCAGGGACAAGGGGAGAGGAAAGGCTGGAGAGGTGGGCAGGGATCAGATAGGGATCTGCAGTTCATTCTATCTTGAGGACAACAGAGGGCCACTGATGGGCTTGGAGTAAAAGCATGGCAGGATTGATTATGTTTCTGTGTCAGAATATCACTCTCACTGCTCTGAGGAGAATGAATTGGATAGATGGGGTGAAGCTAGTGTAAACGTGGGGTTGTATCTTCTTAATTTTCCATCTTCAATATTATTACAGTAGATGGATGGATGGAAGGGAAGGAAGGAAGGGAGGGAGGAAGGAAGGAAGGAAATGAATGAATGAATGAATGAAACCCATAAAACAAATTAATAGGGGTACCTGGGTGGCTCAGTTGGTTGAGCGTCTGACTTCGGCTCGGGTCATGATCTCGCAGTTCGTGGGTTCGAGCCCCGCGTCAGCTGTGCTGACAGCTGAGAGTCTGGAGCCTGCTTCAGATTCTGTGTCTCCCTCTCTCTCTGCCCCTCCCCTGCTCATGCTCTGTCTGTCTCTGTCTCTCAACAATAAATAAATGTTAAAACAAGTTTTTAAAAACAAATTAATCAAGTTCAAGAAGGAAATATTTCAACTTAGAATGGGAGAGAATTTTTTTTTATAACAATAAGAATGGAAACAAAGATAGAAAGAGCTGCCTTAAGAGGCAGTGAGCCCTCTGTGTGGGGGGATATTGAAGCACAGAATGAGATAGGACTCAGTCTCACAGGGGTTAAACCACAGCATTGGTATCTTACTTTGTATAGGACTTCACATTTCTAAAACAGTTTCATATTCTTTGTCTCTTAATTGTCATAACACCCGTGTATCTTGACTAGCATCCTGAATATAATCTCCTTCTCACAGATGAGGAAATTCAGATTCACAGAAGTTAAGTGACTTTTCCAACTAGTAAGAAACAGAACTTGCCCTGGAAGCCTTCTCACTCCCAGTCCCCTGCTCTTTCCAGAGAGCCCCAGCTGACTTCTGAAGTTGCTTCTAACCCTGAAATGATGGATTTCTTAGTAGAAGACACTTATGCCCATAGGGGCTTGCACTAACAATAGAAAATATAAGGTCAGCTCCAACTCGGAAAGCTGATTCGTCAGGACGGGCCGAGTAGCACAGTGGAAACAGGACAGGTTGGGGGTCATCAAAACTGCCTCCTACTGGCTGGGTGGCTTTGGGCAAGTCTTCTCACCTCTCTGAGCCTCAATTTCATCTATAAAATGAGGGTTATTAATACCATTTTCATAGGGTTGTTGAGAGAGACAAAGTATATAAAGGGCTGTATCAGTCAGGATTCTTTTTTTTAAGTTTATTTATTTTTGAGAGAGAGAGAGAGAGAGAGAGGGAGAGTGGGTAGAGAGGCGGGGGGAGGCAGATGATCTGAAGATGATCTCTGTGCTGACAGCAGAGAGCCCACTGTGGGGCTGGAATTCATGAATCGTGAGATCAGGACCTGAGCCGAGTTGGATGCTTAACCAACTGAGCCACCCAGGTGCCCCGGTCGGGATTCTTTTGGTTGCAAGTGACAGAAACCCAACTCCAGACAGACAAAAGGGAATGTATCATGTCCCTCATTCCCTCTGTTCTCTGCTTGTCTCTTCTTCTCTTAAAATGGAACCCTCAGTCTCTCCTCCCACAGATGAGCCTCTTCCAAATGGCGTGGACAGAACCACCCTCAGCAGAGAGAGAGAGCTTCCTTCACCTAGTAACAGTGTATCAGTCCCAGGGAAAGCCCTTGATTGGTCCTGCTTAGTCACATGCTCATTCTGCAGGCCAATCGCTTTGGAAGAAGGGAATGAGGTACTATGATTGGCTACACCTTAGTCCTGTACTCACCACCATGGCCAGGACACATTACAAAAGGCTACATTACAAAAGGCTACTAAAACCCATTACAAACACCTAGGACAGTGTCTGGAATGTAGTAGCTGCTCATTAAATGGGAATGTGGTTGGCACCGTTTCCTGGGGGTGTCAGTGACAGCTTTGTTTGTAGAGAAGTCTGGAATTGTGGCTTAAAATCTTGGGAAAATTCTAGCTGGGAGAGAAGGTCAGCTACATACGCCTTGTTAACGCTAAGTTCATGTTCACCTCCATGGAGACCATCGTAGGTTGCACCAGCATCCTATAGGTGTCCTCTGTAAAAGAATAATTTACATGTAGCAGAAGTAAAATGGGGGTCTTGGGAGACAGCCGGGCCACTCACCAAGGGTTCCCACACCCTGAAGCATGCAAACTTGCTTCTGTGGTTATTACTCTTTTATTCACCCAGTCCCTTTCATTCATTACTTTATTCAACAATATTTCTGTGCGCCTTCTCAGGCCTGAGGATTCAGCAGTGAAGAAGACACAGCCCTCATGCTCTAAGTCTAGCTGACTCTCAGTCCTCACTCCTTTCCTCACCTGTTGATAAGCTTTCAATGTTTACCTCACCAATGAGGGGATAAAAAGTTGACACACAAATTATGGTTCACAATGTACGTGGCTGAGTCAAAGAACTTGTTTTCGTTCAGTAACAATTCCAAAATGATTCTATCTCTTCCCCTTTGGGAAATTTCTTACTCCCTGAGGCTTTCAAGCTGGTTCCAAGCCCAAGGATCATATGCACAAGGCACATGCTCTTTGGCCCACAGATCACTCTTTGGATGTAATTCGTTGCCAGCGTTTAAAACTCAGTAGATTTCTAAAATCTGAATCTGAGGCTTCTCTTGGGAAGCCAGATAGACCTAGTGATGATGGACGCATGTTCCACATAGAAATGATTGGCTGGACCCACGTTGTATCCACCCCTTAAATAAGACCTGTACTCTCCCATTCTTCAAGGTTCCCACATGATGCATTTTTCTGAGTCATGATGCATTAACTGGCTGGTTCCTGCAGGCATTTGACAAAGTTTGCTATCCTGGGAGTAGAGAGCATTGGGGGAAAGTGTCAGCTTTGCCAAGAGTCTCTGCCTAGTCAAATTGCCTCCAAGCCTGCCCAGAACCCTTTCTCTCCATCGTGGCTCCTCCAAAGCCTCCATGGAGTAAAAGACATTTAGCCTGGGCAAAGAGACAAGTGGCCTTATCCAGAGGCAGGTGAAGCCCAGACTTGCCTCTTTCACACTCTGTTTTCAAAACCCAGCCTATTAGGTGAAGCCACTTGAGGGAATAAAAGGCAGAGATTCAAGTGGTTTTCAGTGCATCAAAGATGAGTGAGTGTTTTTACCCAATGTGTCAGGAAGGCAATTTCAAACATCGTCAGAATTACCTTCATTCAGCCTTTGAATGGCTGGATTCTCAGACTTCTCTGAGCTCAGAGAGCCTCTTCAATGGGCATATGAGAGCAGAGCAAGAAATGGATGGTTCTTTGGCTCGCTCTCAGGTTGGGGAGGGGTGTTCATCACTTTTGGGTGATTTGTGCCCATGGACTTCCAAACGCTAGCTAGAAATAAAGAAGAAATGATTCACGTTCTGATTCAGAGAGGGTTTATTAAGTACCTACTATGCACTTCAGATTCTGTCTACAAGACAAATCCGTAAATTACGTCACCAGCTCAGACCTCTTTTGAATCTTTATATCTTTCTACTTGACATTGCCATTTGAATGTCTCCCAGACTGCAAACATCCGTGTTCTAAATGCAGCTCTTTACCTGCCCCCGCGACACACACACAGAAGACTCTTTCACGTCTTCCCAGCTCAGGAAATATCAACTTCATCTCCGTAGTTGCTTAAGCTAAAACTTCAAGGTTGTTCTTGACCTCCTTCTCACTCATCCACAACAGCCAATTCATTGCCAAGTCCTGATGGTTCTTTCTCCTAACTGATCTGTTCATTGGGTAGTTAAAGTAGTGCCAGCTGCTCTAACAGATAGACCCCACGCTCGCAGTGGAATCCATAGAATAGAAATGTATTCTTAGATCAAGTAAAGTCTAATTAAGGACCCAGATGATGATTCGGGGACCCAGGGAGCTCCGATCTTGTGAGTCCACCAACCCTTAAGGCATTGCTTCCAACCAATGGACAGAAAAAGAGAAGGCAGGGAAGACACATCTGCTTCTAGCCACTTGAGCCCAGAAGCGATGCCATCACTTGCATTGGTGAGAACCAGTCACATGACGCCATCTAGATGCAGGGCCCCTGGGAAATGTGGTCTCTGGCTGGGCAGCTCCTTCCCAGCCACAACGTTACACTATGGAAATAGACAGCCAGCCATCTCTGCCTCAGTTCCCTGCCACTTCCCCCATCTAAGCCCCCATCATGTGTCACTTGGGTGACTGAAACAGTCCCCTTCTGGTCTCCCTGACTTCATTCCTATTGCTTCTCTAGTCTGTTCTTCACACAGCAGCCACAGTAGTGCTTCAAACCATATAGCAGACCATCCATATCACCCCCCACACTCAGAATAAAACGCAAACCCTCACTGAGGCGTGCAAAGCTGGATTAGCCTGGTCCCTGTGACCTCTCGCACTTCGTCTTCTTCTTCCCCCGTCACTCGTGCTTCCTCCAGCAACCACCCTCATCACTGACCTGTTCTGTTATCTACACTTGGATCACCTGTCCAACCGGCTGATCTTCATCTTCCAAGACTCAGCTCAAACATTAGCCATTTCTTCACAGAGGACTTTTCAGTCCAAATGGGACCCTTCAGGGAAGGGCTAGTTGAGTATTTGTGTGGCTCCTTGTTTATGTCCTTTTCCCCACATAGGCTATCAGTTCCCAGAGGATAAGAGCAGTTACCTGTTCTCTTTCCTGCTGTGTCCCCAGCACCTAGCACATTGCCAGGTACATAGTACAGCCCAGTACATATTTGTTGAATGAATGGATGAATGATGAATGAATGAATGAATGAATGAATAACATGATGTCATTGACTCCCTGGCACAACTAATATGGCAGGCTCTATTACCATTCCCATTTCACAGATGAGAAGATAAGGCCCAGAGACAGGCAGTGGTTTTTCCTAAAGGCACACAGCAAGGAAGTGGAGAATCTACAGCTCAGAGCTCTTTCTAGCTGGGGCTCTCCTTAGCAATCCTATTTGGAGGTACTTGGTGAGACTTCTCTTTGTCTTCTCTCAGACCTCCATTCTCTTCCCACTTCCCAAGATCCTGGGAAACTCACCACTCCTTCCGATCTCCTCTGGATCCTAGGCAGGTACAGCTCATGACAGACACTCCTCCTGTATCCGTCAGGGCCCTGGCGAGAGAGGGATGCACACTCAAACTGTGTAATCAAAGAGAGACTAATGAAGAGTCTGTTTATGAAGGTGTGGTCATGGTCAAGAGAAACCAACAAGGCGCATACAGGAACCAGGACCATGGGGATCCTCACAGAGCAAGAGGAGGGAGCAGCCAGCAGAGTGAGCTGTGTGGGAAGAGCTGCCTTTAACAGAGGGACATAGCCACTGTTCCCCCAGCCCACAGGGAAGGACCCAGAATGGAATAAACCTACCCTCACTGTCCTCCCAACTCCCACTGTTCTGCCCATGCTTTCCACTGGCTGATTCCAACCAGAAGCTAGAGGCAAGGGGCTCTGCTGATTGGATCAGCCTACAGGGGAACCAAACAGAGATGCTGAAGTGGGGTGAATAGACCTGAAGGAGCCAACAGCAGCCCATGAGACTTTCAGGTTGGAACATAAGAGGTAGCGCCATCCATTAGGGTCTCTTTGGTTTCAGGCACCAAATGATTCTGGCAAAACTCTAGCAAAACCAAGAACGTACTGGAGGGATTCAGGTAACTCTAAGATTTCAAGAAAAAGCTGAAAAGCTGACCCTCAGGGGTAGGAACCCACACTCCAGGACTGTATCTGAAGGGGGAGGGGAGCTCCCCAAAGAAAATTGAGGCGCAATTGCCAGAAGAAAGGATGCAAGGGCCGGGCCCACACAAATGAATGAATGAATGAATGAATGAATGAATGAATAAAAATAAAAACAAGAGATGTCCTCACAAGACTCACTGCTACCAAAAAGAAAATAAAACCAAGTCAGTTGAGAAGCTAATGTTTCATCAAACCTCAGAAGGATCACTCATTGGTGCTCAATCAACATTTGCAAGTTGGAAGAATAAATGAACCAAGGAATGCTAAAGAATGTGGGCTTTACCCAGAGGGCATTGGAGATGTTGAGGTGTTTCCAGCTCAGGAGGTGGCATGGTCAGATTTGCATTTTGGAAAGGTGTCTCTGATCTGCATGGGGAGACTGGACTACAGTGGGCAGGGAAGCCGTAGATGGGATGCCCTAGATGAGGAAAATGGCAGCTCAGACTGGAGAGCGGTCATACAGAAGGAAAGATAGAGTCTGAGGGTTGGGGCACATTCGGAGCCTTTGAGACTATAAACCTGTGGCAGTTGATCAAGCTGCTAAATAAATGCAGCTTAGAGCCCCATCAATGGGCCTGGATGGGGCAGCTGCAGCCTTGGTGAGGTGATGAGGAGCACTTGATGTGAGCCGCTACAGCTACTGATATGCTAGTAGCTTGTCAGATGCTATAGTCACCTCTAACCCCCCATAGCTGTGGACTCCCCAGGCCCATGCCATGAACCAATATGAATATCCCTCTATCTCCCAAGATGATGGAGACCCAGTCACTGGCCCCCAGGATCTTCTGTTCTGTTGGGCAGAGGGAGAAGGGCACAAGGATAACCTTGCCACCCAAAGAAGGACTAGGGGATCACCCAGAATCATCTGGCAGGTGCCCACGCTCTGCTTACAGATTTCCGGGAAGTATGGTGCAGCCCAGAATTGAACTCTGGCTGCAGACACATGACCTGCTTCCTGCTGAATCCTGAGCCACACAAAATTAGGCAAGGGGCTAATTCTGCACTGGACAAAATGCAGCCTCCAAGGGGTTCCAGAATGTGCCATCACTTCTGGGTCTTTGCATGTTTCTGGAGTTCCTCCCCCTTCCCCTGCTCCCCTCCTCCCTTCCCTGGGCCAACTCCAATCTTCGCCAGACTTCGGCTTGGAAGTTACACCCATGGAATAGGAGTTTCTTTGTCCCAGGCTAGGTAGGCCTCCTTCCTGCTCCCACCACCACCTCCCATTATTGCCCACGATACCCTGCCTTGTCATTGTGTGACCTTGAGCAGTTCCTTAGCCTTCTCTGAGCCTCCCTTTCCTCACCCCTGGAAAACAAGGTCATAATAGTAGCCTCCTAACAGAGTCTTTATGAGCCTTAAATGGCGTGGCTCTTATAATGCATCTAGGAAGGTACATAGAGCAGAGCAAGCAGACAGTCAGTGTTAGCTGTCACTGGCCTCAGCCACTTCTCGGTCAGGAGACTTACTGCAGAATCTGCTACAGACCTTTGCTTTCCAGAGGCAGAGGATTTTCCCAAGACCTCAGATGGCCCCTCATTGATTCTGGCAAGACTCCTACTAGTATTGATCAAATATCATGGCTGCCTTCGTCTCAAGGGTGTTCGTTGGCCCAAGAACTGTGTGCATGGGGACCTAACAGATTTCTGAACAAAATCGTGGATACCTTTCTTGTGGCATCACCTCAGACAGGGTTAGCAGTCCTTGAAGGGCTTGGAAAAGCCTTCTTTTATATACTGAATGATGAGGTTTCAGAGGGATGGTGGGGTCTGGAGCCAACCGCCAAGAAAGAATACTTTGATGTATTGTGAAAAGTGTCCTGTTATATAGTATGGAGCTGGTGGAGGTAAAGTCAAGAGGAAGTTTCTTTAAAAAAAATTTTTTTTAATGTTTGTTTATTTTTGAAAGCGGGGGGGAGGGAGTGGGGGAGGAGCAGAGAGAGAGGGAGACACAGAATTTGAAGCAGGCTCCAGGCTCTGGGCCGGCAGCACAGAGCCTGACTCGGGGCTCGAACTCACAAACTGGGAGATCATGTTCTGAGCCTGAGATCGTGACCTGAGCTGAAGTCAACCCACTGAGCCACCCAGGAGCCCCAAGAGGAAGTTTCTTAAAGGGATTTCCATATGCTAAAGAAGACTCACAGGAGGCCTAGTTATTGTCAAGCTAAGGTTGTTTTTCCCTCCAGCAAAGTATTATCATTAAGACAGTAGAGAGTTCCTGGAGATTAGGCTATTGATAAGATTGCTTTTTTTTTTTTTAATTTACTAAGATATTTGTAAACTGATGGAGACTCAGTGTCTCGAATGACTGTGATCTCGTACCAGTTAACCATTTGTTTTCCCCTTTCCTTTGTTCTTGGGGCAGCCAGGAGTGCCTGAGGGATGTCACACACCTATCCCCCTTGTTGGTGGGGGAGGGTGGCGTGTGCCTGGCAAGTATGCTTCCTTGGCCCTGAGCTTGCTTTATTCTCCCTCATCACTGAAGATGCTATCCTCTTCTGTGCTATTATTCATTGGTTACATAACTAAAGGTTTTACTTCCTGTATTCATCAGCCCTTTAATGAGCACCAACTGTATGCACATCCTCCAAGAGATCTTTTCTGCCACCTTACCTACAATTACCCCCGGCCCAGTCCCCTCTCTGCCCCTTGCCCTGTTTTTGTCATAGTATTTATCCCAGTCTGACATCGTATTACTTGTTTCTTTGTGGATTTGTATGTTGTTTATGTCTTTACTTATTTTGTGGTCGGTCTCCCAGACCAGAGCGTCAGCTTCTTGAGGGCCAAGACTGACTTTGCTTTGCTCACTCTTATGTCCCCACAGCCTAGAACACACAGTTAGTGCTCACTGAATATTTATCAGATGAACACATGCTAAGCACTGGGCCAGGGATTTTGCAAGGGGAAAAAAAATTGAACAATAAGATGTGGATTCTGGCTTCAAAATGCTTATTCATGGGGTGGTCAAGAAAAAACAATTACAATTCTGGACAGAACTTGGGTGTATTCTGAGAGAGAGAGACAGAGAGAGACAGAGAGAAAGAGAGACCTTACCATTCCCCAAGGGCAAGTGAAGAGAGATGGGTAAGAGACTCCTATACTGACCACAGTTAATTCTTCACTGTCTGTTTCCTCTCCTGGCCTAACTACAGATTCTAAATGGACAGCAGGGACAATGTCTGTCTGGTTAATCATTAATCCAGGCACAGGATGGAATGTGGCACATCGTCGCTCAGTCAATGTCTTCTTTTAGTTTTAGTTGGGAGATTGAGACTAGGGTTGGAGTGCAAGGGATTTCTTTGGGAGGTGATCCCAGAAAAATATGTGTTATCATGCAAGTTACCACGGTGGGAAATCAGAGCTGAATCCCGCAGGGGAGGCTTAGGAACCAGTGTAGACCACACATCTCAGAGTTACCTTACTCAAGGGGACTTATGTCCCAACTCCTGTTGGGCAGTGGTTGAAGGCACTCTAAGGCGGGCGGGAGGCAGGGAGGGTATGCTAATCACCCCCCCTCCCCGACATTTCTTCTGCAAAAGAGAAAAGGTGCTTCAAGCTAGAGTTTGGATCAGTATGTGTGAGAATTGTAGATGCCAAGAAGATACAGGTGGGGCACTGCTGGAAGGTGCTACAGTAATTGTTTATTGAATGAATCAATAATGGACGTTGGTTGGGTGCCTACTACATGCCAGGTGCCTTGTAGCTATTTATTAATATGATTTTCAAAGCTTTTGAAAGACAGGTAGATACTGGGGCTCAGAGAGGCTAGGTAACTTGCTCAAGGTCGCACAGCAAGCAAGAGGCAGAGCTTAGATTTGGCCCTGTCTTGTCTGGTTCCATGCCCATTCTCTTTCTTTCATAATGTCAGCTGGCGGGATACTCTGGGCTAGAAAATAGCAATGTGGATACTCTGGGCTAGAAAATTCAAGAAGGGTCACTGTTTGTCTCATTCATCTTGTTTATCTGTCTTCTTTTTGGCTCCAGGTGTGGGTCAGCCCAGCCTTGTCCCAAGCTTCAGCCAATGAACCCCCTTGCCCTGAGGTCACTATAACCCTCCAGGGCTTCACTTCAACCAAAATTCCCCCCTTAAGATTGGTGGGCTTTGGAGTCCAATAGATCTGGGTTCAAATTCCGGAGCTGCCACTACTTAGCTATGTGTCCTTGAGCAAGTCATTCTACCTCTCTGTGCCTCTGTTTCTCCCCAAAGAAGGTCAATGATACCCAGCTGCAAGGTGGCTGTGAAGATTAAGGATTAGCATGGCCCATAGTAAGTGCTCAAGAAATGGTAACCATGGCGATCTCCAAGAAGTGATGCTTACTTATTTGTCACTTGCTACCCTACCTTGCTGTACCCTGAGCTGCTTCCTTTACCCACTTCCTCCTCAGTATCAGCAACCAACATGTAGGGGTTTCATTGCACAGACCCTGGAGCCAGTCTTCCTGGGTTCAAATCCTGGCTCCTCCACTTACCAAGTGAGCAAGAGGTAAGGTGTAGGAAGTGCCTGCCATGTTATGAGTGCTCACATGCTACTACGTGTCTATCCAAGTATTTACCACCATCATACTTCTTGTTATTATAATTAATATTATCTAAAAGTCCTGTGAGTCAGCAAAATACTATTAAACACCTACTGTGTGCCAAACACTAGGTGGAGCGCTGGGGCCCAAGACATGAAGAAAACAGGATCCCTGCCCCCAAGGAGCACTGGATCAGATGGAGACGCAGAGCCAGAGGACAATGAATACAGAGCAAACTGATCAGCACTGGGACAGTGGGAGGGCCAGAAGAGCATTGATATCACATCCAGTGAAAGGCCAAAGCGTCCAGACCCTTCCCTGTGGACCCCCAGACACAGCTTTCTCTGAACACCCTGCTATCCCCTCTGTCCATACTTCTCACTCGGCTCCAAAGCTCCCACTTCCTGCCCTACAGCATGGCTAAAGCTCTTGATGAGTCTTTATGCTTCTCCTTGGCAACCCAGCTGTAAGCCTTTCAAGGCCAGGGCAGTATCTTAAGTTTCTTTTCTATGCCATGAAGTAGCCAACACACAACACTGCCACAGTTTTATGGATGCTGGCAGGAGACATGAGACTCCTGGGTCAGAGACATGGGATTTTATTACTCCTAGCAATAGTAGTAACCAGGGTATCAGCATTTGTGTCAGTAGCCCAAACCCCAGTTCCCACAGGGCAACACAAAGAGGACCAGGTGTTGTGGTCTGGACTTCAGGAGAGGAATCTCAAATTTAGAGAAACTGAATTATTTATAATCGGAGTAAGCAAACCTGCCCTTTGCTCTTGAGGGAGTCAGTGTCTTTTTTTTTTTTTTAATGTTTATTTTTGAGGGAGGAGGGTCAGAGACAGAGGGAGACATAGAATCGGAAGCAGGTTCCAGGCTCTGAGCTGTCAGCACAGAGCCCGACATGGGGCTCAAACCCATGAACCATGAGATCATGACCTTTGCCAAAGTCAGAAGCTCAACTGACTGAGCCACCCAGGCACCCTGGGAGTCAGTATCTTTATTATACAGGACAGTAGGCATGCCTGCCTTTTGCTCTGAAGGGAGATACTATTTCCATTTTTCAAAACTGTTATACAAACATCTTGAAAAGAGAGTCTGGAAAAAAGGCAATCAGTGCCTCTTCTGGCAAGACTTGCAGAAATGAATAAGATAGGTGGTCTCCCAACAAATATAGATGGATGGATGGATGGATGGATGGATGGATGGATTGGAGGATGGATGGATGGATGGATGGATGGATCGGTGGATGGATGGATGGATGGATGGATGGAAGAATGGATGGATGGGTAGATGGATGGGTGGATGGATTGGTGGATGGATGGATGGATGGATGGACAGATGGATGGATGGATGGATGGATGGATGGATGGATAGATGGGTGGATGGATGGATGGATGGATGGATGGATGGATGGGTAGATAGATGGGTGGATGGATTGGTGGATGGATGGATGGATAGATGGATGGATGGACAGTTGGATGGATAGATGGATGGATGGATGGATGGATGAGGATGGGTGGGTGGGTAAGTGGGTGGATAGATGGGCATGAGGATTAAAAATCGTGATGCTTTTTAAGCTTTATTCCTAGAAGGCATAAGCACTTCAGGGCTTCCTTGGAGGAGGATACGGTAGTCAGGGATCTTGCCTCCCCCCCAGTGATTTCTCAGGAATTCCTCCTTCACTTATTTTATATATTGGCTTCTGCCTACAATTCCATTTGGAAATTTAAAATATATGTATTACCACAGCTAAAACAAGTTTGGAAATCATTGGTGTAGAAAAGTAATTCTCAAACTTAAAAATGTGTCAGGATCACTGCAGGTTTGTTGAGACTCAGATTGCCAGACCCCACCCCCAGAGCTGCTGATTGAGGACCACTTTTGCAGAGAAACTGTCCTGATTCTTCCATGCAAGAGAATTCAGTTTTTGAGTGCCTGGGATGTACTAGCAAACTGCGAGGCATATTGAAGTCCATACAAATGGATTCAGGCATGGCTCATACTTCTCAGAGATCTTCTAATCTCGAAACAGAGACAAGAACCCCCTACATATTAATAATAACAATAACAATAATAATAGGAGAAGGAGCTCTCACTGTCCGAGCATGTTCTATGTGCCAAAGACCATGCAAAGGGCTTCACATGCATTATCTCAGTTAATCAGCACAATTCTGGGAGGTAGGGACTGTCATCACCCCCATTTTGACAGATGAGAAAGCTGAGGTATGGAAAGGGTAATTAACTTGCCTAAGGTCACAGAGCTAGGAAGTGGCAAATCCCAGGACTAACTCCAAAGCTTTTAAATCACACCATATCCTTGCACACTCCCCTCTTCCACACAATTAGAGTATAAGACAGTTTGCTTGAGTGTCAGATTAAATCAATCAAATGCCAAAATATATGAAGCTAATGGAGCTCTAGGCTGTCAGGCTGAGAGGAAGAAAGTGGGTTCTCTCATTAAGGCTTTAAAAGACAGGGTAAGGCCAGCAGAATCGCTTTCTGGGGTTCAGGGCGGCGTAGACCGCAAACCATGGCAGGCTAGCAGGCTGGACTGTGAACTTGTCTGACTTCCTCATTGTACAAAGTCCTTCAGGAGCCAGGAATCCTGCCTGGGGGTTTTGGTTGCCCCAGCCCCTGGCACAGTGCCTGGTACGTAGCCCACCAAAAAAGAGGAGACAGCGGATGATTAAACGGACACTAGAAGACGCCATGAGAGTTCCCACACCAGTCGTTCTCAAGTTTGTTTTTCGAATGAAACCTGGTCTCTCAGATTCACAAAGAACAGACCAGCTCAGAATGGAGGGGGAGATAACGGGGTTCAGGGTACCCTTCCCCGCCCTTCTTCCTCCACCTACACAAGACACTGCTGCAGGACCCAAGGGAGTCCTAGAACAGAGAAGGAAGCTATGCTCCAGTCCTACCCCCTTAATTTTATAGATGGGAAAATTGAGACCCAGAGAGGGGAGGGGCCTTGCCCAAGTGTCGCACTGTGAATGGAGGACAGAGTCAGATGAGGAGTCAAACACGTTGGCCCCAGGTTGGTAGTTTCCAGAACACTGAGCTGGCATTTCCATCTGCTCCTGTCTCTACCACCTCCCCATTACCCTCCCCCAGGGATTGGTCTCAGAAGTTTCCTAACTCTTAGAAATAAGTCCAAGTGTGTCATCTTTTCTATGCATGTCTCTGGTATGGGGGAGGGGGGGGGAGGAACAGAATTGCTAGATGGCTGCTCTGATGGGGGGAGGGAGCCGGCATTGCTGCTGAGAAGCTGTGTCATTGAACTCCAAGTATTTGCAAGTGGAGGTTGAGGATCCAGCCCAGGTCACTGGGGTGGCCTCGCTGGCATGGAATGGCCAACCTGGGACCAGAAGACTGCCTGCCTCAGTTTCCCCTGAGGAGTTTGCTAAAAATTTAGCCTCTTGAATCCTCTTCTCCCCCCTCCAAGACCTACAGATCCGATATCTATGGAGGCGCGGTCCAGGAACTGGTGGTCTTCTCAGGTAATTCTCATGCACCTGGCAGTTTAAGGACCACTGCTTTATGTTCCTTTTTTTTTTTTTAAAGTTTGTTTCTTTATTTTGAGAGAGAGAGCATGCAAGCCAGGGAGGGGCAGAGAGAGAGGGAGAGAGGGAAGTCCATACAGGTCCCATGCTGTCAGCACGGAGCCCGATGTGGGGGCTTGAACTCACAAACCGTGAGATCATGACTTGAGCCGACACGTAGAGTCGGACGCTTCACTGACTGAGTCACCCGGATGCCCCTGGGACCACTGCTTTATGTTCTGATTAAGACCTGCCTTGCACTCCAACATCGACACCGCCAGGTGCTGAAATCCATTCCCTTGGTCAGAATTCTTACACCGATGGCTGACTTTGAATGTGAATGCCTTTAGGTGGACCCTGCACTCCAGTTAGCCACAGGTCCTACCGCTCCCTGATGTCTCAGGGCCAGCCCACCTCATCTGCTCCCTGGAGGCACTGGCTTCCCCAGGTCTTTGCCTTCAAAATGCAAATACTTTGATTCCCATTCACAACCCCGTGTGACAGGCTATCAAACACTCCAGGGTTTGGAGGAGCCTGAGATATGGCACCTCGGGTTGAGACGGGGGAGTACAGGAGGGGGTCCTGTATTGGGGGTGCAGGGGAGAACAAAAGGACTAAATAAGGCTCCTTTTGAGTTTTCAGTTCATTCTCTGGGGTGCTCAAGACGCCCACACTCTAATGCCCCCACCTTCACATCCTTTTTGGTGTCTCCACTATGGACAGACACTGCAAGACTGAATGGCAGCCAGGTCAGCCATTCAGGTCAGCTCAGCGTAAAGGGGGCCCAGGCCCGGAGGTCCCCAAATCTGAGTGAACAGAAGCAGAACGTACCTGAAGAGTCTCAGGAAAACAGGAAGGCTATAGTGAAGGTTTAGCGCCATCTGTCGGTCATCCGGGGAACTGCCTCTGCCGAAACGGCTGCGTAGAGCAAAGGGCAGCTGCAAACTTGCCGGGGCGGGGTTTCCCCGGGCAAGAAGTTGCCTCCATTTTGCCCATTAAAGCACCTGAAAGACCATTGGTTCAGTTTCTCCTGATCTTTCCAAGGTTTTAGACTCTTTTAAAAAAGCTACTCAATACTGAAAACCCTCTACCCCAGAAAAGCGCACTTGGGCTTGGTTTTGTGTATACTTCCAGGAACGATCTTCTGGTTCAGATCACTCTTCTGAGACTGAGAGATTCCAAGGGGTTTGTCCAAGCGCCCACAGCCCATTAGTGACAGAACCAGGTCTGGAGGCCAGATGTTCCAGCTTCAAATCTAGTGTTTCCTAGGCCCAGGCAGCCTCTTTAAGCCTTAAAGCGCTCCTCCCTCTTCTCTGCAGGAGTCCTATGAATGAATGTCTACCAGGGGTGTTTGACCAGTCAGTAGCCATCCTGGGGACTGTGGCACCCCCACCCCTCGCAGGAGTTCTAGGCACTCAAACAACCTCTTTCCCTGCTCCCTGGCCCTGCTGGCCTGCCCTCCCACAGATGCCCTAGTGCCACTAAGGTGACCCACCCCTCTTAGGGGCACCAGAACCAGCATCTCGAGCTGGGAGCCAGGACAAGGATCTTATAGGCCACTAACAGGCTGTTGCTCTTGGATCAATCACCAAACCTCCCTGGACTTTGGCCTCCCCCTGTGTAAAATGCCACGGCTGGGGACAGCCATCTCTAGGGCCCTTCCGCGGGCTGTCCCTCCCACTCTGTGCAAGACTGACCCACAGGCATGATCCTTCATAAGCATATCTAAGTGACTTCCCAAGCCAGGCACCCAGGGACAGGGTCTAATTCTCTTCCGGAATTAGAGGGCCTGCATGGGTGGGCGGGGGGGGAGGACAACTTAAGGGAAGGGGCATCTGTGTGCAGTGGGAGCAGAGAGAGGACACAGAGGAGGCGCCCCCGGGTCTTTCAATAGTCCCTGTGGGTCTCCGCCTCAGGACAGAGAGGCCAACCAAGGGGCATTGCTGGCGAATGGAGGGGTGGTGGGGGACAGGGAGTGGCTGGGAGGGGCACAGCCTTTGGTATACAGTTGGTGGCTAATTAGGGAGCTATTGCCATTTCATGGCTGGACCCCAGGAAGCTCTTCAGTCATTGATTCAACAAACATCAGTTTGGTTTCTGTTTGGAGCAGAAGCTTTCCAACTTGAGCGTGGACCGGCCTCTCCTGGAGAACCTGCATGAAACACAGCTCGCTGGGCCCCCACCTCGGTGTCTGCTTCAGCAGGTGTGGGGCAGGGCCCAGGAACTGGTAACTAAGTTCTAAGGGGATGCTGAGGCCTCTGGCCCAGGGAACATGCTTTGAGAAGCACTGACTTTGAGTGACAGATGAGACAGACCCTTGCTACCCTTGCGGGGCTCTTAGCAGCCCAGCAGGAACCCAGCAAATATCCTAAAGTGGGTTTCCTCAAGAAAAGGCAAGCGCAGGGCATTAGGGGAGCCCAGAGCAGGAGCCTCCCCGGAAGAGGGGGTGTTTATGCTGAATCCCGAAGGCTAAGTAGAAGTGGCTCAGCAAAGAAGCAGAAGGGGGAAGTTTTTGTTAAACACTTACTTAGAATGTGCCAGAACCCCTCTCATATTCCTCATCTAGTCTTCCCAGTCAATGGGAGGGAGGCAGGATTGACCCCACTTTACAGATGAGGAGGCCGAGGCTCAGAGAAGCAGAGGACTGGCCCAAGATCACGCAGCGAGAAAGCAGTCCCAGTCGGCCTGTGCATGGGACACCTCCCCAGCTGCTGCACCCCCGCCCCGTGCTGCTTCCCACCCCCCTCCCCTCCCCCGGGGGGGGGGGCTGCCACCCACATGCAGCTGCTGCCCGGCCTGCCGCTGACCAGCCGTGCTCTGCCGCTCTCCCCACCCCCACCCAAGCCCTTCAAGTGTTTTCGCTGCTGGGTGAATTCAACAGATGCCTTTCGATCGCGGCCTATTAAATTAGCCCCTCTCTGCAGCCAAAAGAAGATAATTATGTTTTCATTAGCCCTGGATAATGTATTACCCCCTCAGTGGCAGCCACATCAGCCAACCTCCTCCTTCCCCCTCCTCCCCTTGGTCCCGCTGGAGCACTGTGCTCCCCTGGGCTCACCTCTAAGCTGCTGGGTGGGGACTGGTTCGGGCCCAGGGTGGCAGAGAGGGGGGACAGGGGGCAGCCTCCTTTCGGCCAGCAGAGGCCTTTTACACACCCACCATCCACACGGGGATTGAGGGTGTGGGCCCCAGAGAAGCTCCAAGAATAATTGTTCTCATGGTGACCATTTATGGAGAGCTTGCTCTGAGGTGACCCCTGGATGTGTCATAGCTGCTTGACTCCTACAGCAGTTGGGGAGAAGGGTGGCTTTACCGACACACCCCCCCCCGCCCCGTTTTAAACACCATGGGGGTCCTGTTGGAATCAGCTTAGAGTGAATGCCCAAGCAGCCTCGGAGAGGAAGAGACATCAGGGGGCACCACGCATGAGCAGCTTTCGGGGACTGCCACTCCACATAGTCCCGGGACGGCCACATGGCTGTGAGTCTCTGGTCCCAGCGCCAGTTGTTGAAGCCCTCCGGGGTCCATGCCCGGCACAAGCGAGGGGGAGACCCCCCATGCCAGACATTCCCCGGCCATCCCGAAAGAAGGTCTCTGACTTAGTCACTCTCTTTCTCCACGAGGTGGCGGGGGCAGGGGGGGCAGGCAGGGAGGGCCCCACTTCGGGATCAGCAGGACCTGAGTTCTCATAGTTGCTTTTCCACCAATGAACTGGGTGACCTGGAGCAAGCCTCTGTGCCTCTCGGAACCTCTGCTTCTCCCCCCCCCCTCCCCAAATGTACGATGGGACTAAGAAAAGGAATCATCTCTTAATTTTTATGATGAGTCCATGAGATCTACCTATAAAATGCTTGGTTCACGCTGACAGCCATTATTCTTTCTACTCTGAGGACTATATTGTCCGAATCCCCTAAGCCGATGGCAATAAACACAGTAAAGGAAGGGGAGTCTCTGCCTAAACTCCGCCCCTCTCTCTCTCTCTCTCTCATCTCTCTCTCCTTCTCTTTCTCTTTCTTTCTCTTTTGCTCTCATACCCACACGCAGGACCCCTCAGGATGACAAGCTCCTACCCTGGGCTCCAAGGCCCCGTCTCCCCACACCTCTGTCTGGAGAGCCACATTCGGGGGACTTTGCTGTCAATTGCACCAGGACGCCTGGCGGGGAGGACAGACCTGAAGGAGCAGGGTTTCTGTCTCCCTCTCCCCAAACCCAGGCCACCTCTGCCTTTTGCAGACATAGCTCAGCCTGGGCCCTGACCCCACCATCTCGTGGCTGCCCCTTCCCCACCAGCCACCCCTCTCCCCAGATCGGGGCAACTGGTTCTCCAGGAGAGGAGGTGCCCCGCCTTAGGCCTATTCTGGGCCCAACCCCGCACACAGGCGAGGTAGCTGCTTTGAGCAGGTGAACGGCCAGCCCAGCGGAAAAGTGGCTTCCCTTCCCCTGGCTTCCTGATTTTCCCCAGTTGCCATGGTAATTGAGGGGAGCAGCATTCTGAGTCTGACACCACTGAGAGCCTGTGCTCAACTTTGAAATGGTTCAGGCCGGGGAAGCTGGAAGGACTCAGCTGCGGCCCCACGTCCCCGGGGTGCCCCATCCAATGTTTATGTCACTATTAGTCTTGGCATTGTTACTATCTTTTCTGGCTACTGTTTACTGAGCATTTACTATATGCCAGGCATTTTTGCCAAGAGCTTCACCAGCATCATCTCATCGTACACATGTTCCCGACGACCTCAGGCCCATTTCACCACTGGGGAAACCGAGGCTCTGGAACTTGGCCCATGTGGCACAGTCAGGAAGTGGCAGCAGAGCCCTGGGGCCCAGAGGGAATTTCTGGCATCTTCTTTCCAGGACGAAGCAAACAGCTCCGTGTACCCGCCCAGCTTACTCCTTATTCCTTCTTCCCCTCCTCATCCCCCCCATTCCTCTCTTTCTGGCCCCAAAGTCACACCCCCCTCTCCAGAGCATCATATGCAAGAGGATCTGAAAAGCATTTCTTAGTGACAAGGGGTGGGGGGGGGGAGTTCTTCTTTGCCTCATCTCTGCAGAACTCAGAACCTGAAGAGGCTTGTTTCTCTCAGCAAGGCTGGTGGGGGAAGTCAGATCAAGCCACCTGGAGCCAGGTGGTGTGTGTGTGTGTGTGTGTGTGTGTGTGTGTGTGTGAAGTCTCCTCTCTTTCCTTGATTTGCTGTTTCCCCAAGAGTGTGTGAGCAGCAGTAACAGTGAAATGCAAAATCCTTTGCAATCTGCCCAGGAAAAGACAGCTTTTGAGACGGGTTTATATGGTTACCCATATGTTAGAGCCCCTAAGAAAGGGAGGAAAGCTTGGATCTCCATCTTCTCCTCCCACAGCCCAGCCCCGGCCCTCTCCCCACCTGCAGGCCCACTGGGCCACAGGTGAACCAGGCCCCTCCCCAGCTGCCAGGCCTAAGTGCTGCTCCGGAGAAGACCAGAACAAGGCAACGTTTCCAGAACTGGCTGCTTCTGTCCCAGTCTGCCCACCCAAGAGCCAGAGCCGGAACCCAAGCTGCGACCTCCTGCGGGCTCCTGGGGGCTTCCGGCCACGCCCCGCGTGGGGGAACCGCGGGGCCCACTGTCCCGTTAAGGAATCCTATCCAACACTGATGCAGAGACCGAAAGAACCATCCCTGCCTCCCATGGGGCCTTGTCTACCCCCGAGAGCTGCCCTGTGGCCACTGCATTCAGCCCCCTCCAGGCTCCCAGAAATCGTCGTGGTGTGTGTGTGTGTGTGTGTGTGTGTGTGTGTGTTTCCTGATAGGGGGAAAAAATGGAAATTAGGTTATATAAAAGATGTATGCTTTGGAGCCCAGAGCGGCTCTTTTAATGAGGGTTGCGACGTCTCCCGCCCCACACCCATAAACCAGCCGGGTTGGACGTCACCGCTAATTCGTTTCAGCGATGATAGGATAAAGGAGGGACATTAAGAAATAAATTCCCCCTCACGACCCTCGCTGAGCTCACGGCTCAGTCCCTACATATTTATGCCGCGTTTCCAGCCGCTGGGCGAGGAGCCACTTAGCGCGGCGGCTCCTCCGAGGGGCGGCCAGGCGGCGAGCGGCAGCCGGGCGGCCGGGGTGAGCCAGGGGCGCACGCGGGGAAGCCCGCAGCCTCCGTCCCGAACTTGGGTTCGCTGGGGCGGAGGGAGGGGAGGGGACTCGGGAGGGGTGGGGGCTCGGCGAGAGGGGGCGGGGAGGGATCAGAGAGGCACAAAGCGGAGGGGAAGGGGGAGGGACGCGCGCGGCTCCCATCGGGAGGTGAGTGGGTGCCACTGGCGCCCTCCAGCCGCGCGGGGCGGCGGACCGGGAGGATTCGGAACCGCGAGCGCGGCGGCCGCGGGCGCCCGGGAGGAGGAGGTGGAGAAGGAGGAGGAGGAAGAGGAGGAGGAGAAGGGCAGGCAAGCGGACCCGCGGCCGGGCGGGCGGGCGGGCGCGCAGCGCGAAGAGGCAGCCTCGGCGCTGCCCGGCTCGGCGGCAGGTGAGTTCTCGGCCCAGCCGTCCCGCGTCCCCTCCCGGTGCCCTAGGGCTCCCCGCCCCGGCGCCAGCCCCGGGAGTGCACGGGAGGCGCGGGGTTTGCCGCGCGTCCCAACTTGGTTCGGGCGACCCTCTTTTCTCCTCCCAGCGGGCGGCCCCAGGCCGGGGGCCCCGGGCCGGGGGTCGACGCTCCCGCCGCGCTCCAACTTTGCAGGGACCCGCGTCCCTCTCGAGCGGCGCGCTCGGCTGCGAGCTGCGCGCCCGCGGTAATGGCGGACCCCTTGGCACCGCTCGCTGTCCCCGGCGGGCAGCCCGCGGCTGGGGGACGCCGCTCCCCGCGGATCGCTGCACCTGCCCGGCCTCAACTTTAAGCTTTCCTGCGCGCCCGGCCCTCCGGAGGTATGGCACCTGCGCGCCCGCGGTAATGGCGGACTCCGCATCGCTGGCCTCCTCCGGCGGGGGCCCGGAGGCTGGGAGGGCTCCGCTCTCGGGAAACGTCCCTCCTGCCTGGCTTCCAACTTTGCGAGGATCCTCGTCGCGCGCCCGCGGTCATGGCGGGGCCGCCTGCACCTCTTACTTCTCCAGCCCGGGCGGGATTGGGGTGTAAGAGCGCCGGCTCCCAGAACCTAGGAAAGTTGTGCCTCTCGCTGGAAAAGAGGCTCTGGGGCTCCCGGCGCGCGCGTCCCCCGGACGGACGAGGGGCGCGCTCCGCGGTTGGGATTTGGGACCGGGCAGTGCACTGCGAGCAAGGGCTTTGCTTCCAGGTGATCAAGGGTCAGGGCAGGGTCCCCGTGAGATCCAGCTTCCAGGACCACCCGAAGGTCCCTTGGGTCCGAGGGTCCCGACAGGGCTCTCTGGATTGCGCCCTAGAAACCCTGAGACCCTCGCCTCCATCCCGGGGTGGGGGGCGGCACTGCGGCCGGAGCGCCCCGGGCTCTCTGCGGGCTGGAGACCGTGCTGCCTGCGGTGGGCACCCGGAGGGAAGAGGTGAGCGCTGACAAGGCGTAGAGCGGAGGACAGGGAGCTTCCGAGGGACACCCCTGGGCTCCAATCCTAGATTTACCTTTTACCGGGTGTATGGCCTCAGTTCTCTTGTCTGTAAAATGGGAAAAACGATTCCTTTCTCGTGGGGCTGTGGTGAGGACGTTAAAAAAATTATGAATGTGAATAAAGTGCTCAGTGTTTCTGATAGTTTATTATTATAACGCCCCTGGGCCAGATCCGGGAGACTCAGGGTCAGGTGTTTCCTGCCAGTAGGACCTACAGATCCGCCCCTCAAGGCCCCCAGGCTGGGGTCGGAGGCACTTACCTCTAGTGGAACCCGAGTAGTCCAGGAGAAGACGCATAGGGTTCTTCCTGGCAGATGAGATCCCATTCTAATTCCATAGTTTAGTTCAAACCGTGCACACAGACCCCAGAAGAATCTACAAGTGGCCAGTGATGGAGCACCCCCAAGGGGGTCCCTGAGCATAGATGTGGTGCTGGTGAGCCTGCCCAGGGCACATGGTCTGGCCTCCGGTGGCCCACGACCTTGACAGAGAGGAAAAAGGAACTAACCCCTCAAGCCAGCCCCCCTGAGGAAGGAGAAAAACCTTCTCCCTCTCTTCTACCCCTTTCTCTAATTGGGGTTGGGGCAAATGCTGTCGGTTCAGACTCAGGGAAGCGCTGATTTTCCCCATTGTTATTTTGAACTTGAAACCGGCAAGGGGCCTTTGTGCCCCAGCTGGCAGGGGTGGTGTCAATTCTTCTCTGCCCCCAGGCACCTCAGCAGACAGATCTGAGAAGCCTTGGCAAGAATCCTAAGGGAGACATTCTACGCCACCACTTTCACTACCACCACCCCAGTCCTTACGAAGAATCCAATTTCCAGAACCCCTGAAAGAGTGCACGGCTTTGTGCCATCGCCAAGGGGAGGTCACATAATAAGGTATCCCTGGAATACCCCAGAATACTCCCCCGAACTCCCCCAGGTTACCAGTGCAGTGATCTGAATCCCATTTTGCAGATGCAAAAGCTGAGGCAGATTAAACCCAGCAAACTGCCCACAGTCGTCTAGGTGGTTAAGTACCACAGCTGGAGAATTTAGTCTCAGGTTTTAGCTCTTTAATTTGCGGGAGGGGGGCACCCACGTCTGGACACCTAAGTGGTCTAACAAGTCCATGCTCCTGCCTTTGCACCCACAGCCTCATTTCCTGATACATCTGCTCAGCAAGAGACTACCCCAGTGGTCAGGGGCACGACTGTGTCTCCAGAAATTGTAATTTCCCCAAAGTCCCTGACCATGTAGAGAAAGAGCTATCAGCATAGTAGAGAGATCTGGTGAAGATCTTTGCTTGAGACCAAGCCACTTAACCTCTCTGAGATTCAGTTTCATTATCTGCAAAATGAGAGCGTAACTCCCACAGGGTTGTGTTGTAGATTTTCTTCATAATGTATGTGAAAGGTGTTCTGGAAACAATAGGTTTATGCCAAGAGTGGTGATTCCAGAGGAAGTCTTCTGTCGCACTCTTTGGGGCCAGTAGTGTGGCTGTGGTTTCCAGACCAGTCTGCCCTATGCTTTTCCTGTCCCTTCTTTATTTTCCCCAGATGGCCAACGCAAGCCGTCTAGGAGGCTGTCATCCACAGAGAAGGACCTTGCAGGAAAGGGTGAGAGTCTAGGAGTGGTGAAGCTGGGTGCTTTTCTTCCTGAGGGCCTCTACCTCTGAGGCCCAAGACGCTGTCCAAGGTACCAACTGGACAACTGTCCCCAAACTTTCCTACTGGTGGGGTGCCAGTTTCCTAGGACGTGGGAAGACTTGGGGGGTCAGTTCACCAGGATATTGTGAGAATGCACAGATCTGGCTGTGGTGCCTTCTTGGCTGTATGTTTTGGGGTGTCTTATGACAAGACTCAGTATATTGCCCGTCATTCTGGTTCTGTGGGTCTGCGCGTGCCTTGGTAAGCTTTAGAACGTGGTTGAGAGCCATTGGCAACAGTCTGTGCCCATTAGAACCGGGGCTTTTCCTAATTAGAAACTGGAATGCGCAGAAGTTGAATTTGGCATTTTAGGACCAGTTTTCACCTGGCCCGTTTGAACAAGGGGGCACACTTCCCATTACAGGTCATTGTGGGTTGTGTGTTTAACAACACAGTGGCCACAATGACTGTAGACATGACCGTTTTTATCCTCCTCATACATGATAGCATTTAGACCTCACTAATCCAGCAGCTTCTGAACAGCAGCCCAGTAGACTGTCGCCATCAGAACCCAAAAGCACAGATGCCAGATTCTGACGCCCAGGTCTAACGAGTCAGCGTTTCCGAGGGAGACCTGAAGTTTCTGTGTTTTTAACATGACTTCTGCAGCAGATTCTAATCCCCTCAGCTCTTGTCCACCACCTCATCTTCCAGAGGGGGAAACGAAACTCAGAAACGGTATGTGACTTGCCAGAGGTCACACAGCACTGTATTGACAAACCTCTGTGTCTTGACTCTTTGCCAGTGCTCAATCTGATAGCATCATGTTTACTCCAGGATAGAGAAGCCCCATAGTTTCCGAACTTAAAGGAATTTGATTACGTCTCTCTCTCTCTCTCTCTCTCTCTCTCTCTCTCTCCCTCTCTCTGTAGCTCTCTCTCTCTCTCTCTCTCTCTCTCTCTCTCCCAGTTGTTGTCAGATTGTTCAGGAGAGACTGATCAGGATTCCTTCCAGTCTGACCTTGTGGTGCATCAGCCCTATGACCCTGTGTCATGTTGGGCATTAGCTCCATTGGTGAACCCATCTGTCCTTGCAGAGAGGATTTCATTTAAAAGTGATCTATTGGGTAAAACTTTAGGAGCCGAGTAATCACAGGTGCTGATAAACCCTGTCTAACTACCATTGATTTCACCAAAACCATTGGTTTGAGCTCTTCGACAGCCGCGTCAGCCCCCGACCCAACCTTTCCAAGTCCTGTAGGTTTATATCACTCACAGGCCTGTTCCTATGAACAGCACCCAGCAATGCTGGAAGATTGAGTCTACTTGAATCTGTTAAGTAAAAATGATCGATCAGTAGAAAAGGTCCCTAAGTCCCCCATAAAAGTGTAGCTAACAGGGTGCAGCAGACACGGGTCTTGGCATAGGCGTGTTTCATGACGATCGGCCGAAGATGAGTAGCAGTTATCTGTGGCTCTGCGGCAGACGTCAGCACATTTGTCAAATGTGTAATGATGAGTGCTAAATGGCAGGCTCGGTGCCGGACCCCAAGGGCAGATGCTCAGATTAAGGTGGGGTGAGCCCTTCTCCGACGAAGCCTGTGGTCTGGTCGGGCAGTGGGCTCCAAACAAGCCTTGTGGCACGTGTGACGGTTCTGCGGGAGAGGCTGCAGTGAAATGTTGCAGCAGTCATCCCGGATGGACGACTGGGGGTATCCACGTAGGACTGCTCAGAGGAGGCAGCATCGGCCTTACTGATTCGTAGCATCCTGTCAGTGACAGGGTCTCCGGTGCCAAACTGGGTCAAGTGCAGCCAGGTTGAAAGGCAGAGACCACACGGAACATCGAGAAGGGATGTCATCTGGGGAGGCACCTGACACCAGGTCCTAGCACTTGTGGATTCTGTGACTCGGGGTGAGTGAGTTAACCTCTCTGAACCTCAGGTATGTCATCCATAAAATGGGGGTTATGGCTACCGCATGGAGCTGTTAGGAAGATTCAGTGAGATAGTATACGTGGAAGTCTGGAACGGGAAACAGCTTCAGGCCCGTGTTAGTGATCAGAACAAAGCAAAGACATGAAACCAAGAGAGACCCCTTTAGTTAGCCCTCTGTTGTGGACCATGCCTGTTCTCGCTCAGCGCCGATTTTCTCATCTGTGAAATGATGTTTAGCATTCAAGGGCAATGCCATTCGGAAACCTGCAGGAATGTTCTGGCTGCCTGGTACAGGCTTTGCATTTTGGTCTGGTCTGGTTTAGTTTTCTTTTCTTTGTACCTTTAGGTCAGAAACCCCACCATTAAATATTGTTTATGTCACTTGCGTGGCCCTTGAAGACATTTTCCATTTACAACCCCTCAAAGACCTTTTCCACTTTAACGTTCTGGGGCTCGCCGGAGACCAACATTTGCCCAATTCTCGTCTGTCAGTGGCATTCGTGATTTCTGCTGACAGTGCCTGAAGGAAGCCTGGTCTGTTAGCACTGGAAACACAGGGGCCCTTGGCAGGGGTGAAGTTCTCATTTCCAGCCCAGGCAACGTTTTCTCTTTCCTCACCTCTGATTTGTGATGTTCTGCCCCCGACCATCATAAGATCACCTCTTGTCAGTTGGGGTTCCCAGAAAACACAGGTCTTCTTTGTTTGTTTGTTTGTTTGTTTTTTGGCCACTCAAGCTGCTTTGGGCATCTTGACTAAAGGCACCTAAAAGAAATTCCACAGATTATCAGGGGTATCCCAAAAAGTGTCTTGGCTTCTGCTGGGAAACTTGGCCCACCGGTGTTAAATAATACTCTGGAATGCCCTCCTTATTCAAAACTTGACAGCTACATCATTACCATGGGGATTTAAATGGTGGGCCTTTCTGGAACCTGTTTCCAGGTTGAAATGAAGAAGGGCACATGGCAACTTCAGATGCTGTGGATGACCAGTCAGTGCTTCTGAGTTAAAGGATTTCTTGTCATGAACAAGAGTCTGGGCAGCCGTTTCTTCATCTAGCAAACGAGCCCCAAGCTCCCAGCTCTGTGACAGAGCCCCGCAGGAGAGGCTGGGGCGTAAAGAAACAGAAGACGTTCTCCCTACCCTCAAGGGGCTCGGGTGTCCAAGAAAGCGACCAACTTGCCCATAACTAGAATGCAGTGGGGCACATGATGTGGGCAGTCCATCGCTTTGGGTCATTAAAACAGCCGTGTGGATTTCATTGTGCTGTATTTCATCCCAGGAATTGTAAGCCTAAAAATGTAACCTAGGGGGATAAATCAAAATACCACCTGATAATAACTGACACATTTTGGGCATGTTTCTTTTTTTTTTTTCCTTTGGATTTTGAGGCAGTCTCTTAGCTGTGACTGTTCAATATCCAATAAGGAAAATGAAAACAATTACGTTCATGTAACCAGAATGCAGGTAATGAAAATAGTCAATAACATCTATGTGCTAGTTCATTAAGATAAGTCTTAGCTGGAAAAACCTTCATCTGTCATTTCTTTCCGAGTATCACTGTAGTCGCTGAAATAAAATCCTTTTATTTCTCGCCAGGCAGGGCATAAAATAATGAGCCAGGATGGATGTTTGGGGTTGATATTTTTATTGGTTTTGATTATTTTTTTTAACAAGCATGCAAAACTCCTACGTGTAGGTAAATATTTCCTTAACTGCTGTCTTCAATGCACAGGATTTCTTGGGGGTACCTCCTTCAAGGCTTGCCTTCCGAAATTACACATTTCTTTCCGACTCTCCTGCCTAATGATGGCTTCTTGGGCTTTTGTGGGGGGGGGATTTGCATTTCAGAAATAACAAGAAGTCATTGAAAGGCACATTTTGTGTTCAAGATGGGTGATTACACGGGATGAAATCATGTGGAGATTCTGTCTTGAGGAGGGGCTCTTTTTAAAAAACAGTATGGTATAATTAGACTTGGAGGGTTTTTTTTTGTCTGGTTCCAAACGGGTGTCTAAGTCAAGCATTGTGCTTTGTGCACTTGATCTTGAGACTCTGATGACGAGAACCAGCCCCCATGAAGCCAACAGTCTGCCTGCTCAGGAACCACTTGACAGCCTGTTTCCATGTTGCGATTGGCTTCTGTCCCCTGAGCGGTAGGGATTAGATTTAATACTTCAGTTGCCATTGTTTAAAATGTGACCTTAACTGAATATTTGGGGACCTTTTGCAAGTACAGATAATTTTCTTAGGTGTTATAACAGCACTGTGCACCTTGTGAGACACTGTCTTTAAGATATGTGTGCTTAAGAGTTAGGGGCTGAAGCTTCATGACATTTGCAACTTATTTTCAGATGGGTCGGGAAAGATAGATGCAGACCGAAGATAATAGGGTAGGTAGATAGATGAAGTCAGCGAGAGCTGATAGATGGATGGGTAGGTGGGTAGATGGACAGATGGACAGACAGGTACAAGCAGGGCAAATATAGCAAATGGTGAGTCGTCCAATCTGGTTAGAGGTTCATAATTGCTATTGTACTATTCTTTTCAATTCTCTGTGTTTAAATATTTCATAATGAGAAGTGGGGTGGCAAGAATAGCTTTAGGCTTTCCTCTGTGTTGAATTTTCCCAAGTTTCTTACAAGAATAACATTCGGCTTCTCGTCTCTGCCCCCCCCCCCACACACACACGCGTACGCACACATGCACACACATATACACACGCTCACAAGCACCGCTTTTCCTGGAAGAAATAATCCTGCAGTTTAGCAGAATGTCACTGTTTTTCATGGCAGCCTTTCTTTACATTTTCCCCCCAGCATTTTAATTAGGGCTATGAGTCACTGTGCTTTATGAAGGCTGGTGACAATGTCATTTACGGCTGTTTAGCATCCCAATCGAGCCCTCTTCTGAGGCGCTCATTACATCAGGGGCATTGAGCAGTGAGCAGACACTTCTCTCTGTCAGCAGCAAAACAGGTTCTGGGCCTCTTGAGGAATTCAGAAACAAGGTGGAGGTTCGTCTCTGGAATATCTTCCCAAGTTGCCTTTTCCACTGCGAGGCTTGATAGCCCGGGTGTGGTTTGAGTGCGTTTCAGCTCCAAAAGGTGATCCAAAATTGAGGATTTGACATCCTTCTTGGAGACAGCAGGCTCTTCTCCCAGGCACAGGGGTCTGACTTGCCCTGACATTGGCTTCTAAATGTATGAGACCCCTCTGGATATGAGGTGATGGCAGGAGGCAGGATTCTGGAGCCCATCCAAGCCAGATTCAAATCCAGCCACTGCCACTTTCTCATCCTGTAACCTTGGGCAGGTTATTGAATCTCTCTCTAAACCTCGTTTTCCTCTTCTGTAAGCATGGGGATGATTCCACCTCACTGGGTTATTGGGACTGTTAAATGCTCAGTGCCTATTGGGTGTTCCGTGCATTTATTCGTAAGGACGAGGATCACCATTAAGGTAATCCAGTGTAGACATGCTACACCCTTGACCATTGCGGTTGCTTCTGGTGCTCCTCATCCCTAGACCCTGGTCAAGGTTTCTCAGCCAGGGTCCAACCAGGAAACAGAAGACACCTGTAGCTGTGATACTTTGATTCCAAGATAATGTAACGAAAGTATTATTTAAGAATGCAATTTAAGATGCCAGCAAGGGAGAGTGAAGCATTCAAGGACCAGCAACTGGGCCAGTGATGACCACCCCAGGCCCAATGGAGCAGGGGGAGGGAGCACGTTACCGAAACCTTCGGGCCATGGAATGGGGTGTGGGGAGCTCTCAGAAGAAGCTGTGCTCAGAGAGAAATATAGACCTCTCCAGACCACAGCACTGAGATGGCATGGATCCCCCTCTCCCTCCTCCCCATCTCCCTTTTCTCCCATTGGCCAAACCCAATCAGAAGCCAGAGGACAAGGATCCTGTTGATATCCATAGAGGTCAGCCTCCTCCCGGGGCCCAGATAAGTTAGGAGAAGGATGGAGAATAGATCTGGGGCCAAAGGATAGAGAACGACCGTCCCTGCATAGACAGGGAAAAGAGGAAGACCTTGTTGATTATCAGGAAGAAAGCCAACCCCAACTCGGCATCTTCGGGCAGAAACATGCTTCCCTCATCTGGGATGAGCTGGAGTGTCTCCAGTTTTCTGTAGGATCCCCATGAAATTCTCAAAATGGATCCGGCATTTACTTTCATTGCAAGCACCAAAATACATCCCAAGGTACTTTGAGGAAATGGGGAGTGGGCATTATAAAGTCCAATCCATTTCAAGGCATCATGACTTAAGCAGCAAATTGTAGGGTAGCATCTTGGGTAAATAAAGCATGCGGTCTTCTGAGGAGGTAAGGCTTATTGGAGAGGCTGCTGAAATAGGCTTGGTGTTCAGTCAACAAGCAACCAGTTGGATGTCTACTCCATGATGCTCTGAGCACATAGCTGGAGCGTTGGCCAGGTATGACGTACCTGCCAGGTACTCATGTTGTGAAGCAGGAGTTCTTAGATGCCTTCGAAGCAAGGCATTCTAGTGGTGGCGTCCCAGGGACCCTGAAATTTTGTTGCTGACCTTTGAAGAGCTGTAGATCAAACATGAAGGAACTTCTTGGCCAAAGCCCTGTGATGATGTAGAAAGAATCACAGAGTAGGAGCCGGGGCACCGGTGGGGGTCCAGCAATGATGTCAGCACAGGCCAGCATTCTTCGCACACATGCCAAGGGCCGGGTGCTGTGCTAAGCGCTGGGCTCGCTGAAACATAACTTTTCCAAGTGGTAAATTATGGTAAAATTCACATAACATAAACGTATCATTTTAAACCATATGATTTAGTGGTATTTGCATACATCCTCAGTGGTTTACAACCATCAATTCTGTCCCGCTCCAAAACGTTTCCCTACCCCAGTGGGAAACCTCATCCCCGCTAAAACTTGGAAACAAGCGTTCCGACAAAAACCTGTACATGAACACTCAGAGCAACACCATTCATGATAGTCAGTAGGTGGAAACAACCCAAATGTCCATCAACAGGTAAACCAAAGGTGGTGTGTCCATACAATGAATAATATCCAGCCATAAAAAGGAATGGATTACTGACGTATGCCACAACGTGGATGAACCTTGACAACGTGGTGCTGAATAAAACAAACCAGGCACAAAAGACCACATGTTGTAGGATTCCGTTTGTACGAAACACCCGGAACAGGCAAATTCATAGAGACAGAGAGTAGATTGTTGCCAGGCGCTCGAGGGGGACGGGCGGGGAAAGGCAGAGGAGAGAGAGAGTGCTTCACTTGTACTCATTTTTAAAAATCTTTTATTTTGAAGTAGTTTTAGACTTCCAGAGATGTTGCAAAAATAGTGCACCAAGTTTCTTTATATCCCTTATCCAGCACCCCCTGATGTGAACGTCATTCAGAGCTTTGGTACAATTGTTAACTAAGCTACCAACCTCACTTGAATCTCACTTTTCCCACAAATGACCGTTTTCTGTTCCCAGATCTTATCCAGGATCCCACACATTTTTAGTGCTAATTTCTCCTTAGTTTCTTCTCCTCTGCGACAGTTTGTCACACGGGCTGCCTCTTAGGAGTTTGAAACTTCTGAAAACTACTGGTCAGTTACTGTGGAGGATGTCCCTCAATTTGACTGTGTTCAGTGCTTGTCTCACGATTGGAACACGGTGGTATCCCTTTTTTAAATTGACTCATTAAATACTTGTTTTGATCAATAATAGACAAATGTAGCTGGCATCTTTGTACCACGGTTCCGTGGATATTATTCCTTAAGATGAGGCTATAATAAGGGCGCCTGGGTGGCTCAGTCGGTTGAGGGTCTGACTTTGGCTCAGGTCTAATCTCACCATTCGTGAGTTCGAGCCCCGCGTGGGGCCCTATGCTGACAGCTCAGAGCCTGGAGCCTGCTTTGGATTCTGTGTCTCCCTCTCTCTCTGACCCTCCCCCACTTGTACTCTGTGTGTGTCCCTCTCAAAAATAAATCAACATTTAAAGTTTTTTTTTTAAAAAAGATGAGGCTATAATAAGTATTTAAGGTAAAAAGTGAGTCAACTGTGAGGAAGACAGATGATTGCATAAGTGAGGTGCAGGTGGTCAGGGAAGCACGACATCGTTTTGTGTAATTTTCACAAGAGCCTCGCAAAGTAAATACTAGTATTTGCCATTTTACAGATGAGGAAACAGAGGCACAGAGACGCTAGATGTCTTGCCCAAGGCCACCCAGTCAGTAAATGGCAGAGTCAGGATTTGAACCCAGGGCCTACAGTCTTAACTATGACAATCCCCCGTAAGACTTCCTTCCTGCCTCTGTGATGTCAGCTTAGATGGTGCTCGTGGTGGTTTTACTTTCCAGGGGGGACGTTCGCAGAGCCCTGTTCAGTAAGGCTGAATCAGGCGGGCATGTGTCGCTCAGGGCCGAGGGAGGAGTGTCTTCTAGGGGCTTTCCAGATGCACTGGTACAACATGGGATGAAGACCCAGCCAGTGCAGGGAACCCCAAGGTAGAGTCACCTAAGGAAAATGAATGAGATCTTGGACTGTGTGTTCCCTCTAAGTGAAGGGAAGCTGGTCTCTGTGCAGCTCTTGTCGGAACGAGTAGGCAGACTGCTTTGACGTCAAAAGCGAAAGCTCCATTTAGAGAGAAAGGTGTCACTCCAGGAAGGGTTTTGTAAACCCCTGCACCAAGTTGAGTGAAGCAGCAGCTAGGGAGTTAAAGGTGACTGCTGTGTGAAATGCTCCCCCGTTCTCGTAGCTGTAACCCAGGGAACATGAGGGCTGGATGAGCATCGTCCATGGGGCACAAGCGGGGACAGATGCAGAGGGCTGTCAGGAAGGTGGGAATCCCATTGAACACCCAGATCAACCAGGGGCACCTATGGCAGGACCCAAGTCACTAAGCACATCTGTCCTTTCATTGGGCAGCTTCTAAAGGTGACCTTCCTTGTTTCTCTTAAAAACTCCCTATGTAACAGGGTTCCCACGGTCAAATAGATACCTCCAAGGTCCTGGCAAGGAACAAATGAGTGAGGGCGGCTGCATGGGGCTGAGGGGAACTGGAGAGCCCATGCCCCATCTACAGGGGGCGCTGCTATGGGGCGCCTGGGGGGGCTCAGTTGGCCAAGCATCCAACTCTTGATTTCTGCTCAGGTCATAATCTCACAGTTCATGAGTTCAAGCCTCATGCTGGGCTCACCCTGATAGCACGGAGCCTGCTAGGGATTCTCTCTTTCCCTCTTTCTCTCTCTCTCTGCCCCTCCTCTGCTAATGCACATGTGTATGTGCTCTCTCTCTCTCGCTCTCTCTCTCTCAAAAAATAAATAAAAATAAACATTTAAAGTGGGTGCCGCTACCCACCCCAGCTGTTTGCCGACATTCAGAAATGCAGATCGAGGACTAGCACACCGTCCAGCATTCCAAAAAAAACCCAGAAATTTGCATTTCATGTGAAACTTCCAGGTTTTTTAATGTAGTGGTAACCAATTTGAAAAAAAAAATGTTTTTAGCTCTGTTGACCAAACAGAACTCATGTGTATGCCTATGGGCTGTTGTCTGTAGCATCTGACCCAAGACTTTTTGAAGCAAGTGATACCCTGGATCTAAAGCACTTTTGTGCAGAACGGTTTATAGTTTAGGTGGAAATGAAATATCACTGGCAATTGCCATTTTTGCAGGTCACAAAATAGGTGGATATCTGCAATTTTACTCGGTTCGACCTAATATTATTCTACCCCCTTGACTCAAGTATTCTGCTTGAAGCCTGAAGGGACTGCAAAAGGGTAACACAGGCATTTAGAGTCAAAGTGGACCAGGGTTTCTCAAGACATAAGGGCACACCAATCGCCCGGGGTCATCTTAAAATGCAGAGTCGGATTCCTAGGTCTGGGTTGGGGGGCTGAGGTTCTGCAATTCCTAACCAGCTCTCAGGTGGTGATTGCTGGTCCGTGGACCACAGCTTCTATATAGTAGGCACTGGACCGTGTCCATCACTGGTGACTTTACAAACTTTGTTGAGAACCCCCTCCTCTTTGCCTCTCCTTTTTCTGAATCCAAGTGTTCTTACCCGATGATGTGAGGTCTCCTTTATTTGTTCTTTGATTTGTAATGGGCCGTGTTGTCACCTCCCTGTAGCTGCGTGACAACAACAAGTGAAATGACCCCAGCCCTGCCTTCCTGTGTGGCAGCCACCAGCCAGAATAGTGCTCTGGATGTGGCACGGGGTTCTCCAGGTCCCTACGGTCCCCATCGCTCCCTCTCACCTCCCGCCTGGGCCGCCTCCTTCAATAGTGTGGACTCAGGGATTGAGACTCTGATTCACTGAGCACCTACTGTCTGCTGGTCACCTTGCTGTGCCCCAGGGATCCAGCAGTAAACCAGAAAACCAGGGTTCCCATCTTCAAGGAGCATACGATTTCATAATTCATTTAGGATGATAGGTTTGGGGAACAACATAGTTACTCAGTAAAAGCTGAGTAAAGGAAGGAGTTGTGGCTGGGGTCTCTGACACTACGATCTTTCTTTTTTTATTTTATTTTTTATTTTAAAAACTGTGTTATTGTTTGTGGCTCCCTTCATCAATACTAGACAAGTATAATCAGCTTTTTATCTTAACAATGAATTTGATCTTTTAAACATTTTCTTTGACAAGCAATTAGTATGGGGTCTATGGAACCCTACAGAGCTCTAGGGTATCTAGGACACCCGAGAATCCTGAAATTGCATGTGCAGCTTTTGTGATGATTTTCCCCCTGCCTTCACCTGTCATGGTTTCTTCCCACCCCGTGTTATCAACCCTGGATAGGCAGATAATAATTGGAGGTGGTTCATCAGGAAGGGTGGGGAGGGATAAGATACTTGACTGCTTGGATTTATTTTGAATAATCAAGAAACAGTAAAAACAGACATCAAGGGCATCTACCGAGGAGGCTGCGCCTCACATCCTGAGATGAGCATTAGTGTCAAATATAGGACCCCGAATACATTTCCTGATTTCATGAGGGGAGTAAGGAAAATAAGCATGGAACTTGAGGTTGAGAAGAAATCACGCAAGAGACCTGAATCCTAGTTCTGACTCTGTCTCTAAGAACCTTTGGCAAATCCTTCCCTATCTGTAAGCCTCAGACTTCTCATCTGTAAAAGGTAGGGTTAATCCAGTGACTTCTATTCTTATTGCTTACTGGGTCATGGAGTGCTTAGACAATCATATTAGGGATTGTCTCCCCATGTAAACACACATATGCACGTGGTCACAAAAGTTGTGCACACAATTCCAGGATTGTCAGGGATCCCTGAGCCCTGCTGGGGGTCCATATTATGAACAATTGGAATAGAAACCCCCTACAGTCCTTTCAGTGACCAATTACTAAAATTATAGGTGGTTATCAGGCCAGCTGAAATAAAAATACACAGTAGTACTTGGAAAGTGACAACAAAAAAAGTCTTTGAACTGTCATTATTTGTAGGTGATATAATTATCTGCTTAGAAAATCTGAGACTAAAATTTACTGGAGATAATAAAATAGTTTATCAAGTAAAAAAATAAATAAAAAGCAACGACTTTGCGCTCAGACAAACTTGGTTTGAATCCCCATCATTGGCAGTGGCTGCATCAACTTCTATAATATAATTAATCTCTTTGAGCCTCAGTTACAGCATCTATAAAATGGGAATAATAAGATCATGTCCTTCATACAGTTGTTGCAAGAATGAAATTAGGTAATTCAACAAAGTGTTTATATATACAAATGTTCAAAATATTGGGTTGAATTTGATCATTTGCAAAACTGCTAATTTAGGAGAGTTAAACCTAATTAATAAAAATTAAATTAAAGAAATTGCTGTGGATAGCTGATCATTTATTTAGTAAATATTTATTTTGTGCTTACCAAGTGCTAACATATTTTAAGAGAGTGAATTATATCTTTCAAATCAAAGCAGACCTAGGCTGCCTTTACAAATGTACATCAAACCCATACCTGCCTTGGTGAGCTATTTTTCCTCCTGTCTTTCACCCTTGTCCCCACATCCATGCTAATTTAGGGCAACCAAAATGCATTTAGTTAATCTGAGAGTCTTGATCTTTTACTCAAGTTTAACCCATTTACATTTATTGTTTTTACTGATATCTCTGACATATGTGGTGTTATTCTTAACGTCGTAGTTTGCATTTTCTATTTAACATATTCTCCCTTTGCTGAAATTCATTTGTAACTGATTCAGACCTACGTGGATACTGTGATCTATTTGCAGGGAACTTTCAAGTTAAGGGAGCAGATATTATCACTTCTTCCTTAAGATAACCACTCTTACTTCTTTTTCCTTCCGTGGGCACCTTTTGCTTGACCCAGTTTCCCTGCACCAGGGACACCTGGGCATGAAAGGAGAAACTTGGTTGAGTCTCAAGTTGATACTGAGCAGCAATTTGAAGAGTACCATTCTTGATGTTGTCCTTGAAATAAAGACATAGCATCGCTACTACAGTTGACATTCACAGTTTACAGAGTGCTCTTTACAGCATCTGTCTTATTTAATCTTCACAAAAACCTTGGACATGGTTGTTATTACCTTTTCAATTTCACAAAAGGAAATTGAGATTCAAAGTGTTTAATGATTTGCCCAATATCAAATGGCTGGGGAATGAGCCAAATCAAGTGTACGTTTCCTGTAAATATACAGTGTTGATGTGTCCCAAAATTATGGAAATAATGATATCAGGAAATGTTGACTTTTGCAATATCCTAGACCAGAGTTAAATTATTTATTACTATGCAAGCAGGACAGTTCATCCAAATAAGATTCATTCATTCTTATCCTTTCTTTTACCCTATTTTTTCCCTGCCCTCTGATGCTCTCAGCCAAGAAATAGCATCACATTCCATCTTCTTGTGGAAGCCAGAAGCTGGGAAATCACCATTGACACCTCTCTCTCCTTTGTGCCCTCTACCCACTCAGTCACCACATCTTGTTGACCCAAACTCCTAAGTATCTTAAACCTACCCTAAGGAGCACCTGGGTGGCTCAGTCAATTGAGCATCTGACTTCAGCTCAGGTCATGATCTCGCGGTTTGTGAGTTCGAGCCCCATGTCGGGCTCTGTGCTGACAGCTCAGAGCCTGGAGCCTGCTTCAGATTCTGTCTCCCTCTCTCTCTGCCCCTCCCTCACTCATGCTCTGTCTCTCTCTCTCCAAAATAAATAAACATTAAAAAGATTTTTTTTTAATTATAAAAGGGGTGCCTGGGTAGCTCAGTCGGTTAAGCATCCAGCTTTGGCTCAGGTCATGATCTCATGGTTCATGGGTTCAAGCTCCACGCTGGGCTCTGTGCTGACAGATCAGAGCCTGGAGCCTGCTTCAGATTCTGTGTCCCTCTCTCTCTGCCCCTCCCCCACTCACACCCTGTCTCTCTCTCTCCCAAAAAGAAACATTAAAAACAAAGTTTAGGGGCGCCTGGGTGGCTCAGTCGGTTAAGCATCCAACTTCGGCTCAGGTCATGATCTCGCGGTCCGTGAGTTCGAGCCCCGCGTCGGGCTCTGTGCTGACAGCTCAGAGCCTGGAGCCTGTTTCAGATTCTGTGTCTCCCTCTCTCTGACCCTCCCCCGTTCATGCTCTGTCTCTCTCTGTCTCAAAAATAAAAAAAATAAAATAAAATAAATAAGTAAAAAAAAATTAAAAAAAAACAAAGTTTAAAAAAATTTTAAAAAAAACCTGCCCACTTTCCCCCTTCCTCCCTTTACTATGCTAACCACTGTCATTACTCATCTCTGGCCTGCCACAGCCTCCTAACTGGGCTCCCCGTAGCCAGCCTTGCCTTTCTGACCCATTTTCCATGCAGCAACCAGAGTGATCTTTATCAACTCTAAACCTGACCGTAGAACTTCTGTCCTCAAAACTCTCCAGTGCTCATCATTGCTGTAAGAATAAAGGCCAGAATCTTAGCTTAGCTCTCAAGAGACCTATGTGATCCAGCTTCTGAAGACCTCTCCAGATATTTATAAGACATTGGCTTTCTTCTGCCACAGTGGAGAGGGCACAGTGGACTACCTCAAATGTCTGCTCTCTCCCTCTGCCTTCTCAGCGCCTTCTCTCCTCCCCTCCTCCCTCTTACCATCCACCCCTTCAGTCTGGCTAACTCTGACTCTTCCACCAGGAAGCCTTCCCTGACCACCACCACCCAGACTGTTTGGTTTCCTGTCCGTGTTCCTACTAACAGCCTGTATTTCCACTTTGTTCTGCCTGCTGCACTTGTCACTAATATCTCTTTTCCACCCCACTCTCCCCCACCCCCAGGTTGTAAGCTCTGAGGGCAGGGAGCTATCTTATCCATCCCTGCTTTTCCACCGCCATCCTCCTTGCTGACCCAGGTGGGAGCTGTGTACACTTTCATAATGAATGAATGGATGGTGTGAATGAAAAAAAAAGGAAGGAAGAGAGGAAGGGAAGGAGAGAAAAGGGGAGGAAGAAAGAGAGAAAGAGGGTAAGGTTAATTGGGGGTATGAAATATGCACTAAGTCTTTGTAATGGTTCTTAAGCAATGTTTCAGAGCCCACTGGTACTGCTTCATTTTTACAGTAATGAGGCCATCCTCTTGGCTGTGATTATGTTCACATATCTGGCCTGAAATTGCTCATTTTCCTTGAGGTGCAGTCGAAAGCGACTCTAAAAATAGTCACGGAGCAGTGCCACACGTTTTACATAGATTATCCCATTGGATGTACTCCCACTTCATTTCTACCTGAAAGGTAGAAGCCATCATTGTTCCCATCTTACAGATGACAAAGCTGAGGCTAATAGGTAGTAGAAGTGGGTCACAAACTCTCGTCTTCTGACTCTAACGCTCGCCACTCTGACTGCTACATGACACAACCAGCAATGGAGCATGTCTGGCGAGGGTCGCGGGCAGTGGAGGTGCATCTTTGCGGATTTTTGTGCCACTGAGGGGTGATGGAAGGAAGCTAATTACCTTAGCCCCAAACCCTGGGGTTTTCTGTCTGTATGATGGATTTAGTGCTCTACAGCTGACTGAACTCACTCATAAAAATGAGCTTTGCAAAATGAAGATGAAATGTAGGCTCCATAATTCCCCAGATCTATTCCAACATGGGGACGACAGCCCTGTAGCTCTCTACTGATGATGGACTGGACCCACGACACCCCCATCCCACCCCAGTGGTGGTGACTCATCGCCAAGATCCGGGGCCTGAGTTTCTGGCTGCCTGTCTTGAGTTCCACATTCCAACACACCAAACCCTGCTCCTTTGGTGATGCGAGGACTCGGTGACAGGCACCCACTCCACTGAAAACCAAGACCAGCCTGTGTGTCCACGGCTTTTAGTTGTCCTTCGACACAAAGTACTTTAAGCAACGTATGTCTGTCCATTCACACCACAGAGGACCAAGAGCATAATGGCTGCCAGCGGGATAATTATTAGTAAAAGCAGTGGGAAGAAGATTCGTCTGATGGGCACTGACTGTAGGTACGGCATGTTGTAAGAGCTCAGAAAATATTAACTAGTATTCCTTCTTCACAGACACCCTGAAGAAATGCTGTTCTCATCCCCACGTTATAGAGGCAAAAACTGTGACTCAGAGAGGTTAAGCAAACTGCTCACCATCACAAAGCCAAGTGGAGAAGTCAGAGTCCAGATTTAAGACAGTCTGGCTTCAAAGCCCATGCTCTTTGGTTTATATATGATAGAAAAACAGAGTAAAAGATGAATAAGTAAGCATCACCAAAGAACATATAAAAAAAAGAATATATAATAAAAAGTAAGCTTTTCTCCCACCCCACCCCTAGCCTCCCAGCCCCCTTTCCCAGAAGCAAGCATATTTACCAATATCTTGGGTGTTTTTCCAGAGATATTCAATGCATCATCAAACTTCTATGGAATTATGGATGAAGACATAGGATGGATATGTAAATATATTTATATGTCAGTGCTCTCCACCTTTTAAAATTTAATAGTGTATCTTGAAGCTGCTTCCCCATTGGTCCCTTTTTTTTTTTTTTTTTTTAGAGAGAGAGAGAGCGAGAGCACCAGCCAGGGAGAAGCAGAGGGAGAGGGAGGGAGAGAATTTCAAGCAGACTAGGGCTCAGCATGACCTGAGAGTATGACCTGAGCCTAAATCAAGCGTCAGATGCCCAACCGACTAAGCCACCTCCCCATCCCCACTGGTCCTTTTAGATCTATCCCCACCCTTATTTAATGCCTACACAGGATTCCACTGCATGGATGTGCCATTGTTTACTTAATCTGTTGATACTCTGAACAACCCTGCAAGGAAGGTGTGTGTGTGTGTGTTAAGGATGTTCCCTCTAGTGTATCTGCAGGAGAAAGTCCTAAAAATTGAATTGCCAGGCCAAAGATCTGTGTATTTTAAGTTTCAGGCTAAATCTTGCCAAACTGCCATTCAAAGAGTTGATACAGTGCAGCAGAGTGAGAGAGTGAGGGCTTCCCGAAGCCTCACGACGAGGCACGCTATCAAACGTGAAACCCCCGTGAATCCTCATTCTGCTAACTCTGAACTACGCTTGTAAGATGTGGGCATCCGATCTGAGATCAGGGCCATCACCACCAGCAAGCTGTAGTCATGAAACTGGGGGAGTCACATGTCTCTGGGACCCCCAAGACACAGAACGCCAGCTCACCTCCTTGATTTGCAGAGGTTGGCGGGTTTGTAGCAATGACTTGCCAGCGTGGGAGAAAGCGTGTCAGCTTGATTCCCGGGTGGTGTTCTCTCGGGGGAAAGACTGCAAATTAGCAGTTCGGGAGATACAAGGAAGTTGGTTGTTTTGTTGTGTTTTGCTGTTGTTTTTTTAAAGAGCACGGTTGAGTTACGGTTTGGGTCTTTGGTTTTGTTTTGCTTTTAAGAGATGGAGACTTGGAATTTGTTCTTAAATGAGATTGAAGGGAGATGGCAAATGGTGCCATAACTCCATCCGTGATTTTGTGAGTGTGCAAGCAGAAAACACCCAGGAGTTCATAGGCTGGGTGCTGTTTCTTCGATACTGCTCACTTAAGAGGTAATATGTATGTAATTAAAAACATCATTTAAATGATGTTCAAAGAGAAAAATAAGGTAGTCAGTGCAAAGGATGTCTCCCTCCTACTTCTGACTGCTAGTATTCCTTGTGAATTGCAACCAATTGCTACCCATTCTTTCCAGAATATTCTCTGCATTTACATGTGAAGAATTCACACATGTGCATCTTTCTTTTTGTACCTTGGAGCTCATTTTGTACCTGTGAATAGAGATCTGGCTCATTCTTTTTTTTTATTATTTATTTTGAGAGAGAGAGAGAGTGCAAGTGCATGCATACGTGAGTGGGTGGGGTGGGGGGGGCAGAGAGATAGAGCGGGGGAGAGAGAATCCCAAGCAGGCTCTGCAGCTGTCAGCACAGAGCCTGATTCGGGACTTGAGCTTACAAACCGTGAGATTATGATCTGAGCCGAAATCAAGAGTCAGACGTGTAACTGACTGAGCCACCCAGGCGCCCCTGTTCTTTCTCTCCTACTGGCCTTTGAAACCCAGTGTGTGTTTTGCTCCTGCAGCAGACCTCAATGGAACCAGCCACAGTTAAGGAGTTCAATGGCCGCATGTGGCTAGTGGCTAGCCTCCTGGAGGGCACGGCCCTAGACACCCCCCCCCCCCCCCCGTTGTTGATCCACGTTGAATGAGCCTCTTGCTTCTCCAGGCCTCTGTTTGCTCATTTTTGAACGGAGGTTGGGTTGGATCACCTCAACGGCTGTCCTTCACCCTAACGTCCTCTGACTTTCGGTGCTACAAATGGAAAGTTATGGACAAGCCAGGACAGTCAGGTCTTCTATGGCAGCTTGATCTCCACATCTAGAAGATGGGGACCATCAAAGGTGACCCTGATCAGAGTGAGGATGAAAAATATGGCAGCTGATGAGGGTGTGCTTTCGGGAGGAGGATACATGAGGCATGTTGGTGTTAGGGGTGGTGTTAGGACTAGGACCGACCCTGGTAAGTGCTCAGAATCCACCTGCTAGATGCAAGGTTGCCGCCTGGGTTCACTTCACCTTGTCCATGGGTAAAGGTGGGGATAGCAGTTTCTCCTTGCGGTCCCTGCCAGGATCAAATAAGGCACCCGTGCCGAGGGCTCAGCGCCGTGCTTAGCACACAGGAGACTCTCCCTTACTAGAGACTGCTGCCCTCCCCACCCTTCTGGTTGCAAAAATGCAGCCCAGAACGGGGAGCGGCTTGCCCAAGGTCGCACAATGAGATGGTACTGGCAGACGCTGGCCTATTTTGGCTCCCTCCTTCTCCCTGGCAATTGTCCCGAAAGTCAGCCGCTAATTTCCTCGCAGCCAGGTAAATGAAATAAATACCCCCGACACCACTGAACTACTCGAATGAGGCCCGGGTCCAAGTATTGTTTCCACGGTATGCACGAGAGCGTGCACGCATGTGATTTGTTTAAAGTCACTGCTCCAAAGGGTGGAGGCTGGGTCGGCAGGATACGCAGCCCGGCACCCGGCTCCTTGTGTTCAGAGCCCTGTACCGCGACCAGCGCCAGATTCCACCATGTGATTTCCAGCAAAGGACCCCCTCTAGATGGCACATGAACGACCTCTGGCAAAACTGCGATGGTGTAGAAAATTAAAATTAAAAGCCAGGAAGCCCGAATCGTTGCATATTATGTAACAAAAACAGGAAGCCATTTCTTCTGAGTGTTTGCTGTGTGACATTGCTTGAGGACCCCGATTTCGCTATTTTATTTAATCCCTGGTTACCCAGGAAAGTGTAATTGCTTACCAACCCCATTTTACAGATAAGGAAATAGAAGTTCCGAGAAAGTAAAGAACTCCTCTGGAAACACACAGAGCCAAAAAGGCCCTTAAGAATCTCCCCTGTGGGGGCACCTGGGTGGCTCAGTTGGTTAAGCTCTGGACTTCGACTTAGGTTGTGATCTCATAGTTTGTGGGTTCGAGCCCCATGTCGGGCTGTGTGCTGACAGCTCAGAGCCTGGAGCCTGCTTCAGATTCTGTCTGTCTGTCTCTCTCTCTCTCTCTCTGTTTCTCTCTCTCTCCCTCTCTCTCTCTCTCTCTCAAAAATAAATATTAAAAAAAATTTTTTTAATCTCCCCTGTGGCAGAAGGGTAGCCAACCACCCCAGCTGACCCAGGAGCCTCCTGGACACTGGATATTCACAAGCTGGGACAAATCGGTCTCCCTGTGGCAACTTAATGTATTCATCTGTTAAATGGGGATATTTGAACCTGACCCTGGTCAGAGTGAGGATAAAAACATGGCAGTAGGTGAGGATGTGCTTTGGGGAGGAAAAGGAGGGAGACAAAAGTGTTGCGGGATTGTTATTAGGATCCAGATAGATCCTGGTGAGTGCTTAGAGTCTGGTCACTGAGACACAGGGCTTGTTCTCTCTCTCTCTCTCTCTCTCTTTCTGTCTCAGCAGACAGTGAATATCCCTGCTCCTCCCAAGCCCAGCCTCTTTCCGGTTGTTTCCAAAGATCAAGTTGCCTTCCTAAGGCCGAAGTCTGAGAAACAGCACCCCAATTTCCCAAGTGCCAACCAGCAGCCCTCCCTGATTTGGAAACCAACCGAGAAAGAGGAAAAACTGAGCGTGGCTTGGAAGGCGTGTGGATCGCTTTATTCTTTTCCTTTTCTCTTAAGTCAAGCCCAGGTTCTGTCCTTTCCAAGGTCTGGCCCAAGCCAGAAGTGGCAAAAAAAAAAAAAAAAAAAAAAAGCCCTCGGAAACCTCGCCTCCCTAGAGGCTTACGTGCGAGCCCCTTCTTTAATTAATGAACAGAGTCCACTGCCTAACTTGGACGCTCAAGAGAGATCTAGAGGTCCCGGCTGTCTCTGCTTCCACCTAAACAACGAACGTCCTGGGTTCAGTACCCAGAAGAAATGAGTGAAGGAAGCCAAGGCGTGGGGGGGAGGGCCGGTCCTCCACGGTGAGGAGAGACACAGGGGCTCTGGGTGGTTTTCTCTGCAGAATGCTGGAAGACACTCAGCTGGTCGACACACGGGCCACACACGCTCACACACACAGCAGAGGAATGACACAGCATGAGGGCGATGCATGAATACACAGAGAGAAACACACACACACACAGCGACGCCAGATGGAGAGCGCAGCCCGGGCTGGGCCCGGGGATTCATTCTCCCCTCACCGACGACGCACAGGGACTGGTGGAGTTACATACTGCGAGCTGCAAAGGGGGAGGTTGACTTGCTCCCCGCCCCGCCTCGAGGGGATCCAGGAAGTGCACCTCCTTCTTGGGGGTGTCTGCCCCCGCCTCCTGCTCACAGAGGCAGTGGGAGCCGGTCAGCTGCCTCAGCCCCCGGATGACCCCGGGCATTCGCCAAAAGGGAAACGAGGGAGTGAGTGTCACTTTGTTGGTAGTGGCAGATGGGGGCTCCCTCCCCGTGCTGAGTGTGGGGACGATGCCGCAGGGAAGGGTGTCGGGATAGAGCTGGAACCAGGACTTGAACCGGGGGACAGAGAACGATGGAGGGGTCCTCTGCTGCCTCCCTCCTGCCCCCACTCCACCCACAACCCACAGACGACCTGCTCCAACCCAGACACGTAGGACTCACTAATAGCCGCCTGCTGTGTGTGCATTCCACAGGTGCAACCCACCCCCCCGGGCCATAGCATCTTCAGCGAGGTCCCCTGTTGTGCCCTGGTACCCCCAACCATATCCCGTGTCTCCAAGCCTGGGGGAGTCAGGGAGAGTGAAGAAAATAACCAGAATATGAAATTTAAAAAATCAGAGTGTAAGTTTAAAAGCTCGGGCTCAAGAGTGGGGCACACCTGAATTTAAACCTCTCTTTGCCATCATTTCTGCATGACCTTGGACAAGTGAACTACCCTTCCCAGGCTTCTCATCTACTGAAGGGTAATTGTGAGGATCAAAGGAGAAAAAATATATACGTTAGGAGCGTACATACTCAATAAGTGTCTGCTATGTTTAATCTTTTGGGATTTTTCTTCAGTCAACAAATACTCATTGAGCACGTGCTGTGCGCCTATGCTAACCCTTAGGGGGACACAGTCGCTCTTCCAAATGTTTCCGCATTAGGATTTCGGGTTGTCTGTGGAATGCAGATGCCCTCCAGAGTTTTGCGTGAACCCATGTCTTCCGTAGTTATCACACCAAATTTGGTTTATACTGGTTTGTAATGCGGCCACGTCTGTCCTTTTGAGCCTGGAACAAGTCGCTCATTACAAAAATGGTCAGAGAGGCCAATTGACATCATTGGTGGCCCTCCCCCTTCCAGTGGGTTTGTTGTGGGGACTTTGGGGGTAGCTGGGACAGAGGGCCCAAAGGTCCGTGCTGGCTGAGCTCCTGACCCGTGAGTGGAAAATGTTTGTAAAACACAGAGAGCCAAACACGTGACAGGTTGACTTCACGAGGTGGGAAAGAGATAAGAGATAAGATCGTGATTCTTGCCATCTGATTTCCACAGTTATCAGTGGTTTTTCAAGGAGACCCTCGGTCTTAGAGGGCTTTGCTCATGGGAGATGAAAGCAGGCAATTTGCAGCTCACTGGGGAGGTCCCCCCACTCCCCTCGAGGAGGAAGGATTTCATTTCTAGGTTGGCTTCCAAGCTCCAGCGTCTCGTGGTTGGACTTCTCAGTTGGCTGCATTTTCCATCTCGGTTTTGAAGGTGGTGTTGGGCACTCCACATCAATCTCTCTTTTGTGATTCTCTCCACCCCCTCCCTTGTTCCTTCTCTCCAGCACGGGTCTGACGGGCTGGCGGCGCCGGGAGAATAGTGCGCCCAAGCTTGCGTCACCTCTAGACACATCTAGACACATCCACCAGACACATCTCCTCCCCAGTCTGCCTGACCTGTTGCTTGGGGACACGTCCCACGGCTGGTCCTGACGTCCGCCTGATCAACCATCGCTTCCTAGAGAACGAGGAGGAAGGCAGACGCAGGAGATCATGCCACCGATGGCCGGACAGCAATGAGCGGGTGATGCCGTGTTGACGTCAGAGACGGAGAAGACAAAGCCTCAGAGCAGCTCATTCCTGAGACGCCTCAGCACCAGCCCCCTCTTCCTCCGAGCACGCCCTGAAGCCTGGCTCCTCCTGGTGAAACCATCTTGGCTTGACGCATTTTGAGGTCTTAGTAGACACCATGGAGAATCAGGTGTTCAGCGTTCAGCAGATCCAACCCAACGTCATCTCCGTCCGCCTCTTCAAGCGCAAGGTGGGGGGCCTGGGGTTCCTGGTGAAGGAGCGGGTGAGCAAGCCGCCCGTGATCATCTCCGACCTGATTCGGGGGGGTGCCGCGGAGCAGAGCGGCCTCATCCAGGCCGGTGACATCATCCTTGCAGTCAACGGCCAGCCCCTGGTGGACCTGAGCTATGACAGCGCCCTGGAGGTGCTCAGGGGCATCGCCTCTGAGACCCACGTGGTCCTCATTCTGAGGGGCCCCGAGGGCTTCACCACTCACCTGGAGACCACCTTCACCGGGGACGGGACCCCCAAGACCATCCGCGTGACACGGCCTCTGGCTGCCCCCACCACCGCTGTCGATCTGTCTCACCAGTCATCGGCCAGCAGAGAGCACTCACCGGCAGTGGACAGGGCCACGGGTCCTGGCAATGGGCCGCAGCACGCCCAAGACGGTGGGCAGGAAGCTGGCTCTCTCCCCCATACCAAGAGCCGGGCTCCCGGGCCCCCGGGCCAGGACTCTGCCAAGAAGAGCATCCAGGGCAGCCAGAACAGTGATTTGCTCAAAGAGATAGAACCTGTACTGAGCCTTCTCACCAGTGGGAGCAAAGGGATCAATGGTGGGGGACCTTCCAAAGCAGAGACGAAGGATGCAGAAGTCCAGGTGGACAGGTAAGCCCTGTGTGTGTGCATGGATGTGTCGTACGCAAACGTGTGTCGCAACTCAGTCTCACAGCCCAGAAGCCGACCCGAGCCGTCCCAGACACCTGCAGAGGCACATGCCCTCAACCGCTCTTGCCTCTTTCTCTCAAAACTGCAACCGTAGGAACAGAATGGGCGTAACCTCCAGCCTGTATCTCTTGCCACGAGACCCAGCTGACAGTTGCGGTGGCTGATGTCACGTCTTCCAGCAACCCCTCACTCAGCATGGGTATTTTTGCGATCTGCAATTCACGGGGCAGAAGACTCAGGCTCAGAGAGGAGGGGCCCTTCCCGAGTCACCCCGTGAGCAAGAGCCGTGTGTCCGCGGCAGCCTCCGCATAGGGTGAATGCCAAGGTCCTGGGAAGACAGAGGGGATGGGCTGAGGCCTGCGCAGGCCTCAGCCTAAACCAGCTGTCGCCTTGGGCAGCCGCTGGAGAGCAAGGGAGGTTCTAAGGGAAAGGAATGGAATCGAAGTAGAGGCCCTGCCCCCCCCCCCCAAAACGGCGCTCTTGCTCAGAGTCTGCAGGAACCGAGGCGAGAGCAGGAAGACCCGGGTCCCGGCCCCTCTGTGTTTGCCAGATTGGCATTTTCTGACTCTGTGGAGGAAGAGAACAGGTGACACAGTGGGCGATTCTAGCTCCTTCTCTGGGGAGGAGTGGGCAGCTGGGCCAAGGGGTCAGAGAATAGTGGGTCCAGGGATAGAGGAGAGAGGCAAGCTTCTCTGTGAGCCCATTCTGGTCTCAGGTTAGCACAGCCCCTACTTCTTATCCAGCCCCCATGTGGGGCCACCCAGAAACCCAGGACAAGGTTTCCCACCCACCCACCCACCCCATCCCCAAGGACCCCTGAGTGTCCAGAGAGCACTTAGAGGTCCCCAGGGTGTCCCTCAGGAACCTGGATTAAAGCAACTCTCTCCAGGCCCCTGCACTGATTTCATTTAACACATGTTTGTTGAAGACAAACCCGGCACCAGGGGTGGAGGGAACACACCGACGCTCTGACCGTGTGAGTGAATGAAATAGACAAGCCCCGTGAGCTTGGGGACCTTACAGTGTCACAGGGAAAAGGCAAAGAATCAGTGAGATAAAAATGTTAACATAAGTAGGCTGTCAGATATGTGCTAAGGGGATACACGGAATCAGACGGGGGTCAGGACGTATTGCGGAAGGTGGATTTTAGAGAAGAGAGGCTGGGCAGGTCTCAAGGAAGCAGATGTTGGAAGACCCGGAGGGAGGGAAGAAGGGCACGTCGAAGCTTTATGGAGGAGGGGCATGCCGGGCAGAGGAATGGCAGGTGCCAAGGTCCTGAGGTGGGAGGGTGCCTGATGTGGTGGAAGGCCTGCGTGGGACCCAGTCTCCCTTCCTGACGGGTCAGCCCCCCAACCACACTTTGAGGGGGGCCCTCGGTCTATGGCATCGCACCTCAGGCCACCGTTGCATCCTGGAGCTTTTCCAACTTCTCCCACCTGAGCAAAAGCCCAGCTGATTCCAGCAATACCCCGAGCGGGAAGATGGGGTCTCTGCCAGAAGCCCCAGGGGTTCCCTGCTGCCCTTTGAGCTCCTATCCTCCAACCTGCTTCTTCCCTCTTCTGTGAGCTCCTGGCGGGGGGTGGGGGGTGCGCAGTTTGGAGTCTCCCCATACCTTTGGTCCCATCTCCACAGGAGATGGAGAGTCTTGGCCCCAGTACACAGGACGTGGTGTTACCCTCTCGGTGGGGCAAGTGGGTGGGGGCCCCTATTGTCCTGACCTTCCTTGCCAGAGCTGGGGGCTGGGATCAGTCCTCAGGGCTGTCCTGGCATACAGAGATCTGGGGCCCGTTTCACCCATGACTAAGCCTGGAGACCCTCCCCACCAGGCTAGAGCCGGGTCCTCAGGGGAGCTGCCATTTCCCAGGTGTCCCTACGACAGCACCTGCAGCAGAGATAACATATTTTTATTTTGAGATAACATAGGTCTTGATGTAGTTTCTGGGCAGCCAGCGGCCCCCAAGTCTCATCCAGTGGGCTTAAATCCTAAAGCATCTATAGAATCCAGAATCAATCATTGGCCTGGTTTTCTAGGAGGCACCAGATGTGCCCCCCCGCCCAACGAAGTCTTCTGAGCACAACCTCTTCTTCCCCATTCTGGATATATGTGCCTCCCTGCTCCTCAACACCCCCTTCTCCTAGGAAGAGCAATGGGGCCCTGAATGAGTGTGACAGTCCCCTCCTGGAGGCTGTATTTAATGCTCCATGCGCTTGGTTCTGATTCTCACCTGGGCACGGGGTGGGCATGGGGTTGTGAGCATCAGAATTCCCTGGGGCTTCCTTTCAGCCCCGCCCCAGACCTAGGAGCCTGAATCTCCCTGTGTGACATAGAGAAGTCCCCTGGAGGGTCCCTCTTATCATTGGGAGCTCGGCCCTCCCCCTCCGAGAAGCCAGTGTGACCCTCTCCCAGCTGGCAGTGCGGGATGCAAAAACCTGATGCAGGACACTAGGCTTGGGCGAGGTTGCCAAACGTGAAGGACTTTAACGGGAGCCTGGCCTCAGGGGCGCCTCCAAACACCGCCTCTGAAAAGCAGCCTTTGTTTCCCCGAGGACGGGGGCAGGACATGCTGGTCTGACACGGGGTCTCCTCCGGCAGACCTATTTGCCCAAATTGGGAGGCTGCACCTCAGCTCTCAACCCGCCCTCATCCATCACAGTCCTCCCTCCAGTGACCAAAAGGAGCAGGAAACACTGCTTTGGAAGAAAGTGGCCCAGAGCAAGTACAGGGCTCCATGAACCCCACTAGGGTAAACGGTTCTCAGCAGGAGTATTATCCAATAATAGTGCATGGTCCCCTAGCTCAGTGGCCCACGCCTGTGCTCAAAGCTCCCCACCCCCCACATTAACAAATATTTTTAATTTTTTTAAAGTTTATTTATTTTGAGGGACAGAGCACGAGCAGGGGAGAGGCAGAGAGAGAGGGGGAGGCACAGAATCTGAATCAGGCTCCAGGTTCTGAGCTGTCAGCACAGAGTCTGACCCGGGGCTCGAACCCATGAACCATGAGATCATGACCTGAGCAGAACTCAGAACCTTACCTGACTGAGCCACCCAGGCACCCCCACAAATATTTTTAAATGCCCCCTTTCTTAACCAGGAGCTAATAATGCCCTAACTATAAACTAAAGGAGACCAGGCATAAAAGTAATTTATCATAACAGAAGCTGTAATTTCATCTATCAGCGCTCAGCTATTTGCCCCTAAACAGAGAGTTGGTCCACTCACGACTGCGTCAGATGCAGGTGGAACCAGGTGTATTGTTTTGGCCACTCAGATGCCACCAGCGGTGTCTCCTTGGTGATGTGATCTTCCGAAATGGTGACAGACTCCCAATGAAATGATGTCCTGTCTTTTCCCAATGGTTGCATGCATGGAAAACTGAGTGTATTTTAAAGCCATGTTTCAGCGTAAGACTGAATCGGGGTCTTGACTCAGAAGTTTAAGCTTGCTTTTCATCTTGGTTGATGTGCTAAGGCCGCATGGCAGGCAGGACCCTTCTTCCTTGTGTGGGTTTGCCCTTGGACCATCCCCAATGCCACCTCCTTTCCACCGTGATGCCAGGGACCCTCACCATCATTGGAAAAACCAAAAGTGCCCTCAGAAATCACCAAACTAGGTGACAGGAATAAGTGCCTTGTTAAGTGTCAGCATCCCAAGTCAGGAAATGCAAGCCCAGAGACAGAAGGGTCTTCAACGTCACTCTCCGGGCTTGGCGGGCTGGGGATGATTCCAGCCCCTTGGAGCACATGGCCGCCTGGAAATTACTCAGCCTTCCAGTGGCTTCCCCATCCAGGCTGCTTTTTGGGGTGGGGGTCAGAGCTGGCAGCCTGGATTCTGGATGCCCAGTGAGGCCAGCTGCCTACCAGGCCTGGAGCCCCACATCCGGGTCACAGCCAGCAGGCTGTGGCTTCTGGGGGCCAAGCAGAGGCTGGGGCTGTCCCTGGTTCTCAGCGGTGCCCTTGACTCTCCTGCTCTCTTGGCCTCATTTCCTTCCTTCCGTCTTTCCTCTTGGACACGGACCTATTCACCTGCTTCATCTAACTCCTTGCCCTCACGGGGCGTCCCTAGTCCTGTTGTTTGGGAATGCTGGCCCTCCGTTGGGGAGAGAAGCGATGTTTAGTCTAGACACAGTCTCTCCCTTGATCCCAGGGGGAAGGTAGGCCCGGCAGGTGGTGGCAGTGTGCGGGGAGCGTAAGGAAGGGAAATCTGGGGGCTTCTGGGACCTTCGGCACTTGGGAACGGTCACTTTAAAATGCTGCGTGTCAGAGGATATCCAGGTTGTTCAGATTGCTGCCCTGAAGGAGGGTTCTAAAGAGGCCAAGGTCCCTGGTCCAGCATCCATCTGGACCAGCCGGTCAGCCTCGCCCTGCGTTCTGATGACTTCTCCACTCGCAGGGCACTCGGTTACTTACAGAGAACCTTCATAATAGCCATCTCTTCAGAGCTTGGGTGAATTCAGCCCTGCTTCGTAAGTAGGTTGTATGGTTTGGGCCGCCTTATAGGCAAGGAAACTGACGCTCAGAAAGGTGGGGCAATTTGCCCAGAGTCACACAGCCCTGGCCACAGAGTGCTCATCTTGGTTCTGCTAGAAATCTCATGGTGGGTGGCTACAGTTGACACGAAACCGGGCGAGAAGAGGTGGCTGGAGGTTCAGAAGTCAGTTTCGATCCTAGAGAATGAGCTTAACTGGGGAGAGGAGGTCTCCTGTGACAAGCTTCTGTTTTATGACCAACATGCTAATCAAGCTGTACTGAGCCCTCCAGGGGGCCTGGCCTCACACTAAGGTCTTTACATCAATTACCTCATTTGCTCCTCGTAGCACCCCATTTTCCTGGTAAGCAAGCCAAGGCTCAGAGAGGCACAGTCACTTGTCCCAGCTCACAGAGCTAGCAAATGACAGAGCCAGGACTTGACCCCAGGCCCCTGCTCTTGGCCTCCACTAACATAGATTACACTGTTGGCCACAGTGCACTTGACCACTAGCCATCAAGTTTCTGAGGACTTGGGGTATTTTCTCAGTCTGGAAGGGAAACTGAAGTGCCCTCCACGCAAGATAGCACCCCAGGAGAACTGACCTCAGACCAACCAATGACCGCACTGATTCCAGGACTGTCTGCAATAGAGGGTCTCCTCCGTGACTGCACTTGACATGTCTTATGGCTTTGAATCAGTCCGTTGGCATTGACTCCAATGACTGCCTTCACACTGAACCTCAGTGCAAGTTTTCATTCTCACCTTGACCATGTGAACATAAAGGGCTTCCCCAGTCCGTCGTTTCCTGGGGAGGGGAGAGAAGTCCTGGTTATAGAGCTATTGCTCTTACTTTGCACCCTCTCCTATCTGTGTCCCCGCCATCTTGTCAAGTGGCACCCCAGCCCCTCATTCTGAGGAGGAGCTATGGAATGAGCCCACGCAGCCACCCATTCATCCCCAGATTGTGTGCAAGGAAGGGGAGCTTCTCACCATCTTTCATTCAGCAAATATTCACGGAGCATCTTTTCTGCCCCAGATACTGTCCTTGGAACTGGGGATCCACTGATGAGCCTCTGCCATTATGGAGTCACAGACAAGAAATGAATGATAAACAGATAGACTCAGGCTCTCAGGCAATCATGTTAGATAGTGACACATGCTATAAAAGAAATGAAATAGTGATTTGAAGAAATATGGCTTGGGATTGGGAAAAAAAAAAAAAAAACTAGATCAGAGGGTCAGAGAAGGCCTCCCTGAAGAGGCAACATTTATACTGAGGCCAGAAGGTATGAACCGTGTGAAATCTAGGGAAGGGCGTTCCTGGCAGAAGGTACAGCAGGAGCAAAGGCCCTGAGGCAGGAACAAGGTTGTGATGTTCAAGGAACGGAAAGAAGGTCTGTGGGACGTGAGTGTAGTGAGTAGGAAGAGAGCTATGCGCGCATACACACACACACACACACACATACACAGCCCAAGCCATCCCTGCCCCTGCCACCAAATATTCATTGTATCCATTTCCCCTTGCAGTCGTAACAAATGACCACAAATGTGGTGGCTTGAAACAGTATACGTTTATTCTCTTACAGCTCTGGAGATCTTACATCTGCTCTAGGGGCAAATCTGTTTCCTTACCTTTTCCAGCTTCTAGAGCTGCATCCCTTGCCTTTCTTGGCTGGGGCCCCTGCCTGCCCCTTCCAGCATGAGCATCTTGCTTCTGGAGTCTCATGGCCTTTGTCTTCCATGGCAGAACTCCCTCTGCTTCCTTCTCATAAGGACACATGTGATGGCATCCTTACGGCCATTATAGTTAATGGCCCATCCAAGATGATCTCCCCAATTTCAAGATCCTTAACTTCATCACCCCTGTAAAGACCCTCTTTCCATATAAGGTAACATATGTGGGTTCTGGGGATTAGGATTTGATGTCTTTGGGGGCCGTTTTCAGCCCCCCACCCCCATCCAACAAGCCCTACTGAGCAATTCTGTGGCCAGACCCTGGACTGGCCATTACTATGAGGTCTCATTGGACTGGGCTCAGTGTTCTTCCTTCTAGACCCCCCTTTGCCATCATTAGCTACATATTTTAGGAAAGCCCCTTGACCTCTCTGGGCCTCAGTTTCCCCATGTGTAAAAGTAGCGTGTGGACCAGATGAGCCCTAAGATTCCTTCCAGAACTACCATTCAGGGTCCTCCTGAAGGTCATTGGTGGGCACGCTCATCACAGGCCAAACAACTTACCGGTCCACCTCCTGTCAAACCCACCTGGAAGGTTCACTGCTCCATTCGACCTCCCCAGACCATCACTCCAGGGAGAGGCACTCAAACACCCCTTTAGGTCAGAGGTCACAAACTGGGGATCGAGGGTCACACTCAGATCTCCCTCGAGTTTTATTGGGCCTGAAGAGTTTTCTGAAAAAGCGATTTTGTGGCAAAACAGAGAAATCAAGAGGTTTCACATTAAACCTGGTTTCCAGCCTCTCAAAAATAAAGAGAGCATCGGAAGAGCTATTAGGACCAAGTCTCTATTGTGGGGAGACAACCAGCCTCGGGAGCTGTGCGGGAGCTGGCATGGGCTCTCCAGTGGCCCAGGATCCAAAACCAGCCAATCTGCTCAGCCCAGACGCTGCAAACACTGGAGGTTGAGGATCCTGCCCAGCATTTGTGATGTGAGCAATTACAGTCGTGATTGCTGCTGAGCCCAGAGGCCCTCACCTCACTTCTCAGCTAGAGGATTTCGGTAAAATTCCAGCTCTCAAGAGCATACTTTTCTCCCTCACAACCTTCCCCCACCCCAGCATGAAGAGCTCTAGAACAAAGCTTTGCAGAGACCCCAGATTCATTTTCCACAGCCCCCAAGTCCTCCTGTTTTAACTTAGCTCCCAGCATCCACAGCCAGGTGGAGGGGGTTGGGCGAGAAGGGGGGTGGTCAGGGAATAGTGTGGTGTCTGTGGAGAGATGCAGCAGGCTTCCTGCCAGGAGCAGCTCTCCTCAGCAGCCTCCTTGCCCGGTTGGGCCAGAGCAGGTGGCCCCCACTTCCAGACTGTGCCCTGCACACAGGCTTGGCCCTCCTGCTCCCCATCCTGGGTACTTGGGGTTGGTTGGTGGTCAGCACTGGGCTGATCAACACATGTGTCAACTTCCTGTGGAGTTGAGCCCACCCCCTGTGTGAGAGTCCGAGGCCTGGCCCCCAGGAAGCCCCCCAGTTGGAAGGATTTGGCAAAGGTTCTTAGAAGGTCTAGAGATGCCAGACTGACTGTTGGCTTGGGCATGATTGTCTAGCTAGCAAAGTGGAGGAAAAGGAGCTTTAGTTTAGTCCTTGCCAGAAAGCATAGAAAATGCTCGCCAAGTGGGAGTTAGACTTCCGTGCCTGGTTTTATGGGGGGAAAGAAGAGAGGGAGCTTGGGGGATGTTGATATTTCTGACCAGGAGGGCGCCTTGCTGTTCACAGCCAAGAGTCAGGCCCAGAGCCCTCCCAGGAAGGTGGGTCTTCAAGGAGGTCTGTGAACCATGTGGGGTGCTTTTGACAATGCAGGTTCCAGGGTTCCCTGGGGACCCAGACTCTCCAAAGGGCGAGTTCAGGAGAGTTTTAACAGTTGATGCTGATGCACTCTGAAGTGAGAAATTCCAAGCATGATGGCATGATGGCTCTGGGGTTACTGGTCCACCTAGAATGCAAGCCCACTGGAGGATGGCCTTTCCAGAGGGCTAAGGACACCTGAGAGGAGATAAAAGCCACTTAGTGAAGACATTCTCTTCAATCCCATCTGGGAACAAGGGACAACTGGTAAATAAAGCCTTGTAGACACAGAGATGGGTATAGAACAAGGAAGGGAAGGACTGGGAAGCATGAGATCGGGGTCCTCAGCCACACCCAAGCCAGTGCTTCTCAATAAGGAGGAGTACATTTGGTTTCCTCTCCAAAGGGACATTGGGCAATGTCTGGAGAGATTTTGGATTGTCACAACTGGGAGGGACTCTGGAAAGGGAAGGAGTGTTACTGGCATCTAATGGGTAGAGACCCCCTAGAGAATGCTGCTAGACATCCTACAAGGAACAGGACAGCCCCCCACAACAAAGAATTACCCAGCCCCCCAAATATCAATAGTTCCAGTTTGAGAAACCCTGATCTAAACTGAGACCACTCCAGGCAGCTGGAAGGACCCACACTCCTGAGTATGGCAAAGGAAAGTCACCATCCTGGCTTCTAAGAAGTCAAAACAGTCCCCATCCACCTCCACCTATGGACTCCCAGTATATTTATTTAAATGAAGAAATGATGCATTAAAGTTACAAAAATCTCATTCAACAGATAAAAACATTCAACATCCCTACTTCATTTGGAAAGAAAAATCAATACCTAAATTTGAAGTTCTTCAAAAGTATGAGGTTCAACCAAATGGCCCCTCCGCTACCCTCTTAATCTCTGTTCTCAGTGATTCTCAGCCAGCACAACAGCAAGAAGGAAACACCTGACTTTCAGGCTTTCTCCACTGCTCATTGGTGCTGTGACCTTTGACAAGTTACCTAATCTCTCTGAGCTTCAATTTCCTTAGTTGTCAATGTAGTGCACATGTTTAGTTAGTTCTGACTATGTGTTAGGCATTTTACATGCATGACTTCATTTAACGCCCAGGAGAGGAAGAGTGTGAAGTGGGTGTTGAAGGTTGAGTAGGAGTTGGTTCCTGGCAGAGGGAAGATGAAAGGGCATCCCGGGACGGCAAGTGTAAAGGTAGGAGTGGATAACAGTGTGCTCCTCGGGAAGAGGGGAGACTGGAGATCAGGACCGAGAATAATGGAAGTTGGGAATCTAGAATGGAAGCAGAGAATTCCCAAAGTCCTGTGCTCTGTGAACAGCTTAGAAAGGGTCTGGGTATCTCTGCCTGTGCCCCCCAAACCCCAGGGAAGATGCCCTTCTTGGCTAAGAGCTACGTGTGTCCGTTCCCCAGTGTTGAGGGACGTTAGGCTTTGAGGGATGCTCACTGCTATAACCAATATGTCCAATGCTACAACCACCAGCTACATTTGGCTACTTAAACATGATGAAAGTTAGATAACATTTAGATTCAGTTTCTCAGTGACCATAGGCACATTTCAAGTATTCAATTGCCACATGTTACCAGTGGCTATAAAACTGGACAACATAGACGTAGGATGTTCCTCTCATCACAGAGAGTTCTACTAGACCGTGCTTGCTTAGAGGAATCTTTTTTGTTATTATTATCTCAGAAAGAGAGAGAGCGCATGAGTGGGGTGGAGGGGCAGAGGGAGAGAGAGAGAGAATGAGAATCACAAGCAGGCTCCACACTCAGCATGGAGCCCGATGTGGGGTTCAGTCCCACAAGTCTAGAATCATGACCCGAGCCAAAATCAAGAGTCAGACACTGAACCAACCAACACACCCAGGTGCCCTTAACTGTTTCATAGAGAACTAGCATTTCCCTTTTTCTGTTTCTGTCTGATCATCCCATACATTAGCAGTAAGAGCAACCACCAATAGGTACCACACAGCTAAGGGCTGTAAGCTTTACCTTATTTAAACTTTGCAGCAATCCCATGAGCAAGGTATTATTAACCCTATTTTAGAGATGAATAAATGGAGAATTCGAAAGTGTGAGTATCCAAAATATCCAAAGTTGCACAGCTTATAGCCAGCAAAGCCAAGAGTTGAACCCAATGCTACCCAACCCATAGCCCATGCTCTTAACCAGCAAACTACCCTGCCTGTACGAACCCCATCAAGCAGCTAGATCCCAGGGTGAGCAAATTTGCAGCAATAAGCCAGATATTTCCCTCAGACCTGGTTATCACTGTCAGACTGAGAGTTGGGAAATACTGACATGTACTTCTGTTTTTGCTCCTGGGTGAATGGAAACAAAATAGCTCAACCTGGATGTTCCCTCTGGTCCCATATTAAAAATACTCTTCCCCTGCTCCTCGCACAGGACTCTTAAATAAGTTTGTTGTTGACAAAACACTTCAAATGCATTATTTAAACAGAGGTGTCAAAGGCTTTTTTACAAAGGGGGAACTGCAACACAGAAGTAGCTCTCCCTGAAAATTCACACAAGACAAGCCATTTTGGAGTTGCTTAGGTAATTGTTGCCTGTTTAATTCTTGCAAACTGGCCTCTTTCAGCAAGAGATGTTGTATTACTTGCTCCTTAGCCTCTGGCTTAGAGTAACTAGTTTTTCCTGTCTCTGTGTTAAAAAAGGAAGGATCTGGGCCAAACATTATTCAGACCTAGTTTCAAATCCCAGCCCTTCTTTGTCTTACTGTGGGAACTCGGGAAACTTACATGACCTTTCCAGGCTCAGTTTTTGCATCTGTAAAATAGGGCTTTTGTTGTCTGTTGGGATAAAATGAAGTAACATCTGTGCAAGCACCTGGTATGTTACACACGCTCCAACAATGCTAACCTCTCTTCTCCGCTGAATCGCCACTTATAGTCATGTGGTATCATGGGATCAGGACTTTCAGAGCTGAGAGGGAGCAGAGTGACTTTTAGAGCAGCCCTCTCAACAGACAATTTCTCTGTTTATCACCATGTAGGTGAGCCGTTGACTTGTGAAATGTCTGTAATCAAGAAACACTCCCCGTGTGTTTTGGTGACATTTTTAAAGAGGGTAAAACAGAATGTTCCCTCTGACAATTGCAGACCTCTCCGACCAGAAGAGTCAAAGTGGCTCTGACGCAGGCCACCAGGACTTTTGGAACATTGTGAGGAGGAGAGGTCTGGATGGCCCCGAGTGAGCAGCCAGAGGGCTTGAGCCCTGGCTTCCGATTGACCCCAAATGACTGTCAGCGCCAGACTAGAGGTTGGGGGAAATTACAGAACCAGGATTCTAAGTCCCCAAAGCTGGGAATGTAGAACAAAGGGCTAGGTAACAGCTTTCACACCTGGGACCAAAACCAAGAGGGGCTCCAGAGTAAGCCACAGACAGATGCTATAATCAGAGTAAAAGTGGACGGGCGAGTTCAAAAGAAGCCAGTTGTCAGGAAGCAGGGGGGCAGCGCCTGGAGAGAGAAAGAGGCGAGGGATGGTCAGGAGGTCTGGATTTCGAGGCAAAGTCAGTCCCATCTCAGCCATGACTTCTCTCCTTCTTAGAGGATGACCAGGCTGTGGAAACTAGCTAAGATAGTCTCCCCCTGAATCTGAGTTCAAGAACAGAGAGCCAGGAAAACTTTGGTGTTAATAAGCCAGCCTTTTGAGTCAGGAACCAGTCTGGGTTTGAGTCCCAACTCCATCATCCCTGGCTGTGTGACTTAGGCTAGTGTTTTAACCTCTCTGAGCCTCAGTTTCCTGATCTTAGGGGGATTCTGAGGATTATGATTATAGTAATGAAGATGCTAATGATGGTGATGATGGAGGAGGTTGGTGATGCTGGTAATGATGGTGATGATGGTGAATATTATGATGTAATGAAGGTGATGATGGTAATGATGACACTGATTATGGCAATGGTGATAGTGATAATGGTTATGCGGATGAGAAGTTGGATGAGGAAGATGGTGATGGTGATGGTGGTGATCATGGTGGTGGTGATGGTGGTAGCAATGGAAGTTTGGATGGTGGTGATGATGGTGGTGATGGTGATGATGGCCATGGTGATGGCACTAATGATGGTGGTGATGGTGGTGATGGTGGTGGTGGTGATGATGGTGATGATGGTGGTGGTGGTGATGATGATGGTTGATGGTGGCAGTGGTGGTCATGGTGATGATGTAATCGTGATGGTGATGATGGTGATGATGCAATCGTGATGGTGGTGATGGTGGTGATGGTAGTGGTGATGGTGATGGTGGCAGTGGTGATGGTGGTGATGATGCAATCGTGATGGTGATGATGGTGATGGTGGTGATGATGATGATGGTGGTGGTGGTGATGGTGGTGGTGATGGTGGTGATGATGCAAGCGTGATATTGATGATGGTGGTGATGATGCAATCGTGATGGTGATGATGGTGGTGGTGGTGATGACGGTGATGATGGTGATGACGATGGTGGTAGTGGTGGTGATGATGATGGTGGTGATGATGCAATCGTGATGGTGATGATGGTGGTGGTGGTGGTGATGATGGTGATGATGGTGATGATGATGGTGATGATGATGGTGATGATGATGGTGGTGATGATG